>NC_000080.6:46732444-47032444 GCF_000001635.26 Mus musculus | reverse complement strand
TGTGTTGATGAGGGGGTGGGGGTGGAGTTGAGCTCTAAAGTACTGCTAGCAACTAAGAAATGCCGAGAGCAGGAGAAACAGCCTTCCCTAGGGAAGGACACACCAGCTGGGGGTCAGCCCTTGAAAACACAAACGAACAAGCAGCATTATACAGATCAAGCAGTGTGTGTGTGTGTGTGTGTGTGTGTGTGTGTGTGTGTGTGTAAAGAAAAGGAGACCACGAATATGAGAGAGCAAGGAGGGGTATATGGAGGGTGGGTTTGGAGGGAGGAAAACGAAGGAGAAAATGATGTAATTGTATTATATCTCAAAAATAAAAGAAGAAAGGAATGCAAATGATACTGAGACAGAAGAAAATGTGGGATCATTAGAACTGTTCCATCTAATTAGGAGACCAAAGTTACCAGTGAAGAATCCACAGTTACTGTGGTTGGATCATTATGATGAGTCTGTATTTCAGATACTCACACTCAAAAGCAAGTCCGTGTGTGTGTGTGTGTGTGTGTGTGTGTGTGTGTGCACACACACACACACACACACACACACACACACACACACACACACACACACACACAGAAAAGACTAATTGCAAGCCTTAATGTCCCTGATCTAATTGAGAGGATAGACCAAATTTTGGGGCATGAGGTTGTGGCTGTGTCTTCTATGTATTGCTCATTCAACAGCTGACTAGCAGGGCCCTCACAGCTGCTGTGTTCTGACTCATTGGAGAAGAGGGGTGGAAGGTCCACTACCCCACAGGGTCATGTCACGAACAGTGCTGGGTTTCTAGCTTGTGGTCCTGTTGTGAGGGTTGTGGTGGCTTTGGCAGCAGGGCCTGTCTGGTGGGAGGAGGCCGTCAGGGTTGAGATGGTAAAGGTCAAAGCCAGGATTTGCTATCTGCCCTGTTCTCCTCCTGTCACGTGATCCCATCACCCCTCCCCTGACCTACCATGACAGACTATACCTTCTGAAACCATGAGACCCCCAATTCCCTTCTCCCTTAAGTTCCTTCTGTCGGGGCTTTCATCACACGACGAGAAAAGGAATAAAATTCTACACAAAAAGACTATGGAGCTCTGGGCTCTAGTGGTTAAGAGCACTAGCTGCTCTTCCAAAGGACTGGGTTCAATTATCAGCACCTACATGATGGCTCACAATCCCCTGTAACACCAGTTCCAGGGGATCTAACACCATTTTCTGGCCTCTGTGGGCACCAATTGTGCCCATGACACACTGACATACATGCAGGCAAAACACCCGTACACACAAGGTAAAATGATTTCTAAAAATTCACTGATGATGAAAGGGTGTGTACATATTCAAGCTTTAAGTTAAAGTGCTTAAGGTCTTATTCTTTATGGTTCAATGTTTTTAATGGCTATTACAATGAACACATCAATTTCCCATCCTGAGCAGGACCACTGAGAGGTCTTCTGATAAAAATTTATCCCCATCTAATATATGAATAAAAGAGATATTTAATAGTCAAATAACTTATCCATGACTATACCCCTAGCTATTGATCAAGAACACCTTTTTTGGGTATCGAAGAGACGGTTCGGTCATTGAGAGCACTTTTCCAGAGAATGGAGATTCAAACCCCAGCGTGCACATGGCAGCTACCATCCTTTTCTGAGGGCTCCAGTGCCCTTTCCTGGCCTCTCCAGGCACTGCACATATGTGGTACACAAACATACATGCAGGCAGAACACCTGTATATGTAAAATAAAGAAATCTAAAAACAGTAACAAAACAACACAAATCATTTTGTTATTTATATCCCGAATTTAAATATCTAAGATGTCACACATAGCCTTATAGTTCTCTTCATGGGACACTGCATGTAGCTTGTCTCTCAACATCTTATGTGACTAGTGGTGTCCTGTAGTGTAGCATGGGACACTTAGGGACACCCAGGGGGCCTTTAGATCACTTGAGATCCATTAGGGAGATTTTCACAAAGTCCTAGGTAGTTCTCATCAAGGCTTGACATAGAAACCTGAGCCTGGCCATGCCCAGCTCCTCCCTCTTCCTGACTGTCGTGTGATCATTTGTACACATGGTCTTGAGACTGCCATCTGCCATGATGTGGGACAGCCAAATGGATCCTCCCAGAACTGAGCCCAGGCAGGTGCCAAGCAAGCCCTTGAGCTTCCGGAACTACTGGAGGCTGAGTGAATTTCTTTGATAAACTAGCCTGGCTCACATACTTTTTCTTTTTGTTTTCTTTCCTTTTCTTTTCATTAGATATTTTCTTTATACACATTTCAAATGCTATCCCGAAAGTTCCCCATACCCTCCCCCCGCCCTGCTTCCCTACCCACTCATTCCCACTTCTTGGCCCTGGCATTCCCCTGTACTGGGGCATATACAGTTTACAATACCAAGGGGCCTCTCTTCTCAGTGATGGCTAACTAGGCCATCTTCTGCTACATATGCAGCTAGAGACACGAGCTCTGGGGGGGTACTGGTTAGTTCATATTGTTGTTCCACCTATAGGGTTGCAGACTCACATACTTTCTTTTTTCTTTCTTTCTTCCTTTCAGGCTGACCTCGAACTCAGAAACCCACCTGCCTCTGCTTCCCAAGTGCTGGGATTAAAGGCGTGTGCCACCACTGCCTGGCCTCCCATATTTTCATTGGTAACAAAAAGCTGATGAGTATCAATGTCTTAGTAAGCAAATCAGATGTCTTACTGCACAGAGCAGCCTGTTACAACTCTTGTAGCTGTGTGAAGGTGAGCTAGCTCAGTAGGTAGAAGCATTTGCACCCAGGCCTCATAGTCTGAGGTTGATCCTGCATCCCACAAGTTGTCTGGTAGGAACTGTCTCCAGAGGTTTGCCTCCTGACCTGTACCCATGCATGTCGCAGATGAACTGTGGTTCTCGCTGTGAAACATCTCAGCGCCGTGGACTGAAAACTTTAAAGCAGGCCCGTGCTCTTATTGGTTCTGATCCCTAGCTGGAGGGATAAAATCTAAGAAAATGGTCCAAACTCTTGGGACCCGGCAACCTGTGTGATTCTCCCACTGTCTTGCTTCTTTAAATGAAAATTATTATTTATCTTTTCAGACTCTCACTGTGTGTCCTTGGATGGGCTTAAACTAGAGATTCTTCTGCCTCCAATTTCCCTGCTTATTTCATGGCCTTCTCTTTATTGGCTAAAATGTTACACTTCCTGTTGCTACATTGTACCTAACAGAATAGCAGGGGCTGGCCAGGAGTGGCAGAGGCAAGTGGAGCTCTGAGTTCAAGGCTAGCCTAGTTAGTCTACATATCAAGTTCTAGGCCAGCCAGAACTATAGAGTGAATTTCTATCTCAAAAAAACCAAACTAAACCAAAACAAAACAAAATGCAGAACACAACAGAACACGGCAAAAGCCTGGTCCTGGAGGCATGAGTGCGTACCCTCTGGATTGGGGAGACAGAGGCAGGCAGGTTCCTGTGTATTGTTGGTCAGCCAGCCTAGGTTACCTGATGAGTTCCAGGCCAGGGATATGCACTCCTAAACCTCAAGGTGGATGGCACCTGAGAAATGATAACTAAGGTGTCCTCTGTCCTCCAAAGCTTTGTATGCCCTCACCAAATGCACACAAACACGAATGTGTATGTATTTTCCCTCCCTCTCTGTTTCTGTCTGTCTGTCTGTCTGTCCATCTGACTGACTCTCTGTCTCTCTCATATATACATTCATCTGGTACCCAAAACCATTAAATTTATAAGTTTAATCTATTTGACATGAAAGTTATCAGAGTTATGGATAATTTACATGCATAATACATCTTTCTTCAGCATAGTCGATATCCCCCAATCCTGACCCCTGAGATCTAACAACAACAACAACAACAACAACAACAAGAAGAACAACAACAACAGAAGGCAAACGCAAATTTAAATGTTTTCAATTTGTTTGTGGGGCAGTTGGTGTTGGAATAGTTTAAGCTGGAACCTCATAAGATGATATGGCTAAAGATGCCTCCTGATTCCTCCTAGCTCTGTGGGGCCTGTCTAACACAAGCCATTTATTGCAGCCAGAAACCCATCCTATTTTTAAAGTGTGGTAGGAGATGGGAACATGCCTAACTTCCTTAGTAGCTCATCTAGTGTTTAATAATCCTTGCTGTCATTAAAGTCTAAAATAATCCTCCCAGATGAGAATGAATGGCTCACCCTCACGACCTAAGGAGTGTGGTGCCCACAGAGGTTTTGTTCTCATCTAGGGCAGCAAGATCTCCAATGCAGGAGCCATTAGCAGCCTTCTTGCTTGCTAAGGTGTTTTTTTTCTGATTATTCTTCACTAAGCCCTAGAAAACAAACACTAAGAATCCTGTAGGAAAACAGGGCTGTAAAACCTTTGGATTTTACCAAAGGAGAGATTTGTCAATGGCAATACTGGTCCTCTGAGAGATTCCCCAGCCATCTTTACAATGCAGTGTGTGTTGGGAAGGCCAATGCTGTACTAAAAAAAAGTTCCCCCAAAGGGGAAAGAGGCTACACTAAAAATACATCACAGCAGCTGTTACAAATGCCTCTCCCAGGAAGCACACCAACGGTTTCCTTTGCTACCTCTTTGAAGAGCAAATGAAGGGTTAAGGAAACTGGAAATTTTCAGTAACGCTAAGCTGGTTAGATTTAGGGGAAATATTTTCCATGGACAAAAAATTCTATTGGTAAAAGAAAAAAAAATAATAATATAAGAATGTATAAGGATTAGGGTTCTCCAAATTTTCTAGTAGCCCGGTAGACTTAGGGTGGAGATAACCACAGCCCACAAGACAAGCCAGGTCTTGGCCTCAGTTTTCTGGCTCGCTTGGCTTGCTTCTGCAGAGTGATCTCTCTGACTTCCTTCTGCTCTCATAGGCTCGGTGGAATAAATCCCAGATGTCTTGTAGCTCTGTAGGAAAGTGTAGATGGCAGGATTTGGGAAAGAATGGCTTTGTGAGCCAACAGGTAATCCTGAGAGAGCCTGCCCTGCTGCCTAAGGGGACAGACTCGTAACAGGGATTTTTTCCTCTTAGGCTTTTGGAGCTTCCAAAGGAGCCATTTTCCTTAGGCCTTGCTCCCAACCACCACCTCATCTACTACCAGTGTTTTATTTGAGGTGTTGATTCCACGTAGCCTGGCAGCCTTTTCACAGAAGGAAGGACTTCCTTCACCACCCAGGAAGACAAAACAAACAAACAAACAAACAACCCCCCCCCCAACAAGACCCACCACTACCCTCATCCACTAGCTGCAAGAGAACACCGATGCTCTCCCTCCCAAGTCAGTGCCCTTATTTCTTTTTCTTTTGTTTCCTTGAAACAAAGTTTCGCTCTGTAGTCCAGGCTGGCCTTGAGCTCACTATGTTAGAGAGGCTGGCCTCAAACTCTCTTGCATGCGTCTCCGTCCAAAGCGCTGGAATTGCAGGTGCAGTAACCTGTTTGGTTTATGTCCTTAAAATGTCAACTTTGAAATAATTACAGACTTATAAGAAATTATAAAAGCATTACAGCCAGTTCTTATGGACCCATTACTAGCTTCCCCTACGTGACATACCAGAACTACACTATATTATCGGAACCTTTAAACTGACATTAACACAAGCTAACTAACAAAACTAACCAGATAGCATGCCTTGGTCGGATTCTGGCAATTCTCTTCTCTTCCTCTTCCTCTTCCTCTTCCTCTTCCTCTTCCTCTTCCTCTTCCTCTTCCTCTTCCTCTTCCTCTTTCTCTTCCTCTTCCTCTTCCTCTTCTCTTCTCTTCCTCTCCTCTTCCTCTTCCTCTTCCTCTCTTCTCCCTCTCCCCCTCTCCTCCTCCTCCTCCTCCTCCTCCTTCTTCTCTCTCTCTCTCTCTCTTAGATATTTTCTTTATTTACATTTCAAATGTTATCCCCTTTCCTGGTTTCCCCTCCGAAAACCCCCATCCCCTCCTCCTTCCCCTGCTCACCCACTCCTGCTTTCTGGCTCTGGCATTTGCCTATACTGGGCCATAGAGCCTTCACAGGACCAAGGGCATCATTGATGACCAACTAGTCCATCCTCTGATACATATGCAGCTAGAGCCATGAGTCCACCATGTGTTTTCTTTGGTTGGTGGTTTAGTCCCAGGGAGCTCTGGGGGTACTGGTTAGTTCATATTGTTGTTTCCCCCTAGGGGGCTGCAAACCCCTTTAGCTCCTTGGGTACTTTCTCTAGCTCCTTCCAATGGATGGCTGTGAGCATCCACTTCTGTATTTGTCAGGCACTGGCAGAGCCTCTTAGGAGACAGCTACATCAGGCTCCTGCCAGCAAGCTCTTGCTGGCAGTTCTTATGTACATTTTTTTTGGGTATGAATTTGTGTATAGTAAATGGCTTCTGATTATACCCATCAATTCATATCACTAACCCCATTTCTAGTCAAGACCACACTGCATTTTAAAAAAGTCTTTGGTATTGATACCAACTTGGTATCATAAGTCACATACACACACACAAAAATGAATGTCCCTGAGAGAACTGGGGGCAGCATGATCACCACTAAATACTTAGTGAATTCCGAGGGACAAGCTCTTGTTTGGGTTGGGAATTCACTACTTTTGTGAATGAACATCTACCTGGTGAGCCTAAGAATATATTACGTCCCTACCATTCAGCACACAGCCTCAGCTCGCACGTCATATCTTATTGAGTTAGAGTGGCTGCCTAGCCGGGGCATATGGAGGAGGATCAAGAGCCCACATCTGGGCTTCATGAGAGAGAGGCATTCTCTAGCAGAGATGCTCTACCACAGGAGAATGGCACTCGGATACCAGTCAGGAACTTTCCATCTTTAAAGTTCGTGTGACATTTTGAGCCGCACGGTGTTCTGGAGGCTGGGAAAGCAAGATAAAGAGACACAGTCCTGTAGAGTGTGATGGCTCACTCCTTTAATCCCAGCACTCGGGGAGGCAGAGGCAGGTGGATCTCTCTGAGTTCAAGGTCAGCCTGGTCTACAGAGTGGGTCTAGAACAGTCAAGACTATACAGAGAAACCCTATCTGGAAAAACAAAACGAAACCAACCAACCAACCAACCAACCAACCAAAAATCAGTCTTTGTTCCTAAGTCCTAAGAGTTTGTTTGTACCTTGGAAGGGGAGGTGAGCAGCTGACTAAAGGATGCTAAGAGCTCACGGTAAGGTGCTCTGTAAGCTATAGTAGGGCTCATCAGAGGAACAGTCCCTCAGCTCTGGGGAGTCAACAAAGACCAGCGACTTTGGTGGGGGTCTTATAGCTGTGGACTCACAAGGTCCAAAGGTAGCTGGTCAGGACGTGGGACAATATAACCTCAAACTGAGAGAGAGAGAGAGAGAGAGAGAGAGAGAGAGAGAGAGAGAGAGAGAGAGAGAGAGAGAGGCTGATGACTGACTCTGGGATCTCCCTACCTGGGTTGAAACCCTGACTAACTTAGCCTGTGCTGTTCATGAACTTATTTAACCCCTTTATGCCTTTTCTATCACATGAGCAGAGCCAGCATGTGCACATCCTAGAGGATCAAATGAATGAACATTTGTGTAAAGTGTTTTAAGTAGTAAATGCTATGCTGTTGAGTGTTAGCAACTTGTGTGTGTGTGTCTGTGTGTGTTGACTGCCAATGTATTATTCCAATGTATCCTATCAACCAGAAAAAACATGAATTATGATTAGTCAAACAAATCATAACAATTAAAACCAGATTGGGAATCTGCGGAAGGGAGGAGGTGACCAAATGGGGCTGGTGGGACATTTTAGTGTGTAAACTTCCTGTGTTCCTGACTCATGCTGGGCCAGCAAGACCAGCAAGCTTCCAAATCTAAAGTAAAGAATGTCAAAAGGAGTGGTGTCACATGCCTTCTATCCAAGCACTAGGAAGGCAGACACAGGCAGATCTCTGTGATTCCTGGGTTAGCCTGGTCTACACAGTGAATTCCAGGCTAGTCAGAGTTACACAGGGAGACCCTGTCTCAAAACAAACAAGCATCAAATACCATAAAGCCCCATGAGGCTAGTACTAGGTAGGCCTGGTGACCCATGCCTCTAATCCCAGGGTTCAGGCAAGCACATCACAAGTTCAAATGCAGCCTAGACAACTTAGGAGACTCTGCCTCAAAACTAAAGTAAAGAAAGAGCAAGACATGAAGTTAAGTGCTGGCATGAGGCCCGAGGTTCAGTCACTAGCCTTTCCCTCCTGAAGACAGGAATCAAGTACTACTGTAATGTGAACTGGAACAATTCCATGCCGCTTGTTGTTTCATCGCTGTTTTTTGATTGTTGGTTTGGTTTGATTTTGCCAGTCCAAGTTTAAGTCAACCAGCAAAGAGTAGAAAGGATCAGACACTCTGGGGCAGGTGAGGTAACGTCAAGCTGTACCTAAGCCAGGGGATGGTCATCCTGTCTTACAGCAGACCACAGGTAGGAAGCGAACAGGAATACTGAGCCAGGCTCTGGGCTCCTTAGACTGTTTCCCTTGGTGGATGAAACAAAGTTGACTAAATCTTGTGCCAGATTGTGACAGCTAACATCTGGTACATTTTTGGTCTCACAGTAAAATGACCTGCACATTCTGTTTTGTTTTCAGAGACAGGGTTTCTCTGTGTAGCCTTGACTGTCCTGGATCTCACTCTGTAGAGCAGGTCGGCTTGCTCATAGTTCATAGCTCTGCCTGCCTCTGCCTCCCAAGTGCTCGAATTAAAGGCGTGCTTCATCACTGCCCACCTGGCTAACATTCTTACTTAGTCATCAAGCTGAACGGCCTGACGGAAGGGGACTGCTGTTTATCTTAGGCTCTGACACATCGCTTTCTTAGGGAAGGAAAATCCCCAGCTCAGATCCCTGAGATCTCAGTGCTCCAGCATCCGCCCATGGATAGGAGGAAGTAGGCGCAATAGGGCTTAGTTTGGGAACCAGTGTTTTTGGCCGTATCCTATTATTTTCCTTCAAAACCTTGGAGTGGCTCTTCCGGCCGTTTTTGTCTCTGCAATAGACAACATTTTTCCTTGTCTCCATGTTACAACCTCTTCTATAAATCATCAACGGGCCTAAGTCAAGCTTGAGTCTAGCTCATCATCCTGTCTCTTTGCAATCACTGGCTCAACCCTCAATATCCATCATGTGCTAAGAGCTCTTGGCTTATCCCTGTTATCCTTCCTTTATCAATATGATGATGACTAACTCTTGGTCCTATCAATACACTTTCAATACACTTTACTCAGCTCATTATTCTTTTCTTTCTGAAGTGTTTTATCCCTTTCCCTTGCAAGGCACTCTTCTTCTCTAACTGGGTAGCTTCCTGTTGGATCCTCTTGTTCCTTTGCAGCCCCCCCCCCTTTTTAAATTTATTTGTTTATTATGTATACAGTATTCTGCCTACATGTATGCCTACATGCCAGAAGAGGGCATCAGATTACAGTATAGATGGCTGTGAGCCACTATGTGGTTGCTAGGAATTGAACTCAAGACCTCTAGAAGAACAGCCAGTGCTCTTAACCTCTGAGCCATCTCTCCAGCCCCTCCTTTGCCGTTGTCCCTGTGGCCTCCAGGTTGAAGAACCCAGGCTGTGTGCCTCCCTGATTGTCTCCAACTTGTAATATCACTTAATCTCATTGCTTGAAACACTACCCATTCACAAAGCGTCAGGTTCACCCTCTTTCCCAAAGAACATATCCATATATCCTGCCTCCTCCTCAGCATCTCTTAATCTCCATCTCCCTGCCCAGACTCACCAGCTCTGATACTAAGCTCAGCCTCTTACCCTAAAGCTCCTCTGCTTGCCCAACTCAGACTTACTCATCTCAACTGAAAGTAACCCCATCCTTCCAGGAGTGGCTCAGGCAAACCTCACGGGAGCAACATTTATGTCCTCTCTCTCATTCTCTTTACTAGTTGCAACATGAATGAGAAAGAAATAATGAGGAAGGAATTTACTTCTGAATTAGATGATTTGGTTGGTGTATCTGTTGGTTTCACCCCACTACCGTGACTATTGCTGGTTCAAACCATCATGGTCTCTTGCCTGTGCGATGATGATATCAGCCTCCAAAATGGTCTCTCTGAATCCGTCCTTGTCCTGATACAGTCTGTCTACAGATATAGCAGCCAATGAATCCCTTTAGCCTGTGAGGCGGGTCACACCACTCATCTGCCAAAAATTCCCAGTGGTTTCCTGGTTTGACAAAGTCAAAGTCTTTGTCATAGTAGGCTGTGCCCTCTGCCCAATTCTCCCAGCACTGCCTGCCTCACTCTCCCTTAGGCAACAGCCTTCTTGCTTTGCAATGAATATATTGGGTATGAAGTCTAGGGATCTCTGCCCTAGCCTTTTGGTCTGGACTACTCCTTGGATGTTTCACCACTTCCTTACCAGCATCAAAATCTCAATGAGGCCTGCTCTGACCAACTAACTTCATACCCAAATCACCTTAACACCTGGGCCCACTTCTACATACTTGACTCTCCATATGACTTACCAAGTTCTAATGAACCATATGATTTATTTTCATACTCTAATTGACATATGCTAGACTGCTCCGTAAGCAATGGTGAGTTGGCCTTCTCCAATAGTGTCCAAGATTCCTGGAGCAACCTAGGTCCTACAGAAGTTTCAATAGAATCTTTCTACATGAATGACCAAATGAGCCTATCAATAACCTCTATCCACACCCAACACTGAATCCTAATCTAATGATTTCTCCTAGGATCAAAGATTTTCTTTAAAACAATTTTTTTTGTGTGTATGCTGAACACACTTCCCAGCATGCCTTTCTCTCTCTGCTTCGCTCACTACCCTCCCCCTGGAAAGATTTCTCTCTACTTTGAAGTTTTTTATATACAACTATATGTATGAATGACTAAGGAAAGTTTCCTTGTGTGTGTGTGTGTGTGTGTGTGTGTGTATGGCCCACATTTTCCTCATCCATTATTCTGTTGCGGGACACAAACGTTTATTCTATAACTTAGCTTCTGTAAATAGTGCCTTGACATTCCAGAGAGGTTTAGCTGTGTTATATGGAATATCACTTGATAGGTTTGTTTAACTGAAAACTTTTAAATTGTGTGTCTATGTGTAGATATGTGCATCTGAATGTGAGTGTTCACAGAGACCAGAAGAGGACATTGGATTTCCCCTTATCTGGGAGTTACTGGCAGTTGCGAGCAGCCCAGTGCGGATGCTGGGACCTGGACTGGTCATCTGCAAGGGCAACAAGTTCGTGAGTGCTGAGGCTTCTGTCCAGCCCCCGTCGGTCATCAGCTTCCTGAGAAGCCTCTGCATTGGCTTCCGTGGTGGCTGTGTCAGGTTACTTTGTTATCAGCTGTGCGTGACCTCCCAGACCTTCCCTGGTACCTCTACCCTGCTGTCATCCCAAGGATGCTTGTATGATTTAACAGCACAGGCTCTGACGCTGACCACACCCACTGTTTGCTGCCTGTCTGTCTGCCTGCAGATGACCAATCCCTGCATGACTCTGCTCACGCCCTGTTCAGGGCCTTTATGCTCACAGATACTTCCTTCAGTCTTCGTTCACGGCTCCCCTTCATTCCTGTCTGTCCCTTCCTGAGCGCTCCTTTTCCTCCACACTCTGTCAGCCTGCCTGCACACCCACGACTCCATCCTTTTGTTCAGAATGGGCATTCTTCCCTGAGCCCTCCTCCAGCTTTCTTTCCCTCTACCCATTCCCTCTGCTAAAGTTTGACCCCGTCCACGCCCCCAGATCACAAGAATCTTTCCATTCCAAACATTCATAACCCGTGCAGTGGACAGCCTACTGCAGTCTGGATGTGCTTCCCAAAGTTCATGAATGAGAGACCCGGTCCCAAGGCATCGGGGTTGAGAAGTGAGCCCCCAAGGAACTGAGAAGGTCACGGGGCTTGGCCATTATGAATGAATTAACGTTTTGTTACAAAAGTGAGATCATTCTTCCTTCGCACACACTCACAATTATCCTTCCTGCTATCAGAAGCTATCTGCCACGCTACAATGCAGTAGAAGACACTCCTCAGGGGTGGCTCCTCTTTCTTAGTCATCCCATCTCCTAGAACCACAAGCTAAACAAACTTCTCTGGTGTGTAAATTACCGAGTCCATGGTACTCGGTTATAGCTACACAAGACAGACTAAGAGAGCCTCCCATCCAAGTAACCCAGAACCTACAGGCATTGCAGCAGCATCGATTATTTTAACTGATTATTTTAGACTTTGCTTTTATACAATTCAGAAATGTGGCATTCTTTGGAAAACAAGTCATATAGGAAGACGTGTTTGATTTTTTTTTTTAAATTATGACACTGATTGACACGGCTTCTCTCTTCCTGTAAGCAGGAGCAATGCCTTCTGCTAATGTTTCCCATGGATTCCAACAGTCTCAGGACAAGACAGACAGACAGACAGACAGAAAGTGTCTGCAGGGTGGCTGGAGGCGTAGGAACCTGTACAGAGAAGAAGCCACAAAGGTGGAGGGACTTCTTGAAGGTCTAATGTCATAAGAGAATATATTAAAAAGTCCTGGACTAAAATTAGGTTAAAATCTAAAATGAGGGAGCTGGAGAGATGGGTCGTTGGTTAAGAGCATTTGATGCTCTTCTGGGTTCAATTCTCAGTACCCACACAGTGGCTCATAACCACCTGTAACCCCAGTTCCCGGGTATCTGAAACCCTCTTCTGGTCTCCATGAATCCCATGCATGTGTGTGGTACACAGATATACATGCGAGCCAAACACCCATACCCATATAAAAATAAATAAATCTTAAAAAAATTAAACAACATTCTAAGGGTGTGGCTTTGCAGTGAGCCACTCGGCCTTGCCTGTCACTAACGTGACAGTAATGGATAGTTAAGCTCTTGAAATCATGTTATTTTGGGCAGCTGCTGTTTTCCACTTTGAAAGAAGAAATGCTGTTCTTTAATACAGTGGAAGAAACTGTACCCAGTTTCTACTGTAGTGGAGTAGCTAAAGTCATGGTACATTCACAGTCCCCTGGACTACATTTGGTCCTCAACTTGCAAGGGCTGGGCTTAGTGACGTTTGAACTTTGAAGCTGTCTAAAAGCACAGGCACACAAGCATTCCGTTTTCACCTTTAGCTACTCAGTGAGAAATCTCCTTGTGTCAGATGATCTTCCCAGTGTATACTGATGGAAGTGTTCTGAACATATCTAAGGTAGGCTTGGCTAAGTTATGATACTCAGCTGGCTAGGTTTGTCAAATGAAGTCTTTGGCTTATGACATTTTTAGCTTATGATGGATTTATGGGGCAAAGGCCACTTGAGTTAGTGAGCACCTGTACTCTGTGGCCTTAGACGTAGGGAAAGGTGTTTCTCTTGGGAGCATTCAGAACTGAAAGCGAGGGTACGGACTCCGGACACCATCATTAACACTTAGCTCCTTTTTGGGTTCACCAGCTTCTCTCATGTATTCATCTAGTGCACACTTCCTGTGCGCTTTCTGCCACTCTCGCCAGGACACGGTCTTCCCACAGACTGAGGGGGGAATCAGGATAGTCTCACTTTACAAGTGGGTGCTTTGTCCAGAGCAAGTTGTAGTTAGCCAATTGCAGGTCTGGTTTTGAACCTTGGAAGGTGTTAAAACGCCCTTAGTCTACGAGCTTTCTGCTTTGTCAGGCTGCCTCTCAGGACTCAGTGTGTATGTTATAGACTAAGGAAATGACTTGCAGTTTTAAAAAACACACCTGACCCACCATGGGCATGCAGGGGAGTAAACACTGAAATTCAGAGTTGCTGTGGTCTAAGTGCTGGGAGAGCATGCTCTGCAAATCTGAGATCTTTCATATTTTCTGCTGATGTTCTAAAACTCCTTTCTTCTTCTAGGTCTGTGTTATGTAGTCATCTGGTTGAACCTCCAAATCTTTTGTAGTTCAAGTACAGAAGGCTTCCCAAGTCAAGACAGCCACGGGAGCCATTCATAGCCTCTTCTCCATTGGCCTGGGCAGAGGAGTGGGATTGTCAACTCTAATCTGATGAGTTTTCAAAGTGTCAATATTGTAAAACCTGACCCTGAGTAGGTTAATCTGCAATGAAATGTGTGATGGTCTGAGACTAAGTTCAGGATGAAGGACACAGAATATACAAGCAGATAAAGACAACGATGGGTTGCTTGAAATTGGCATCTCTTAAGTTACCAAGGCCTTTTGCGACCATAACTGGACCCTGTCATTCACCCAGAAAACTCGGGCTAGTTGACCTTCACATCTGCTGTAGTCCCAGCCATTCTCTGGTACACAGAGGCTGATAAAAGTTGTTCCTGGCTGGACCATGAGTCTGTAAAGAACACTAAGAGCCATGAGATTCCCAAGTCAACAATGCAAGACTCTCTCCCAGCTCACAACTGTTCAAGTTACTTACAGATAAAAGTAAAACAAAACAAAAAAAAAGAAGAAAAAGAACAAAGAATAACTTATGCTGAGCCCAAAGCAGAGCATGATCTTCCATGTTGAAATATTCTAGCGATGTGCTGTGGGACTAATGCAGATATGATTTGTTGTTCTTAATTATTTGAGAAAGCTATTTAGAGAGTTCTAATAGCCAAAAGATTCAAGGAGAGGCCAAGGTATCCTTGCTCGTTTTAAAGCTTCCCTTATTCTCCCTCCCATGTGTTTATGGTGCTGGAGATAAGAGTTCAGGCCTCACACTCGATAGGCAAGAGCTCTACACCCTCAACTCCTCTTCTTGTCTCTTTTAATAGAGGGTTAACCTGCATTCTGACAGGTACATTGGGTTCAGTTGCAAAACCTTTCCCTTAAGAAAGCTCAGAGTTATCTTGGAGGTGTCACAACAGTCTCAGATATGTGCAAATCAGCTCTAGGGAGGGCTGTTTGATGGGAGTCACCAACGCACAGCACTGCTATATACAGGCACGAGTGGAGGTCGGCTACCTTGTTTGGCCTAAATAGGACACCATAGAAAGGACTCCCAGCCCTCTTGCCCAGTATAGAGTGGCCAAAAGAGTAGAGAAGTTGCCATTTGCGCTCTCTTTCCACAGGGCATCTCCTGGCCCTTCTTTCACATCATGTTAGACTGAGTGAGAGGAAGGCCACAGCACTCACATTAGCTCACAGCACAGGGCAGCATTCTCAGTCAGCAAACCTGCTCCCTCTGGTCAGGGCCACCCAAGAACTGCGGGTTCAACCAGAAAATGCAAGAGGATATTCCAGGTGATTTTTTAATATACATAAGGAAAGGAGGAGGAAGAGGAGGGAGAAACAGAGGATAGGGAGGAGGATGGGGGAGGAAGAGAAGAAAGGAAGGAAGAGGAGGAGGAAGAGGAAGAGGAGGAGAAGGAGGAAGAGGAAGAGGAAGAAGGAGAAGAAGGAGAAGAATCCCTGAGCCCCAGGGTGAAAGGCATTTTTATTTGTGGAAACAGAATGGTTCCTTCTTTCACCATTGACTCTCTCTCCTCTCATTTCTTTATTTTTGGTCTGTCTAAACCCCAAATTTGGACCATCCATCATTTTAACCTGCCCAGAATTTTCATCTTTCCAGAGCCAAAGAGCAACAAATACCGGGTCCAAAGAGCCCTCTCCCATAGCTGAATGCCACCAGCCCTCCTTCTCCCTTCTCCCGGGGTTACAGGGTGCTCAGAGCAGACGCTGTCAGCAGGACGTGCCACACACAGCAAATCACCAAACCCGAATGCGTTCCAGGGTCTCTGGGGGACTTACTCGTGCTTGCGCCGGTTCCAATCGTGTTGATTGTGGCAGGGACAGACGAGGAAGAGTAGAGGGGCACATGGCCATTCTCACAGCCCAGGCTCTTGTCCTGCCAGTTGGAGGCACTGATGCAAATCCCAGAATCCCGAGAGTTCTGCCAGCCATTGAGCTTATCGTCAGAGTTCTGTCTTTGGTGATAGTAATGCGTCTGTCCATAATCCACAGAGTCCGAGCGGCCTCGGTTCTGGCTACCAAAGCTGGTGGATGTGCGGTCCTCCAAGTGATTCAGCCACATGGCTAGTGCGCTGCGGTCTTCCAAGGAAGTGGCTGGGTGGATCAAAGCATAGGACAGCAGCTGCCTGCTCTCCTCAATGTGCTGGTTGTGTTCGATAGAGTGTGCCAGGATCTTGGGCAGCAGTTTCATATACTCTGCTTTCGCGTCGAGGTTTCCTGGCTTCAGCAAAGGCAGGTGAGTTAGCAGAAGGGAAATCACTTTATCCTTGGATTCCTGTTGCCATTGGTTAATGATTCCTGAAGGGGAAAGTACACAGGACACATGAGCAAATACACCCACGATCACACGAGACACCGCACTCTAAATTTCTGTGGCTTAGAGCGTCGACTTCTTAACCCTGGCTAAATGTTCTCAACTGTGGATGGGATCGGTCAACTGGCTTAAGGTTTTTAAGGGGCCAGGAACTTCAATGAGATACAGTTCAAAACTTCTTAGAGAGTGCAGATGGTAGAACCTGGGATCCTTTGTGCTATATAAAATATGGGTATTGTGGTGAACACCTGATTCCAGGCGTTCTTAGTGAACTTAGAAGGTGGAGACAGAAGGCTCCGAAGTTTAAGGTCATCCACTACTACTTAGGAAGTCTGAGGCAGCATGAACTACATGAGATCTTGTCTCAAAGAATGAAATCTATGAGCTGGAGAAATGGCTCAGTGGTTGAGAACACTGGATGCTTTTGCAGAGGATCTGGGCTTAATTCCCAGTGCCCACCCACATGGTGGCTCACAACTGTCAGTAACTCCAGCCCCAGGGGATCTGACGCTCTCTTCTGGCTCTCTCAGGTACCATAAACACACATAGTGCACAGACATACATGAAGGCAGACACTTATATACATAAAATAGATTTAATCTCTATTTTAGAATGAACTAGGTGATATTTTATTATGCATAAACATATATAATATTATATAATGTATTATATAATATCTAATAAAATATAGAGTAAAGGTCTCTATTTTAAAACTAACAAATGCTTAGTTGTCAAAGAGATGACAACTTTGGTCCAATCAATGAGAATGGACAGCCCTGTCTTCCTTCTTAGACAGAACTAGGCACAACCATAGACAGGGGGCAAGCATGATGAAATCTCCATCAACTGAGGGCTCACAGGAAGGAATTCTTGAAGCGAAGCTGCCTCCCCGCTCCAGACATCGACTGGGAGCACCGTAAGTGCAGAAGAAGGAATGTGTGTGAAGCTGGTTCAACTTTCCACACAGAAGACCATGTCAGGAGAAAGGGACCCAAGGTTGTCCCCCGCCCTTGTCCCTGAATCTTCGTGTTGATGCAGCTTTCTCACAAGAAAACAATGAAGTGAAAGAGGCCTACAGCTCCAGGGACACTGTGGATCCCATATACTGGTAGGAAATGTATCTTTCTACAAAGATCTGTTTCTGTGGATTTTTTTTAACACTTTATTTTTAATTTAAAATTTTTACTGGAATTGATGTGTGAGTGAGTGTAGCACGTGTGCGTATGCGTGCTTACGTGTGTGCAGGACAGCAGAGCATGCTGGGTACTGTTCTAAAGAACATCACCTACACCTGGGGAGAGAACTCAACTAGGCTAGGCTGTGGCCAGTGAGCCCCAGGGATCCTCCTGTGTCTGCCTCTCAGGGCTAGAGTTACAAGTGTGCACCACTATGCCGGGCATTTCTACATGGGTTCTCATTCTTAAGCATTTTATGCATGTGCTTCGGTGTCACTAAAGACACTCACAGTGGCACATAATCTGCCTGTAGACCAGCAGTTCTCAACCAGTGGGTCGTGACCCCTCTGGGGTTTCAAACGACCTTTTCACAAGGGTTCCCTAAGCCCATTGGAAAGCACAGCTATTTACATCATTGTTTGTGCGAATAGCAAAATTACAGTTATGAATAGCAAGGAAAACAATTTTATGGTGGGGGGATCACCACGACGTGAGGAACTGTATTCAAGAGGCACAGCCTTAGGAAGGTTGGGAATCACTGCTGTAGACCTTCAATAACTTCCAATCAGAAAGTCTGTCCTCATCAAAACAAAAACCTCCCACCCCTTTCCTAGCTTTTGGCACGACACCGTTCCCTTTTATGTCCCTAAGAACCTGGTTTTGCTCTAAGTCCCACAGACAAGTGGGACCCCGGTGCTTGTCTTTTCATTGTTTGAGACAAGGTCTTAGACTCTGAAGCCCTGGCTAGGCTCAAACTCAAGGTTGACTTCATCTCAGCCCCGCTGGGATGCTGGGACAGCAGACATGAAGCAGCTAGCACAGCATTCCCACTGAGCACCTCACACCACGCACACCACAGTTTGCTTCGGGCTCACCCATGTGCAGATCCGCTCCTTAACACTCCCCTCCCTGCCCCATTCAAAGGGCAGACGAAGCATGGTGCCTGTTGAGTTTTGGAGATGCACAGTTAATCCACAGAGTGGGGCATCCCCAGTGGATTTCACATGGTGTCTTCAGGTTGGAGGGGTTAAGCTACAGACTCATTGGCATGTACTAAGGCCTCTTCAGAGTACTTGCAAAGAAAAACCTCAGCCTTGTACCTTCATCTTGAGTTCCCTGAAAGTCCCACGTTGAAGGTGTGCTCCCCAGTTTAGAGATATTCAGAATTGAGTCTAGTAGGAGATTTTCTGATCACTTTGGGGTATATCCCCAAAATGGATAGTAGACGCCCCCCCCAACCCCATCTTTCTCTTTTTGCTTCTTGGCTATCACAAGTTTTCTTAACCAACCATTATGGGTTGGAATCTTCCAAATTGAGAGTGAAAATAAAACTTTCCTCTTTTTAAGTGGATTTTCTCTTGGATATTATGTTACAATCACAGAGAGTTAAACAATTGGCATTGCAGGACCTGGTGTCTTTGGAGTAAGGCATGGGAGTTAATCCCAGACCTGCCTGCCACTCTGTTACATTGCTTAACCTGTTTGAGCCTTAACTGTCACATCAGTCATGGGTAGTAAGTCCCATTAGCTTCTGCCTTCCTTGGGTTAAATGGGATGAAGTACCGAAAGGACCAATTGAGTACTTGGCAGTAGAAACAAGTAGAAATAACCCTTTCCCTTCGCTCTGTATCAGTCAGACTCAGAGAAAGATGATGTAAGCAGCTTTGGATGTTTAGTTTTACAAATAGAGGGAGGACACAAAGGAAGTCATTAAAATATTACCAAGTTGGAAAAAACGATAAGGAGTGAGGGAGGAGGGTGTTACAGAGAGTTTCTTTCATCTCCCAGAACCCCTACCTTCCAAAGCCAATTTGAAATTCATTTTTAAAAAGATTCCCAACTCTGAGAGGCAGGTGAATGTATCAGTTGAGTGGGAAGATTTAAGAATCAGGTAAACCTAGGCTCAAGTTGTTTTTTGCCACCACGTACTTAGGAGATATTGAGGAAGTTACCCAATCTTGCCGAGCCTCTCACCCATGGAGCAAGGATCACAAGTGCCTCATATCTTCCTTGTAAGACAAAGAAAGAACAACTAGTTGTGATGTTACTATATCTAGTAGCAATTAGCTAAATTGTCAGAGAGCTAGGACCGCCCTTCTAACAATAAGAAGCGAGACTGGACTCTCTTCATGTGGGGGTTTCTGGGATGCCAAAGAGTCACTGTGTGAAGCAGAAGCTACTAACCTGAAGACGGAGGAAGACTACAGAGAAGAAGTGGGAAGCCAGGATCATGAAAGGTACAGAAGAGTTGTGGTAGAAGTGTCTAGAATCCTAATCCTGTTCCCAGGATTTGGGGATGAGAGATGAAGGATAAGGGTTGGGAATAGGGTGGAGAGTGGGGTGTCTGAATACTGCTAGACACCCCACTAATAATACCAGATATAATACTAGCAGCACAGATAATTAGTAAAATAACATGAGCCATGTACAGTACCTGCAACTTTGCAGTAGTCAAATTACAAAAAAGCAACAAGCTACTTGATTTAGGCCAACACTAAAATATCATTTCAACTGGTAGTCATTACAGATCACTAGGGAGACAGACATGTATCCCTCTTCAGACTTGAGTTAAATTTTGGAAATCCAGGGCTTATGTTATCACCGACACACCTGCACTTGAGTGAGCCGTGTTACCCTGCCCATGGCTAGTGAGCAGCTCGGCACAGGCTAAAGACATTCTAATGGAGGAGAAGGGCATGAGACAGGTGACCTCGAGAGGTCCTTCCTACCTCTCTGACAATTTAGCTAATTGCCACTAGGTTTAATATCTATCTGATTGCCACCAGATGTAAGAATATCACGTGTCTCACTAGTCAGAGCCTATCTTTTAAAGGGGTCTGGGAAATGAACAAAAACTCATCATAATAGCTCCATCCCTTTGTCTGCAAAGACTGGGCACCATTTTCTGGCTTTTTTTTTTTTTCCTTTTCTTTTCTTGAAGTCTGAGGTATTTTTCACTTATTTGTTTGGAGACAAAGTCTCATTATGTGGTTCCTTCTGGCCTCTAGCTCACAGCAATCCTTTCGCATCAGTCTCTGCTAAGAAGGACAGACACGGGGCATGAGTCTGGCACGCTTCACATGATGGCTATATTTAGGAGGAAAAGAAACCTAGGCCGTCTGTCCAAGGGTCTCAAGAGTCCCAGGAAGGACACAAAAGGCCCAGAGGAAGAACAGACGTGTGTCATAAGCCAACAGTGAGCTGGGGCAGGTTGCAAGCACACATATCCTTACAATTAAATTCGGGAACCAAAAAATGCGTGAGGCTGAAGAATTTCCTAGACTCCTGCTAGGCCACTTCCCTGTTTAGATATTCTGCCCTCACAAAAGGTCGGTCTTAAAAAAAAATGTCAGGACAAAAATAAAACATAAATAGGACTCAGAGTGCTAGTGAGACAGGTTATCTCCAGCAAGCACTTTCTGCCAAGTATTAACCCAGGACTCTGAGGGAAGAGGCACAGCAGAGCCTGGGGATGAGAGGTCTCTGTCCCTTGTCCCTTCTAGGGCTGAAATAACACTATCCCCAGGAATAGCCGTCAGATGGTTTGAGGTTGTGGTGTGGCCAGGAAGACAACATGGTTTTTGCTTACCCCTCCTGGGAACTCAGCTCGAAGGCTGCTTTCTGAGGCTAGCCACACCTACTGGCTCAAACTTCTCTTGCTCTAGCTGTCACGCTGACAGCCAACAGTATTGAGTGGTTTCTGTGGGCCAGGCTCTCTTGTAAGCCCTGTGCATTTAATTACTCATTGAACGCTCTCAAGAAGCTTAGCGAGAGGGGGCGGGGTAGCAGAGCTCATAACTAGCCTTATTTCGCTGATGAGAGAGACAGAGACGTAGGTGGACCGACTAAGCTGCCATCGGTCCCTTGACTAGTGAAGAGGCAGCATGGAGGCAGGCAAACCAGCTTCAGCTACAGATGGTTATCACGCTAGAACCGCCATGAGCTAGATATTTTAGTATTTGTGGTATGCAGTCCTTACATCGACCTTGTGTAAATGCGTAGCTATAGTTACAAAAACTGGAAGGGAAGCCAAAGGAGCTTCGGAGACAATGGAGAGGATAGTTTTTGTGGTTTTGGGGTGCTAGTGGTTCCTTCTGACACCTGTCCTCCGAAGGGAAGCTCATCCTCTTCTCTGAGGTCTGGGGGCATGGTGGGGGGCGTGGTGTGGGCGCGTTTAGGGAGTCTCCTGAAGCAGTGTTGTGGAGATGGCACTGTGCAACTTTAGGGTTCAGGGTATAAAAGATGCAGCTCTTGCCTTGCTCTCTGCTCTTGGATGGTTCACTCTGAGGGAAGTCGGCAGTCCTACTGAGAGGTCATTCTTTGCCCGGTAGCAACCCAATGAGGGCATTCAGGTGAGGAGCCAAAGATGTCCTAATTAAGGTTAGTCTATTGCCATGATGGAACACCGTGAGCAGAGGCAGCTTGAGGAGGAAGTCAGGGCAGGAACTCGCACAAGGCAGGATCCTGGAGAGGCAGAAGCTGTGGAGGGGTGCTGCCTGCTTGCTTGCTTGTTCATGTGCTCGCTCACTCGTTTGCTCGCTCACTCGCTTGCTCGCTCACTCGCTTGCTCGCTCACTCGCTTGCTCGCTCACTCGCTTGCTCGCTCACTCGCTTGCTCGCTTGTTCTTTGTTTGTTTTAGACAGGGTTTCTCTGTGTAGCCCTGGCTGTCTGGGAACTCACTCTGTAGACCAAACAGGCCTCGAACTCAGAGATCCACCTGTCTCTGCCTCCCCAGTGTTGGTATTAGAGGTGTGTGCCACTACTAGCCAAAAGGCCTTTTCTTATTTGAGGCTCCCTCCTCTCTGGTGACTCTAGTTTGTTTAATATTGACATAAGATTCACCAGCACAGAGGTCCTCTGCCAATGTCCACATGCAAAGGAAATCTCAGCCCTGTTTAGAGTCTTCACATGACTAGAGCTCCAGACAGCATTCTGACGGACCCTGAGCCACAACCACACATTACAAGAGCCAAAGAAACAGTGTGTGATTACATATGTATTGTTCTAATCAGCCAAGCCTTGAGTAATTTGTTTCATGGCCAAAGGTAACTAATGTATAACCAAGTGCTGCTAAGGAAAAAAGGAAGCTTTAGCCATGTGGCTTTGAATGTCTGATCCATCTGACATTGCTGTTCCTATTCTGAAACAGACTCAGGTCCCTAACTTGCTGCTACTAAACTCTTCCTTGCCTCCCTCGCCTCCATTGCTTGCTCACCAGGAATGGTAGACCATGGGTTAGCTCCTTAAGTGCCTCCAGGGAAAGAATGCACTGACCATGGAGCCTGGAGCTACGCCCACATTAAGGGGCGAGATTTTTCGGGGCGACTTAGAAATTGGTTTCTGATTATAATTTGGCCTCCCGTGGTGGTCTGCCAGCAGAAGTTGTGGGCTGATTATCTGGATTTTCATTACATCCTGTCAACCACTGCTCCCCAAGTCAAATTACCAAGCCAGCATTGCAGAGTCTGCCTCCCTGCCTTCCAGACAGCACAAGTTAGCCTCTCAGCATGAGCGTCTGTGACGATAGTACAGGAGAGAACACCTCTACCATTGAGCCGAAGGCAGATCCTACACAAGGAGTCATGGGACATGCTAGCTACATTCCGCTAGATGCCCACCAGCCTTCTTTGGGGTGTCTATGTCCCTTAACCTATTCCTGACTCACCCCAGCATCAGCCTGTATGGAATGAGAACTAAACCTGGGAAACTAAAGTCCAATCCCCACGAGTTTTGATGATGCCAACCCATTTCTCCATCCTCTGAGTGCCTTCCTTGAGTAAGGAGCCCAGATGTGCAGGATATTTAATGTGGGGAAAAGTTAATGATTTACCGATTTTAATCCAGTGACATAAGAAGAGTGAAAGAAAAATGGAAAGTTATAGTTAAAGACCATGAGGATTAGTAAACTGTCCCACAATTCTCGGGGTGACAAGTTCAATCGTATGTCAGTGTTTAAAGCTGCAACTGTTAGTAAATCACTCTTAAATTGCTATCTTATTATACCCCTGTTTTCAGCTTAATAATGTTCACCATAAAGAGGCTTTCTCACAAGTGCATTTAGATAATCTGTTCATGCAAGAAATGGCCAGGAATTAAGTGCACACTTGCATGAAGAGCTGGCTAACTACATGTGCTTGCTACAAGGCAATAACACCAGTGGGAGTTGATAGGTAAATAGTCCTGGTTAGAATTTACATTACAAACCCAATCCTGGACACAGCAGAAACAGAAAGCTTCTAAGTTTAGTCCAACTCTGAAGTGACTCAAAAAAACAAAAACAAAAACAAAACAAACAAGCAAACAAAACTAATGATAACAGCAAGCATTTGATAGAGTATGCGCTGACACAGAGACACCCCCTCTCCCTGAAATCAAGACAAAAGCAGCAAATGCGGCATGCAAATGGTAGCCTCCTGTGTAGGTACCTTACTCTTGCCTTTTGTCTCCCAAGGTCTCTTCTTGAGCTGGGAGAATAATCTGGGTGACTTAGTGGGGGGTCCGCAAATTATGCTGACATATCAGTTATCATGAGACACCCACATGTCTGGAGTTTCCAAGGCCCTGTTGTAACCAGTGGTGTTTTGTATGCAGCATCTTTCTCCTTGGTCAAATGGTCCCCACTGGCCCTCTACTCGGGCATTCACACTCTACACATTCTCCTACACTAATCAAATGCCTGTGTGGCTAACAACGTGGCAGAGATGTCTTCATAAGCTTTGCAGTTCCTATCTTGCTTTCTCTGTTCCCTTGCTGTGAGGGAAGCCAGTGATACCAATTATGAAGAGACTTAGGCATCTCCAGAGAAGATGAAGGCTCAGGCCTTCTGCTAAGAGTCAGAACAGGCTTGGCTGACACGTCACTGAGCCACCTTGAAAGTCCTGCTCCGGCTCCAGTTAATATCACGACAGTGATGTCAGAGACACTGGACCTGGCCAGCCCAAGCAGGCTGTTATGTTAGGCCATTAAGTTTGGAGGTAATTTTTAAAGATATTTTTAAATTTTTTTATTATTTTGTTTTACATGTATGAGTGTTTTGCTCACATGTATGTCTGTGTGCCAGCATTGTCTGGTAACCTCAGAGGTCAGAAGGTTTCTGACTCCCTGGAACAGGAATTATGGATGATTTCCAGACAACATGTGATGCTGGGAATTGAACCCCAGGCCTTTGGAAGAGCAACAAAGTTCTTGACTGCTGAGCCATCCTTCTAACCACCACCACCACCCTCTGGGAGTAATTTCTTACACAGCAATGGTTAGTTAATATGAGGGGTTTTGTATACTTAGTAAAAAAACAAACAAGGCTCCGGGAAGAATGTAAAAGCTGGGAGATGGAGAGGCATTCTCTAAAGTGCTGCCTGTGGACATGACACTGTTGTTGGCAGCTGTATAAGACACAAGACCTGCACAAGATCAAGCCAACCAAATTTCCAGCATGGATGAGGGAAAGGCTCATGAGACTCTATCCCTAAAGGAGGAGTTATCAGCAGTTAACTGCTGGGAATGGGAGGACCAGCCATCCTTGGAGGGGTGCTTACTGGATGGATGCCCACACTCTACTGCTCTACTGGATGATCTCATACACACAGGGATGGCCAGCACTAATGGGACTTACTAGATTTTGTTTGTTTTCAATGGGACAGGAAGTGGCGTGACTGATGTGACAGGGGAGCTCTGAGGTGAGTTTGGAATGGGGAAACGGCGGGTGGATGTGATCATTTTTCATTGTATACACATGGGCAATTCCTGCTTCTTGAGCTCGCCAGGAAAGGCAGGGATCTGTAGAGTAGAGCCATGAAGCCTGATAGCCTTCTATGAGGGCAGGAAGTCACTAGGTGCTGGTTATCCATGGGCACCTGGTGGCGTTCGAAGGGCAGCAATCAGGAATCACCAGCTCCAGTAAAGACTTGCAATGGCTCAGCCACCCCTGAAGAGTGGTCTGGGGGTCTCTTCAACAAAGATCTGTAGCCACTTTTCCCTGGGCTCTGGCATAGCTGGGTGCCCCAGTAAGGTTCCTTGGCCCCCAAAGGACCCAGGGCAGCTGGGAATTCATCCTGAAGTCTCTTGGCCAAGAGCTCTGGTTAGGGTTGTGGTTCTCTTTCATTTTCTGACCACTGCTGGCTCTGTTTTACTTCTGTAGGTGAAGCACCCATTTCCAGAAAGTGTATAAAATAAGCCAACTTCCCTAACCACCTGCCCGGGTTCTGACCTCTGAGCCATGAATATGCAGGGAAACTACCACATCTATGTTTACAGCCCAGATCTCTCTGTTAGTCTCTAGACATGGATTCCATTGTACCCTCATCTCCATTTACAGGGAGGGTCTCAACACTTTATGTCCAAAGATATTATGTCCCTCCCTCTTTATCGCTCCAGATCTGTCATCATGAACTTAATCCGTTAGTGTATTCAGAATATATTCAGAATCTGAACACACTTAGGCACCCTGCTCCATCATCAGTGAAAGTCTAGGAATCACAACCAGCATTTTGCAAGAATGATCTTTTAAGACTAGTTGATGGCTCTCCCGATTAAAGATTGGAGTGCTACCCATCTGCTGTGGTTTGGGGATGGTGTGAGGATGGCCCAAAGGCTCACACACTGGAAGACTGGGTCCCATGTGTACAGAGGTGGTGTGACTTCTAAGAGGTAGGGCTTCGTGAGAAGCTAATTAGATGATAGTTCACTGTCCACAGAAGGACCTGAGTGGACCTTTGAGAGGTACCATGACAGTGACCTGTAAAAAGAGCCAGCCTCATCCCCTGACTCTCTCTGGCTTTTTTTGTCTTATCAAAGCTTCTCTTTTGTATAGACTCTTCCCATTGTGATGCCATTCACCACGAGGTTCTCACCAGAGGCTCACACAACTGGGCTGGACTAGGTCTGGTCTTAGCCTTTCAGCCTCCAAATCTATGAGCTAAATAAGCTTCCTTTCCTTGTAGGCACCCAAGACTCTGATATTCTGCAAGGCTGGTAGGAAATGGAGCAGCACACGGTGTCCTCGTGAGGAAAAGCCAGCGTCCTCCTGGGTCTATAATTCAGTCCCACTCTGCTATTGTCTGTCTCTCTCTTGCTTTGCTCCAGCCCAGGTCCCTGTAACATGTCAGGGGCGCACCTCCTTTGGAACCTTGGTACTTTGGTACCTTGGAACCTTGGTGTTTTCCCTTCCTAGAGGGCTTTCCCCTGAGCCACTGTGTTGCTCCTGTCAGCTCATTGTTGTGCAGATATCATTTTTCTAAGGAAACCTCTCTCATACGAAGTTGCTCACCTCACCCTTTCACCCTGCCCTCGCTCATCCCTGATACTGTTTCACTTTCTCACAGAGCTTAGCCCCGCGTGGCCTGCTGGATGTCTGACAGAAGACAAAACAGTTCAATTTCCAGGTCTTTCCTGAACTGCCTTCATAACATTCTCTTTAGGGTGGACAATTCTGCTGCAGAACAAAGGCATCCTTGGGTACTCTCCCTGGTTGCCACAACACCAATTAAGGTAATCTTCACCAAAAAAAAAAAAAAGATTTGAGAGGGAGAGATAGTAGAGTTAAATGTATTTTAATGCAACTCTTTTGCAAACATCTGTTGAAGAGTGAAAGAAAAGCAATCCCAATGGCATTGTGTCAAGACGGTTTATGTTCGCATGGTGACAGTTTTAATAAAATGTCCTAGGAACAGGGATCCTAAAACTTATGGAAATTGGAGATAGAAACACCATTCCCTTGCTCTTGACAACCACATGACACAATCTTACAGATGCCACTCACGTAGCTGCTAGGGTTGGAAGCCTTTCTGGAGAAAGCACGCTGGGTAAAGGCATGAGTTTCTGCTCTTGCCAATCTTCACCCCTACCCCCACCTGAGCCCAACCCCCTCCACCATGACGGGATGCTCAGAGTCTTTAAAATAACGAATCAGCAATCCTTGGGCTGACTTGATGAAAGACAACAAAAGCTCTTGCTTTGTGATACTGCACGAGCACTGGACACTGTCCCATGGGAAGGCCAAAAATGAGAATTCCGACAGAATGCTCTCTTCAGTGTTCACTGCAGTGTAAGGAGGCCTTAGACAATGCCAAGGCCTAAGTGCTTGGTACTTCCCAGAGAAGAGAGCTGCGGGGAGTATCTTGGAGAACTTAGCAGTTCACAAGAAAGCTTTGATAGCTCCTGCTTGATCACTGGGGCCAACATGGACAGCAGCTAATTCACACACTAGGAACCAACCCTGGCAAGTGTGAGGAGAATTACAGCCAACAGCTCCACCCTGCACCAGAGAGATGTTCTCTAAAATGAGCCCAGATTGTACCTCCACGGGGTCTCACACTTCCTAAACTAAATGGAGTTTCTTAACAGGCAAACGTTTTCATCTGAAGATCTATGAATCTAATGTATTAGTGTGAATGTGTGAGTTTATGCTGTGGGGTGTAGCTGTGTAAATACTGTCATCAAGAAAGAGCACACTGATATTCCCAAAGCATGCATAGCGAAGGTGCTGACGGTGAGGTTTATATGTTATGCATTTCGGCATAAAATCTGAAGCATTACACATCTAAGTCACCTATGGAGAAGAAATGAATGATTTTTTTATTGAGGTAAGCTATTTGAATCTCTGTTGCAGATTAACTATGCATTGCCTTATGAAAGAAAGTCTGGATTAACCAAGAACAGAGTTGGGTGAGCCTGGAAGGCATCTATTTGTGCTGTACCAGCACAGCCCTGTAGAGGGAGTTAGAGGTGCACCTCCCTTCCTGGTCCACTCCCAAGCTATTACCCTGGGAATTTATGCAGAGGCAAGCAGTAAAAGCAGGTTTGCATCACCTGCTACGAGTGCTGCAGGCTCACTCAGGTTAGTAGGTTTGGTGATGAGGCCAGGTTTCACCTTTTTTTTTTTTAATTTTATTTTTTAACGAGAAGGGGAACTACCTCTAAACGCTGAAGTCTTGAGGTCAGAGAGCAGCAAGGACAGCAGGGAAGGTGACGGTAAAGAATGGAATGACTGTGGCCGTGTCCCCCACCCCCTTTGGGGCCCAGAACTAAGCAGGGCTATAGATCAATGGCTAGAGCAGAGCTAGTTGGACTGACCAGGTAGGGACCTTTTGCTTTAGTTAACTTGGTGAGAAACTGCAGAACACAACTGAGGCCATGCATAGGCAGAGTGTGACTCATGCTTCCTGAAGTCAAGGATGCTGTCTAGAATTCTATAAGAAAGGACAAGACCTAAGGGGGAAGGAAAGCCACAGGGAACTAGGAAGGACAGAGGGTGAAGAAAAGGCCCAGGGCAGCAGGGTCCAGACATGAGTGAGCTTTCAATAGCCCAGGTCCAGCAGACCCACATGCTGTGTATGCTCTGAGCTGCCCCAGCTCACTGCTGAGAGGGGAGACCTGGGTGGGGGGGCTTCTTCCAGGACAGAAGTCTATTGGTGGTCATGGGGGAAGGCAGGTGCACTTCTATGTCCAGGGGCTTTAGAAATTCGCCGACTGGCCCTCATCTTTACCTCCAGGTCTTGGGGACAAAGTCCTGTGAGGAGAAAGACAATGCAAAGCTCTATCCTCACTGGTCCTGAGCTGAGGAGGACAGCAGCAGTGTCACTTTGTTTTAATGGCTCTTACACAGCCACCTTTAGACAAGGATGTACCTGTTAGTCTATCTATCTACTACTTATCTTTAGTCTCCGTCAAGGTATTCGGCCTGGCACTAGGACCTGCCCTTTTCAATAAAATTGGTAGAGAGGCTGGTGAAGGTGCTTGAAACCATCGAAATGTCTTTAATGGGAATGATTTGGGGGGGGGGAGCAGACTAGGAGTAGAGAGGCACTCGGAGAAGGACTCCATCTTTGCAACCAAAGGCATTGCTGTAAAAAGCAGTGACTTTCTGATGTAGAAGATCCCCAGCCAGCATCCAACACACTCCTTGGCAAGAAGCAGAACCCACTGGAATCTGGGTTTATTGTCAGTGTTCTAGTGGAGATGGCCACCAGCCGCTAAAATCCTATAAAAGAGACCTCTGTTTTTGACATTAGATACTCTCTGTTGGAAATGTGCCTCATATATATCCAGATTCTCCCCGTCCTCTCTTCTGCTCCTTCCGTCATCTGTGGCATCAGCTGAAGAGTCTGCCTTCCACCCCCAATCTCATTTTTTCAGTTTAGCCCTCATGCCTTTGAGCCCCATCACTGACATGGCAACATCATTCTCTCTAGTCATAGCCCTGCCTCACGAGCAGTCCGCTACTCCCTTCCCTAAGCTGACCATACAGTCTTGGTTAACGGCATGGGTTGAGAGATACGCATAACATGTTCTGTGACAGCTGACTGACAAGAGTCTATTCTTTCTCCTCAGATACCCCTCCCCCTCAGACAGTAAAGCTCAGGGTCAACAGAAGAAACCAAGCTGGAGCTTCAATGACAAATGGGGACCAGAAGAAGACAGAACCAGCCTTTCCCTGCAAACGTGCTCCCAGCAGCTCGATACCAGCTCCCCCTAAGTCAGAGAGACACGCAACAGATCGCTGTACCACGGACCATGGATCAGTACTGCCCCCGTTCCTCATACAGAAACACAGGTGAGGTTGAGTCACCAGGGGGACGGCATTCAGGACCCTAGTTTTAAGTGCCCAAGCTGTGCTCTAGGGACACCCTCTGGAGGCATCCATTTCCAAGAGCTACTTGGTGGGAGGTGGGGTGGGACAGAGGAAGATGGTTCACAAAGCACAGCACAGTATCATCTGGGCTCGAATCCCCACTGAGCTGTATGCGCTTGGGAGAAGGACTGGCCCAAAAGGTCTAAGAGCTGCTTCAGGGCAGGAGGCCCTGTGTCTGGGAACTCATGAGCCTGTGTTTGACCAGCTTTCCAGATGACTGAGATGTGGGCTTAATTATGTTTGAGAACCACTGACAGGAGGGACCAAGAGAATTGAGAATCTTAGTCTCCATGTTCTCACATTATAATCCCCAGGGGAAGCTAGTATGAAGCCAGGCGAGAAAGGGTGAATTAGGAAGAATTGCTTCAAGAGTGGCGTGGACCTTTCTCTCTCTCTCTCTCTCTCTCTCTCTCTCTCTCTCTCTCTCTCTCTCTCTCTCTCTCTCTCGTGGAGTTTAAAACAATAAACAAGCCATCGAAATGTCACAATATTTCTAAGGCAGGGCCGGCCTCCCTGGTTTTCTATTCATCACCATCTGTCCAGAGAAGAGAGGTACAAAGTCCTTTTAAGGATGGATGGAAGAGGGATGAGTCTGTTTATTTGGATTTTAGTGCACAGTACAATAAGGTGTGACCCAGCCCGGGGTGGCCACAGACACCATGAAGCAAAAAATGTCAGTGCTGTCAATTTCTTTTTCTTTTTCTTTTTTACCCAGACTCCCACCCTCAGAGCATCTACATAGTCCCGATACAGCTCCAGCCCCAGGAGGAGGGCTGGGATGGGTCTGGAGGAAGCCAGGGCGGCCAGAACATTACCTCTAAACAGCTGCTCCGGAGAGCTGTCTGGTGAAGACGTATTAACTCACTGGTCTGCCGGTGAACCACGAGACATGTGGCGAGGGGAGCACAGTTCTCTTGATTAGAGGATCATAATACTGCGCTGCGTTTGAAGGGGAGGGCACAGACGCTGTACAGGTTATACGGAGCTGAAAACATTACACTTGAACCAGATGTTAGGTGAAAGCTGTGTGCGTGGATGGAATGATCACTTAAGGGATTGCTCCATCTCCTCCCTCTCCACTTCGTCCTCCTCCTTTTTCTCCCCTCCTCTGGTGTCTGGTGGGGATAGCCCGTCATTATTGAGTGGCCACCTGAGTATTGTGATGTCAGAGGCCTCAGCCATAGGGAGCAATGCTAAGAAGGGGAGAGCCATCCAGGCTTGCTCCAGCACATGGGTGACGGTGGTATGCACTCTCAGAAAACTTCTACATGCTCTCTGCTTACCTGATAACATTTCACTTCTCAAACACCTCCTGAGCTTATCTTCTCTATTCCAAATCCACTTGGGAAACCAAGGAACCGTGCAAGTTGCCTAAGGTCATACACCTATACCCCACTACGGCTTCAGATGCGGCCAGAGTCCCTGATCACTTGTCCAGGCCAGTCTGGAGGGCCAGGCTGTTATTATAGAAAGTTTCCACACGCCTTCTATTCCTAACGGGCATCACAAGTATTGCTGGCCCACACGCTTCGGTGGCACCAGCAGACTGTCACACTCTTAGTAAGGCACTCCATTTAGGACCGTGACCCACAACATGTTTGCGCTGGATATCAATTTGCTGGCTCTAGATAGTCTAGAGCTGTTTACATCTTATCTCAAATGCCAATAACTGAGCCCAGATTAAGACATCTGGAAATGCAACTTGGATTCAAGAAGAATCACCAATTTAGTTCACACAACCCTAGTCCTACCCTGGATGCCAACAACATAAAAAATCGGGAGGAGGAAGTAGGAAGAGAGCTTTGCTCATAACATAACTGTCCACAGCAGGGACAGGATTTATCTTTTTTTTTTTTTTTTTAAATTCAATCTGGCATTTGCAGCATTAGTGCTGAGGAAACAGAAATGAAACTGAAAGGTGGTGTGGGTGCGCCCTCTGTCTGTCCATCCCCGTGTGTGTGTGTGTGTGTGTGTGTGTGTGTGTGTGTGTGTGTGTATGTGTGTGTGTGTGTGTCTGTATGTGTGAGTGTGTGCGTATGAGAGAGAGAGAGAGAGAGAGAGAGAGAGAGAGAGAGAGAGAGAGATTATCCAGGTACGTTGACCCTGACGTACGTGTAAGGGACTTCAGAGAGAAAGGAAGCAAGCCACTTGGAATCAGACAGGAACGCGGGGAGCAGACATATAACCTTTAGCACATGGCCTGCTCAACTCATCAAGGAACACATCCCAGGTCCTAAATAAAACCCCCGGAAAGCACACACACACACACACACACACACACACACACACACACACACACACACACGGGAAGCTCTGGCTTGGGTATAAACAACTTATTGGCCAGGAGCTAGAGAGATCAACAACAACTGGGGTGATTAGGTTTCCAAATCTGCCATAGATTTCATTCAACCACGTAGTAAATAAAATAAAACTTCATTGTAAATGAGCCTCGGCTGTCCCCCATGTGACAGCTTTTGCTGCCTCCTCATGTGACTGGCCTCCCAATTTAGCGTGTACCCAACTCCCAATGACCTGTAATAACACTATTCCCAAATTAGAGCTCTCGATTTGACTTGGCTTTGGTTCCTCCCTCAAAGCAAAATAAAGCATCCGTTTTCTTATTTTCACATTCATAATACTCCCCCTTGGAGTTGCCAACTCAAACCCTGCTCCAGGCAGACTGAGCCCTCCCTACGGGTTTTTTTTTTTTCCCTTCTTCTTCTGGTTAGCCAAGAGCCTGATGGAAAAACACCAAGAGACAAAAACAAAAACAAAATCAGACGAAAATTCCAAGTAAGTGACATTCAGCTGGAAAAGCTATGATTCACATGCAAATAAAAACCTCCCCGAATTCACTTGCATCATATGATGCAAGCCCCTGGCTTCGACATGAAAAAGGACAGCATGAAATCACTCTCAATTAAACTTACTCCAGAATACTGGAATTCTCTGGCAGGACCTTCTCAACTAATGATAAGAACCCTCCCTTTCTCCTCCCTGCAACAGTAGCAGGATGAAACCAATTTGGAGAGAGCCCAGGGCATCCCCACCTAGGCTGACAAGTCATCCTGAAATCCCCAAAGGGGTCCTGCATCCACGTGTCCCCATTCACCCTTAGACTTCTTACAGCCTGGGAAGAAATCAGGTTAGGGATGGACCTCCCTGGAAAGCTGGAAAGTGCTCTCTTCCCAGCAGACACACACACACACACACACACACACACACACACACACACACACACACACACACACGAAGGACGGTGCTAAGGACACCGGACTCAGCATCCTGCCCAGGATGCTACAGTCCAAGGAAACTGCCACGCCCTGGACAGACCTCCTCAGTCCTGTGCAGAATCTCCGTCTACACTTCTAAGTAATCAGCCTGTGAGTTCAGGCTAAGCCTGGAGACAGTAGTAGATTCGACTCCTCATACTGACATCCCAGCTCTTTCCCATAGAAGGTTCATCTGACATAGCTATCACTTTTCTCTATATGTGGCCTCTAGGGGTTGCAAACTCTGTCTTAAATCATGGGAATATAGAATTGGAAGGGATCTCCTTTACTGGATGCGAATGTCTCTACTAAAGAATTCTTGCCTAAGAGTCACCTAGACCCAATGCTCCAGGCCATGGGAATCTCCTCCACTGTCCGAGAACTGGGTCTACCAAGCCATAGTTGGCCTCTGTAACATTTGCTCAGTTCACTGGGATCCATTTTCCTAAAATGGCAAAGAACAAATCTATAATACCCACATGCCATTGTTCACAGTACTCATATAACACACAAGGAAGGACTCAAATGTCTATCAGTTGATACACAGAATGGCTGATGTACCTGGAAGACTATTCACCCTTCCTAGGGAAGGAGGTTCTGACACTAGCCACAACATGCACGAGCTTCTAAGACATCATGGCCAGCGGATTAAGCTAGATTAAAAGGGATGAATAATGAACAATTCCACTTACACGAATCAGATTCTTAGAGTTAGAAAGCAAGATGGAAGTTGCTGGTGGCTGGGACAAGAAGAAGAGGGCTCACCATTTAATGGATACCCAGCTCTTGTTTAAGATGATGGCAAAGGAGCTTTAGAAAAGAGTAGCCCTGAGGGGCCCCTCAACTTCATGAATGTGATTAATACCAGGACAGTACTTAAAATGGTTAAAATGGGTGAATTTTATATTAGTAGTATTTTATGACAATAAAAATAAAGATAAATTTACTCTCCTTTTCACAAAACAGCTATTCCCCCATATCTGTCTTACTAGCCTAAAGCTCACAGCATTTGAAAATCATTCTTAGAGATGTGATTTCTAGGTACCCCTGCCTCTTGGTCTCTCTCTTCTGAGTACATTTAATATCTCTGAGAACCAGCTGTCCGGAGCCTCGCCTCGAGCTGGGTTCGGCTGCCCTCTCCTCAGGGTCTTGTTCTGAGGAACCTGCTTAATCCCAACACTGAGAGCTGCACAGAGTGGGTCCCCTGACTACCTGCTTCAGCTTCTAGGACAAAGGTCTAGGAATTAAAAACAACCAGAAACCACCTCACCACCCGCTGTCCCAGACCTGGCTCTCTTCCCCTGATGCCTGTGGCCAGTTGCAGCTGAGAAGCTAACCCAGAGAAGGCAATGAGAGAGAGAGAGGGCTCAGCGCAGCACACACTGGCCTTTCAAGACATTTTCCAATGGCTTCTGGGTGTTGGGCAAGTGGAAATGGTCAAGGGTGTCGATGGCTGTTTTTCTGTACTCTACCATAAGCCAGGGGCGTGATCAGGGTGTTCAGAAAAGTCTGCTAGGTGGGTGTAGCCCCCCAGAGCTGAGTAGATTGCATCCCTCTGGGTGCAAAGGTACACTCAGGACCCCTCTGACCACCTGGAAAAAGGTTATAAAGTTTGAGGCAGGAACAGTCCTTTTTGCATTTTGAAATCTGTTGAAATGAACAGCCCTTGTGTTGGTCTGGGTCCACAGGAGTCAGCCATTTCCTGAAAGTGAACTGCTCGCCCTTTGGAAGTGGACCAGTGATTTGGGGTGCCACGTGAAGTGTTTCTAACTTGGCTAATATTGACAAGCACAGCATACAGCTTTTCTAAGGAATGCCACTTATATGTCAAATGAACTACCCTTCATGGTAACAGGTGAATTATATATCTGTGAAAGTTTCTCTCTCTCTCTCTCTCTCTCTCCTCACTCTCTCTTTCTCTCTCTCTCTCTCTCTCTCTCTCTCTCTCTCTCTCTCTCTCTCTCTCTCCATACATATATGTGTAGAGTGTGTGTCTTTACATGCTTGCATTGTAGGATGTGTGGGTGCTTGTACATGTATGTAGTGTGTGTGTATGCATGCATGTAAAAGGTGTGTATGTGTGTATGTATATTCATATATGTGTGCCTCACCTCCTAGCTGGACAAAGCACATGTCAATAGTGATGACTAATTTCTCTACCTTCATCTTCTTGACTTCTGATTTTCTGTTAATATCAGAGCCAATAATAGGTTGACTTTGGAAAACTTTTTCCAATGCCAGTAGTTTGTCTGGAGTTTGAAAAGGCAGAGTTAAAAACTACCCTCTCTGGGAATCTTTTGGTTTTGGGACTTGTCAGAGAGGTTCTTAAGAACCCATCATCTCCTGTAGTCTGTGCCCACAAGATGAGCCAGGGTTGGTCCTGCCTCTCTCCTGTGTTGACCACACCTGGATAAGCAGGAGATTTGCTCTCTTGTGTGGAACAGTTTAGATGCCAGTCACCTGGCTTGAGAAGGAGCCCTTTATTCTGAAGAATAAAACTCAACGCCTTCATTATCCCTTTCTCTTTAGAGGCTCCTGTTCTCCCAATTCCTCCTCTGTAAAATAGGCCAGCTATAGGAACCTACATTTTCTTATGAAAACTAAAGAGACAGATGAAGGTTCGGAGTGTTCTATGGGGGAAGAAGTTAAGTCTGTGTGTGGTGGGCTCTTAGGTAGGAATAAACTAAGCCAAGAAGTGTCCTGGGTGAAGAATCACAAAAGACTGACAAAAGGCCACCCAGGATCCCAGTCCTTCCAGCACCACAGCCCTTTTAACCTGTAGGAAGTAGCCCTTTCAGTGACGAGCAAAGGAGTCATAAGTGGTGGCTCTGGGGTCTCCCCGTCATCCACCTGCATCTCCTGAGACAGAGGGAGGGATTACATCAGTCTCCCTGAACCTGAAACTGGGCCTCAGACTTATTTGTACTAAGCGTTTTCAACCTTCCTCACTAGGATTACCCTGGGGAAAATTCCATTTGCCTTCCATTCCCTTTGGAGGTGTCCTGGAGAGAAGGTTTTGTGAGGGAAATGACTGTCCTTCCTAGTCTTCTGCAGATAGAACAGAACCCATACTCTGGAGGCCAGAGCACCAGCAGCTACTCTTGTTCCTCCAGATCATGGCTTCCCTGGGGAGGGTCCACCTCAGGCAGCATAGTGTGGCATCTGACAATGGAAGAAGCTAACATGCAGGTTACAGAGAAAACTCGGTTGATTATCCACGCCCCAGAAATATTTCTTTTGAAGATTTTTTTTTATGTGTGTGGGTGTTCTGCCTGCATGTATGCCTGTGTATTGTGTTTGTCCAGAGCCCACAGAGATCAGGAGATGCTGTCAGAGGCCCAGAGACTGGAGTTAAAGAGTGCTATAAATCATCACATGGGCACTGGGAATTGAACGTGGGTCTTCTGAAAGAGCAACCAGGGCTGTGAACCACAGAGCTGGTACTAGGTACCAGCAAACTTGCAACCAGTGGGAATCAGTCATTTCTCTCTACATCCAGCAGACCTCTTACAAACAAGGCAGCACTGGTCAAATATAAGCCATGAAACCCCTGGCTGGCCTGTGTTTCTGGTAAAGTGGAACGCTGGTCTCCTTTTATGCTTTAATTTAGTGCGTGTTTATTTCCTTCACTGCATCACTTTTTAAAATTTATTGTTTGAAAGAATGAAGCCGTTGAGTACATACCAAGAGCAGAACATTATGGAGACCTGACCCTGTAGAACCCGGGTCTGCCTAAGGAGAGGCTTAAGATACAGTCAATGAGCAGCAGGCACTATAAGGTTACCGGGATCGGGGACATATCTGAGAGTCACAAAAAGAGACTTCAGTGGCTATGTGCAGGGCCCAGATGGGTTCTGTATTTGTTCCATGGCTACAATTGGCGCAAGGGAAGACTCTGCAACTTTCTTGGATACAGGTATGACCTGGGAAGACACCACGGTCATGTAGGAGAAAAAAAATGGAATGGAATAGGAGGAGCAAGAGCTTGATAAGGAACTAGGCAAGGTCCAGCTCTCTCTGTTGCCTCTCGAGCCATGGCTATTGGCACGGCTTAGATATTCCCACCATTGATCCATTTCCCCAGATCCTTCCACGCACACAGCAGAGCCCCACATCCCTAAGCTTTAACGGTGATATTGCGATATGTCACAGGGATTCTTCTTTCATGAAAGATTTGTGAAACCACAGACCTCTTCCTCTCTGTGTATGTTTGAACTATCTACCCCAACAGTTCCCATCGGGCCAGCCCTGTAACCATAGATTGCATGTTATGACAACATAACGATTTTGTGGTCTCTCTTCAATAACTACACACTTCCTATTGAAGAGGGATATTGCATCCATCATAAATCCTTCTCCACTCAAGAGCAGCGTTTGTGTTCCAGCTCATCCCTACAGCTTTGCTTCTGGGAGATTTCCAGCGCTTGCTCCATCCCCCTACCCCCCCACCCCTGCCTCTCCCCTTCCTTCCCCCTTTCTCTCTCCTCAGAGGAGCTCTGCTAAACTGGCTTCTCCTACTACATTTTTTATTTGGACTTCACTCCATTCACGTGGCATGAAGTCAAACTTTTCTAAGATTACAGGCATTGCCCCACAACCAAATGATGGGTGCACACAGCCTGTGTTTACCTGCTTCATCCCTGAGTCGTGTCTGATGGCTTAATTCCATTTATTAAGTGTGTAGTAGTCTTTTTAAAAGGTTGCAAAATCTGTTCCTAAGCATAATTACTTCTCACTTCCACAATGAGTGTGCCTGGCCGCTGGTAGGGAAACTAAGGCTCAATCTTGTTGCTAGCAGCCCTGCTGTCTGTCCACGGCCTTTCCCCATGGCGGCTAAGCCATCACTGGCTGAAGGCAAGGCCTCATAGCTTCTTTTATGTTTTCCTGGGTTTTTCTTGGTTGGAAATCCAAACCTTGACAGACATTAGAAATCTAATCACATATAGACTAACAACAACTTCTGTTTAATCCAGTATGAAGGAAAAATAGAAGTCTTATTTCCCAAATGAATACTTTCTATGGAGATTTGTTCTATTTTGTTGAAGTAATGAAGTGTCAATAACTGGCCAGAATTTGGGTTCTACTTTTCTTCTTTAGGTTTTCTGTTCTTCATGATCCCATCAAAGCAAATGACCTTTGTAGTGTGCATTTTTCTCTTGTCATTTATGCTTTGATGTCATTTGCTGATATGTGCAGAGTAAAGTGCTGGAACTTGGTTGCTCTTTATAATATGTTTAAGAATACTATACAGATGTTCTGATATAAAGTGTTATTTTATTTTGGGTTACTATACATTCTTGTAGAATTTTCTACAGATTTGAGACTCCCCCACCCCTCGAAAGTCACATCCTTGGAGTGAAATATGCTTGAGTTAAGTTGTGGCTAGAATACTGGTAGGATTTTCTTCACAGTGTTCAAAAATATTTAATGTTGGGAAACATCAGAACATACTTAGGAGAGGTGGAAATAACTGAATTCTTCCTAAGAATTAAAAAAAAAATCTAATCACAGGCGAAAAGCATATCCCAGCATGCCTCCACAGCAATACAGAATCAGACTCTGAAAGCAAACACGCCGTTGGTTTAGTCCCCTCTCTCCAGCTCTGCTGGCGGGCTGTGAGGGAACTGTGTGTGTCAGATGAGGAGAAGGACTCTAGAACATACCATTATGATTATCTAATAATAATAGCACTCTTCCTGGCAATGCCCTTTGAAAAGACTAAACTCATAAGGCTTCCTTTACATCTCAGCAAGTGTCTGGGGTGAAATAATAAAGCTAAAATACAAACGGCTTCCTCAGCTATCAGTGACCCTGGTTGCTTTAAGCTTCCTTAAAACTGTCACACTGGAAGCCGGCAAAAATGCTGAGCGGAGATTTCAGGATCTTGTCTCAACTGTCACTTTTCACCCTTCTGGAGAAAGATGTTTAACAGATTTGGATGAATGTAAATTAGGTACACTGATTTCCGCCTTAAAATAACTACATCAGTGAGTAGTCACACACACACACACACACACACACACACACACACACACACACACACAGACAGACACACACACACACACACACACACACACACAAAACAAACCTAACAACCTCAACTCCAATACATTACAAGCATAAATATCACCTTAGCAAACAGTCCATAAATATGAACTGGAATGTCAGAGGCAGACCTCAGCCTCGCACAGCATGAGTGGTAGGCCATTTTGCAGTGAAATCTATGTTTAGAAAGCAAGTGTTCGCTGGTAAGGCTTCATTCACTATGCCCTCACATTTTACTGCTCTTAATCTTTTGAGGAGAAGTCTCTTTTTTTCCAGATAGAAAAATCTGGTTGTTTTTTAATTAAATCGACACTATCTCTGCCTTTTATAGTTCTGTGTTTACAACTTTACAAAGCTTAAGAAAAGACAGAATGACTTGAGGCAAGCCTGGGCGATCTCCTAGCAGATATAGAATAGGAAGGAATGGGGGGAGGGGGCATGTTGGGATGAGTGAACATCATGTATGAACTGAAGACAAGGGGTGCAGCCCTGGGAAACTCTAACCCTACCGTTCCTTCTTGTTTGGATGCACAGGATTTGTCCCTTAATCGTTTGCTTCCATATCCTCCAGGTCACTCCAGGTCTTGTCTGAGACCTTGTTGGCAAACCCTGAAGCGTGTCAAGTGGAAGGAAATACTGCCCTTCAGATGTTCCGAGGCTTTGACTGGATACAGCACAGGGGATGGAAGGTGACTGGGCAGGAGCCAATGAGAAGGAGATGGCAGGTGTTTGGTTCTGCTTTGTCTCTTGATTCCACACAGGACCACAGGGACATAGCACAAGGTTCTAGGTCTCCAAAACACACACACACACACACACACACACACACACACACACACACACACACACACACACACACACACACACTCTCTCTCTCTCTCTCTCTCTCTCCCTCCCTCCCTCCTCCCTCCCTCCCTCCCTCCCTCCTTCATGTATGTAATTATGTTTGTGTACATTTACGTGTGTGAGTGTGGCACCCAGAAGTCAATGTTGAATTTTTTCCAATCACTCTCCACATTATTTTTTGAGATGAGGTTTCTCACTGAGCCTGGAGACCACAGATCTGGCAAAGACTAGCTGGCCAGGGAGCTCTAGGCGTCCTCCTGTCTCTACCCCCTCAGTGCTGGGATGACAGCACAAGTCACTGTGTGCAGACACATGACACCACATCCAGTTTTATACATGCGTGTTGAGGATGTGAATACAAGTCTAAGGACCCTAGTGAATGAGCCATCTGCCTCAACTCTGGGAATGAAATGGCTTAGACCTCAGCTTCCTTAGGAGAGAGAAAAAGAGGTTTTTCTACGACAAGTTCCTTTCAAGGAATGTTCCGGAAAAAAATGGTTGTGTACCTAACGACTTAGCCCTCGTGTAATGGCTGGCTTTACTCTGAATTTCCTTATCTGGGGCTCTTGATCTTCTACTCTCACCCAGACCTCATGGTGTCCACTGACGTGTGGCTTTGCCTGACGTCCCACAGCTTCTGGAAGTGGGAGAGCATGCTAAAGCATTCTTGGTGGCAGATGGGTATTTTTAGCACTTTTAGAAAAGATTAGACTGTTTCTCATACAATTCATTCCTCATAATATTAGCACTTGTGTCTTAAGAGCACGCAGCAGGGAGCTATTGTTAGAGAAGACAGGAGCAGAATAAAGTGGCTGTGTTAGAAGGGATGTGTGCATTCTTTGCTGCTGAAAATACCTTCTACACATCGACCTTCCAATGAGCTAGTCCAAAACAGCCTTGCTCCAAGGAGCTATAAATTCACGAGAATCCCCCAAATCCAACTTTAAACATTTGACCTTTTGTCTCAAGGACTCATGGAGAAGTCTTATCTGAGTTTCATTGGAGTTCTGCTGGCCCAAGGTCAAATGCACTTTACACAAGACACTTGTCAGAATTTTCTGCCCTGGTTACCCTCATTTCTTTCTGTGGTCCACCTCTTGGCTATTTACACTACATCTTACATAGCACAAAAGGGGATGGCCTTTGAAAGAAGTTTGTGGTCAATGCTAGGCAAAGAAAAAGGGTTGTTATTGTCCAGGACGTCACATTTTCTACAGTGTTCCCACAGACCTCTCGAAACATGGCTGATGGCACTTGAGCAAATGGCTGGGGCAGGAAGATCATTCTCATTTGCCTCTGTCATCCCCTGAGCCAGGTCTTAGAACTTCACTCCAAAGGAACTGCTGTGGAGCAAAGAAACATGACCATCCTCGAAGATACAGATGCGCCTGGAAGAATCTAGACAGATAGGACTTGTGAAGTCCCCACCTCACGTATCATTGCCAAACCACGCCCATTCTCTCCCAGGTTTGCTTTACCCACTGTTCTCTCTTCAACCCAAAACATCAAAACAGAAGAATTCCTCTTCTTCTGTGTATCTTCATTCCCTGTCATCTAAAATGCAGGTACATCAATTTCTATCTTATCCTCTTATTAAATCATTGTTTTAAAAGAGCTTTTATTTGTATGACTGTTTGCCTGCATGTATTCAGTCACGTGCATCCCTGGTGCCCTGACAGGTCAGAAGGCATTGGATTCCCTGGGATAGGGGTTACAGATGCTTGTGAAAAACCATGTATGTTTTGGGAAGTGAACCCAGGTCTGTCTCTAAGAACAGTAAGTGCTCGTAACCCCTGAGTCATCTCTCCAGTCCAAATACTATCTTTTGTAATTGGAGCTTCAACCATGAGCCCAATGATGGGAAAGAAAGATGTTTCATCATCTCTATATTGGATAGATATGTGTAGGTAATAGGTAAAGATAGATAGGTAGATAGATGATAGATATATAGATAGATGATAGACAGACAGATAGATGGATGGATTGACTGATAGAATGTGAATTGGCTGCAGAACATCAGAGACTATTTACAAAAGCATTCAAGTACTAGTGTAAACCCCAACAGATTAATTCAATAGACACAAATACCCTTTCAACAAAACATTCCAACCTACGAGAGAATTTTCTTCTTTTACCAAGGACAAACATTTTACTGTGCTTTATAAGCCTAATTAAAACAATATTGTGGTATTCAAGCATGTGTGGGTTACGGAAAGGAACAATTCACCCCACAAATGTCTTCCTTCCATCACACAGACATGGAATCTGGGGTGAGAATTAGGCAGGACCCTCCGAGGCTTCTGCCTTGTTTCATTAATATTCACACATCCACTTGGTACAAACCGCAGGCCAGCACCACAATTTCCATTACAAAGCCTCTGAAATGCCAGGAATGAGTCATGCATTGTGTAGTCTGGGCAGTGCACTGATTTTCTCCATTAACCAGGCATACATCCTGACAACTTCCAGGAGAAAAGCTGAATGAGTCAGAGTCAGGAATGAACCACAGCAGCTTACTATGTGCGTGGAGGAGCTGGGGTAGCAGGGACTGGGCAGTATACTATGTGTGTGGAGGAGCTGGGGTAGCAGGGACTGGGCAGTGTACTATGTGTGTGGAGGAGCTAGGGTAGCAGGGACTGGGCAGTGTACTATGTGCGTGGAGGAGCTGGGGTAGCAGGGACTGGGCAGTGTACTATGTGTGTGGAGGAGCTAGGGTAGCAGGGACTGGGCAGTGTACTATGTGTGTGGAGGAGCTGGGGTAGCAGGGACTGGGCAGTGTACTATGTGCGTGGAGGAGCTGGGGTAGCAGGGACTGGGCAGTGTACTATGTGTGTGGAGGAGCTGGGGTAGCAGGGACTGGGCAGTGTACTATGTGTGTGGAGGAGCTAGGGTAGCAGGGACTGGGCAGTGTACTATGTGTGTGGAGGAGCTGGGGTAGCAGGGACTGGGCAGTGTACTATGTGTGTGGAGGAGCTGGGGTAGCAGGGACTGGGCAGTGTACTATGTGCGTGGAGGAGCTGGGGTAGCAGGGACTGGGCAGTGTACTATGTGTGTGGAGGAGCTAGGGTAGCAGGGACTGGGCAGTGTACTATGTGCGTGGAGGAGCTGGGGTAGCAGGGACTGGGCAGTGTACTATGTGCGTGGAGGAGCTAGGGTAGCAGGGACTGGGCAGTGTACTATGTGCGTGGAGGAGCTGGGGTAGCAGGGACTGGGCAGTGTACTATGTGTGTGGAGGAGCTGGGGTAGCAGGGACTGGGCAGTGTACTATGTGCGTGGAGGAGCTGGGGTAGCAGGGACTGGGCAGTGTACTATGTGTGTGGAGGAGCTAGGGTAGCAGGGACTGGGCAGTGTACTATGTGCGTGGAGGAGCTGGGGTAGCAGGGACTGGGCAGTGTACTATGTGCGTGGAGGAGCTAGGGTAGCAGGGACTGGGCAGTGTACTATGTGCGTGGAGGAGCTGGGGTAGCAGGGACTGGGCAGTGTACTATGTGTGTGGAGGAGCTGGGGTAGCAGGGACTGGGCTTTTTTGTTAATGTTTTGCAGTCTTTAAATAGAATCACCCCCCAAATCCATTTCATCACATATAGCAAAAGAAAAGTTCAACCTAATTACTACTAACTTCATTTACATGTGGTGCTGGGGGTGGAATAAAGTCTTGTGTATGCTGGGTAAGCACTTAAGATGGAGCTACAGTCTCAGCCCTTCTTTTTAAAACAAACAAACAAACAAACAAACAACAACGACAACAAACATCTTTTAATTTTGAAACAAGACCTTACAAAGCTGCCCAGGTTAGCCTTGACCTTACTCTGTAGGGAAGGTGGGACCTGAACTTGGGGTCCTCCTGTCTCAGCCTCCCAAATGGAGTTACAGGATTCTCACATTCTTACACTATTGCCTAGACAGAATAAAATCATGGCTAAGAAATAAATGTGAAGCTACAGGTGTAGGACAGGGTTCTGGCTTGTGGTGATTTCTTTGATGCCCTGTCAGGCTCCTTTTTGCATTCTAGTTCTGGTAAATTGGATGCAGATCTCCCTAGCTCAATTCTTGAGAATTTGCTCAACTCTACATAAGATATGAAGGCTTAGAGCATTATAATCTAGGGCCATAGATTAAAGAATTTAGCATAGAAATTTCCTGTTATTTTGAAATATCGGGCTGCCTTTAATTCCAGCACTTATGAGGCAAAGACAAACAGATCTCTTGAGTTCAAGGCCATCCTGGTCAATATAGAAAGTTCCAGGGCAGCCAGAGCTACAAAATGAGATCCTGTCTCAGAAGAAATGAAACAAAGTGTTAGCACAACTTCATAACCTGTGAGTGCATCTACTGAAGGAAAAAAGATAAGGACAGGATGGGACAGGACCACTCCTAAGCATGGTGGGGGAGGTTTATTATAAATACCTGGATAGATTACATCCACATCTATCCTTACTGTATGCTCCTTGTATAGAGCATAGCCAGAGGCAGACTCAGTCTGGAATGAACATGACCCTGTGCCATGTGGGGAGCTGGGGAGGAAAAGGGATCGGAGAAATGGGGAAGCCAGATGCAGCAGCCAGGATGCCAAAGAGCCCAAAATGTCTGGATTAAACAGGGAAGAGCCTCTTGGGTAAGGGCAGCCCAGCCCCTGGGCTGCAGAGTTCCAGGTAGGAGATGAGGGTATGTCAGTCATACCCTGCAATAGGTAGGGACTGGAGGATGCTGGGAGAACCTGGAGGCCAGGTCTACTTTGATACGTTTAATAAGGGCCTCAGCCATTTGTCCTGGGTTTGAAACTAGCATGTTAAGATGCTAAGCACCATCATGAGAAATGGAGAAATACAAGTATGCTCAGAGTTTTAAAGCCACCAGGAGTGGGTAATTACTGAGATCACTGACAGGAGCCTGTGCCGCTCTCTTCCAACAGGACCCACCGTGGCAGGCAGTGTCATCTTCATCTCAGGGTGTATTCAGTGCTCTCATCTTTCCCAGTGTTAAAATGCTTGGCTTACCCTCCCTCCCTCCCTCCCTCCCTCTCTCCCTCCCTTCCTTCTTTCCTTCCTTCTTTTTGAAGGGATGGAGAGGCCTCCAATGCTTAGACTTGTCTCAGCATACACAGATGAATAGATCACATGACTTAATTTAAGGGACCGTCTGTCAATTCTCTTCTAGCTTTTCCATATGGAGATGAAGGTAAAACCCTGTCTTTTCTGAACCTTGCAAGCAAGGACTCCATCCTGAGGTTTCTGAACAGCCACTCACATGTTCCCTGGACTCTGATGTCCCCCAAAACCAGAGCATCAAAATGTGTCCATTAGGACCTCCTTTGCACCAAAGCGTGTCTCTAGCCTCGCTTTCATGAGCACAGGGACTACAGGCTGTGTTGGTGTCCTGACTGGGTATCTCAAGTGAAACTTGAGAAAACTTAATTCAACATGACACCTCTACTAAATTGCTACCAGAAGCAATCATTTTGATTAAATCACAGCACTCCTAGAATTCACATTTAGTAACAAAACTGAAAGACCCGAAGCTCTCTGCTTGCTGCATCATGGGTCCCTTGGGTGCTCACATTGTGTAATCAGAGCAGAAGCATGGCTGAGGAGTGGATTTCAAAGGTTGCCCCCCAGCAAAAAGGTGCACAAACTTTTTGTAGCTTTGGGGAATCATGAAATACATTGCTGGCCATGGTAGTGGGGTGTCTGTCTGTCTTCCAAAGTCTCTCTGTCCCGTGTATTTGAGAACCACTTAGAGCACAGCTACACAGATCGATGCTGCTGGATTCGCTGCACACACAGCCAGAGGTCAGCTGAGTTCCTCTTCATTTTCTTGACATCTAAAGATATCTGCAGATGATCAGACTCTGCATTGTGTTGGCAGAGACCACGTCCCTGTGTAAGAACTCGGCTCTCCTTAGCATGTGAGGGGCTTTAGAAAGAAGAACCCATGGCTTTCCTTTTTGATTCACAAACTTCTGGGCACACAGTGAGGTCAGGTCTTAAGAAAGCTGCATCTGCGGTGTGACTTTTAAAGAGTAAAGGCCTGGAGAGATGGCTCAGTGGTTAAGAGCACTGGCTGCTGTTCCAGAGGACTTGGGTTTGATTCTCAGCATCCACGTGGTGGTTCACAATCATCTGCAACTCAACTCTAGGGCATTCAACGCCCTCTTTTGGCCTCCCTGGGCGCCAGGCAATCATGTGGCACATAGACATACATGAAGGTAAAACAGCCATATGTGTAAAAATAAATTCATCTAGAATGTGAAAGAGAGGCAGACAAAGTGACAGAGAGGAAGAAAGGAAGAAAGGAAGAAAGGAAGGAAGGAAGGAAGGAAGGAAGGAAGGGAGAGAGAGAGGGAGAGGGAGAGGGAGAGGGAGAGAGAGAGAGAGAGAGAGAGAGAGAGAGAGAGAGAGAGAGAGAGAGAGAGAGAGAGAGAGAGAGAGAGAGAAAGAAAGAAAGAAAGAAAGAAAGAAAGAAAGAAAGAAAGAAAGAAAGAAAGAAAGAAAGAAAGAAAGAAAGAAAGAATCCACAGCAGAGGAGCGACATAAAGGAGCAGCAAGGTCCTATCCTTTCTTTTCTTCCTAAAAATGGGATAAACTTCCCTAGCAGCTTGCTTGATGCCACTGAATATATTTACTGCCCAAAGGAGATAAAAGCCCTGCCAGGCTTCCTGCCTGCCATGGCAGAGACCTGGCCTTCCTTTGCATAAACTCTTCCCGAGGAAAAGAACAAATGGCAGCGCCAGAGCTTCATCTTGGCGACTCTTGCTGGATTTAAGTAGGATGTTAAAATGGATTTAGGTCGCAGAGGAGAGAAGTGAACAAATTCTCAGCGCTCCTCTCACTTAACTGAATGTCCCCAAGCCTGGCCTCCTATGACTCCGGCATCAGGTGCTTCAAATGTAGGAGAGAGTAGCCTTTGGAGCTTAGATCCCCAAAGGAATCCTATCCAAACTCGTGAACAAAGGGTTCATGTCTGTTAATATTTACATAGACTGAAGACTGGCATTTGATCTGCCTTCAGGTCAGCCTTTGTGATGATGGTCAAGAGGAGAGTTAAGCCAACTCTCCATAGACTCAGCTGACGGAGGCCATTTTGGAGTGGCGGTGCTGCTAGGCAAAGGCTTCACTCTGAAGGGCTGCAGAGCCTTTCGCCTCACATCATGGGGCCTTGTCAGAGGGCCCTGCCCCTGTGGTGCCTGGGCATTCCGGTAGAGGTGAAGACTGACTGTATTTCCAGTGTTCTCTTTAGCAGCTGAGAGGTTAATGAAGTGAGTCCAAGTTTCAAGTGCTAAACACAGCAGGCAGCCTACTTTGCCGACACTGCCTTCAAACCCATGGTCAAGTACAAAGCAGCCATTATTTCTACAGTGACCCCGAGAATGTTTCTCGTGCCTGTATTGTTTTCTAACTTTGGAAGAAGCACCAAATAAGGATGGCTTTTGGTTCAAGGTAGGAGCCATGACTATTTATATGACCTCACTCTTTCTTACATAACAAACAGACCTCTTAGGTCTGAAACAGAAAGAGCCAAATTCTGCCTTTAGACAAACATGTGCTGATCCCATTGAAGTCAGGGTGACTTGGCTCTCAAACAGCTGAGGGCAAACGTCCTCCTTGAGCAAGGATGCAACGGGTAAGTCAGGGCTTCCCCGCCCAGAAAACAGGGCTCTGAATATGAGCCACCAGAGGAGTATGAAGAAAATGTTTTTAAAACTCTAACCAGCAAATACTTTCCATCCTGGGAGAAGTAGCTTCTCTCCCTTCGAGATGACAGCATGTAGCCTCTGAGAGGCACACTAGACAGACTCCTCTCCAGAGACCATCTGAGACGTCTTTCTGTGAGCCTCGGATGCCGGTGGACCAGGAGCTCACCCTCCTGTTAATGCAGCCACTTCCCTCCACCCCCTTCATCTCCTGGGAAGACGTAGATCTGGCTTCAAAGCAACAGATGACTTTAAACTCTCACTAGTCAGCTCATTGCTCCCATGCTATGCAGACATTTTATAGTAATTGGTCTTGATTTGGTTTGTATGTAGATTTATTTATGTACTTTCTTGCTCCCAAAAGAAATTTAAAGACATACATGGGGTCTGAGGACTGCTCCCATTGCCCTATTTTACTAAACATCATTGCCCCATTAATATTAAATTACACCACACACACACACACACACACACACACACACACACACACACACACACACACACATCAATGTGACCCTTAGGTAATTTTAAAAAATTGATGGTTGCTGGAGTTGAAAATGATAAAGTCTATTGCTCAAACTATTCAATTTTAAATTTTCAAGTAAATCTCAAGGTTGACAGGAAATCGTCTTGGGGACACTGTGAGCCTGGTCAGCCCTTTGCCATGTCTGCCTGAACCTTATCTGCAGTTGTTCTGGAGGGGCTGAAAGGCATAGGTTTCCAGGTGTGTCGATGATAATAAAGTCTCCTTCACCTTTGTCCACCCCAGTGCACGCTCTACCTACTCTTATGGAGAATAAAGACAGCTGCATTCAAAGCCAGCAGAGCTGGGTGTCTTCTGAGGAAAGGCAAACTCTATCACTGAGAAGCAGCAGAGCTGGAGGCGGGGTTGGGGTGGGGAGGTGATGCTCTTTCTTTCCCTCCTCCCTCCCCCTGCCCATCTTCCCACTCACCACTGGATCCCTGATACACACCTCTCACCCTGCAGCCTAGTTTCCAACTCAGACTCTACTGGATCCTTCCTTGAGGGATTGATCCGTTCAAGCCTGGGTTCTAAGCCCTGGCAGTCCAAGCTTCAATCTCATGCCTCTTGGCAACCAGTTCATTGTTACAGTCACTGGCACTAAGATGGAGAGACTTGCCCTGAGACAGACTGGATTCTAGCTTCAATCACAGTGACTGCCAGGTTCCAGAGGACTAAGCTTATGTCATGTGTTCAGTAAAGTCCAGGACTCCAGAGTTGACACTCAAGATCCCACAAGATTGTCCCAGCTTCCCAAGCAACTTGTTCCAACTGCTTTCCCCAACTCTACACTTCAGTGTAGACTCTGCCGTGGCTCATTCTGTCCTTCAATCTGGAAGAATACTGCCCATCAAGAGCTGTCCTGTACTTGGTATTTGACAAATTTAATGAACACTAAAAGACGTACAAAGTCTGCTCCATGAACTTTGCCTGTCCCTCTTAATTCACACAACTCTAGATACTGTCATTAGCTCCATGTTGTTTTTATTGGTTTGCATGTTTAGTGTGTTGTATATTTGTGAGTGTCTCTGCACTCGAGTGTACTTATGTGTCAAAGCATGTGTAGAACTCAGAGGACAACTTGCAGGACTCAGTTCTCTCCTTCTACCTCTGGGCCTTGAAGATTAAACTCGGGTCATCAGTTTTGGTAACATGTGCCTGTACGCGCTGAGCAGTCTTGCTAACCCTCAGACCAGCTTGAAAGATGAGGAGGGAGAGGCATAGGGATACACTCTCATTTCCTCATTGATTTCTTCTCCATGAGTTCCAGGCCTTTGGTTGTAGCTCTTTTATGTCCTCAGTATTTTGATCTTTGTGGGATTTTTCATCTTTCCTAATAGGTGTGAAGTTCCTAAGGAACAGAATCCCAACCAAATTCTATTTTGGTCCTCATGGTGCATTCTACCCCAGATCACTCTGGGTGCATACCTGTCAATATTCATGAGTGGAGAAAAGGAAACAGGGAAGGGAGAGAGTCATTCGGCTCAGGGACTTCAGCTGGCGTGAGGGGACATGCCATCCTTTGTTCCTACCCCTATGTGCTTGCTATTTTTTTCAGCCACACTTGCAGGTATTCCTGCCACACAAAGCCGTGTCTTGTGAGATGGGCAGGGCTGTGGTCAGTCTCCCTTTTGTTCTTTCCACACACAGGAGGTAGTGGCAATGACAGAATGTCAGGGCTGAAAGCCATGGCCATGACAACTGCAATTATTGTTCAGCACAGACTAGTCACTTTCGTCCTGTATTGAAATCCTGCACACGTGACCTTGTCGCTCTTTCTTTATAGATGGGAAGTGGGATTCAGCAAGGCTCAGTCATTTGGCCAAGGTTAAAAGCTGTTAGAACTCAGCAAGGAGGCTTGAACGCAGTTCTGCCATGCCAGGATCAGTTGGCTGCATCCACTATACAGCAGTATCTCTTTTGGCTCCTGTGGTGCCAAAAAAGGCTAGTCAGCCGAAACCATTCATTCTGCACTTCCTGGGTACTCTTTGTGGCTTGGCCTTTTAAGTAAAAAGATACACGCACACGCACACGCACACGCACACACACACACACACACGTACGTTCCACGAAACCAGCTGAACAGCAACCTATTCCCCCATAATTCAAAGAGTCTAGAAATGCAATGGATGGAGATCATATAAAAGTGCCAAGACAGGAGCAGGGCAGTGGCTTAGGTGACAGAGTGCTTCCCTCAGGAGGACAAAGGCCTGAATTTGGATCTCTAAAATTCCTGTAAAAAGCAGGGTGCAGCAGCATGGACCTGTAATCTCCGTGCTGGGTGAGAGTCTAGATAAGAGTACCCCAGGAGCTTACTGGCCTAGCTGAATTAGTAAGTTCTGGGTTCGGTGAGAGACCTTGTCTCAAAATGAAACAAGAGTGTGACCAGGAAAACATCAGACAACCTCCGCATGTATGCACTCACAGACACATGTGATACACACACAAACACAGACAGACAGACAGAGACACACATACACCAAGATAGCCATGAGATTACGGAGCATGCAGGGTGGGAGGCCCTCAGAGAGACAAAGCACACGTTTGGTTTAAAAGAAAAGGGCTATTGTGCTTCATTAACCTGTAAAGATCCGTTGGGCCACAACACTAAAGGCACACACAACATGGCCACAAAACCAAGTCTGTGGTCTGGGTGCAAACTGCATATGTTCTTTACACAGGAAAAGTGGTTTCCTTCCACCTAGGGAAGGGGACAGGCAGGGAATCCCTCAAACTGCAGCACACTTCCTCACGATCTAGCTCTGACTCATCACGCCCAGAGTGCAGTCTGCTCACTCTGGGATTCTCCTCCGTTCAGTGTTCTCTATGCACTAGCAAAGTCATCTTCCAGGCTACTAAGTGACAGACGGCTCCTTCGCCTCGTTACCATGGCTCTCATCAACACCTACAGAGGCTGAAACCCAGCACTGACAACGGATTCAATGAAAACCGGAAGCCCCATTGGATGTTCTTTGTCAGGTGGTTTCAGCCCAGCCTGACGCTGGGTACCCTGTTCTGGTCAGAGTGACCACCGGTGTGTGCCATCCTTCCTTGAGAGTCTGACATTCTGGATGACCCTCAGGGGACAGCAACAAGGTGACTTCTCTGACGGACTCTGGTTTGGGACACGCTGACTATGTAACGGTCCTTTTGCTCAGGCTCCTGGAATGTACAGGCTGTGCGGGAGAGAAATGTAGGTGAAGGGTCCTGTTTGTTCCGATCTAACAGAAACCCAGGTAGTTACCACAATCTGTGCAGCCCTGCCAGCTCCCACTTGCCCACAGAAGATTTATAACTACGTTTCTCTTCAAATCGACAGGAGGCAAACCATGACTTAATCAAAATATACGCGCAAAGCCTGGGGAGGTAGCTCAGTTGGAAAAGCATGTGGCACACTAGCATGGAGAACTGAGTTCCAACCCCGAACCCACATTAAAAGGCCCAGCTTGGCATAGCATATCTGTAATCTCAGTGCTAAGGAGGTAGAAACGTTTAGATCCAGGGTTCACTGGCCAGCCAGCCTTGCTGAATATGCTACCTCCTAAAGATAGCAGAAGGCATGAATGAAGAGGGGTGATTCAGAGAATAAACAAAGTGCCCTAGAAATGCCAGCCAGTCTTACATTTTCCTTTGTTCCTTCTTTCACTTGCTTTCAAGAAACATTTATTCAAGATTACAGGCTATAGTTTGGTTCTACGAAAAAGGTAAAAGCTAGAGAAGGAAGACAATTACTGGCGTGGAATTTGGGGGAAACTTAGACCCTGGTCCCATGCCTTTCCTAAACACAGTGGCCAGGCTGGGCAGTAGAAGTGTCCAGGTACCTACGGTATCTGTTGGAGGAATGGGGCTCCCGCCATCATCTCTCTGCCTCCTAGGACTGATGTTTCAGAAAGTGGCTCCTCTTTACTCTTCTCTCTTGCTGTCACCTGCTGGTGCAAGGGTGTCACCAACCTTTTTGGGTTTTTTTTTGACATTGGGCCATCTCAGAAGGCATAGGAGCTTCACCCCTGCAGACTGAGTGATGTGGGTGGCACAGGGTGCTTTGGAAGGAGGGAGGATCGTGGAGTGTGGGATAGGGGCAAATGGAACGTTTTAGCAGTGCTGGAGGGAAGGATTAGGAGAGTCGGAGGGTAAAACACATGGGGCGTGTGGTAAAATGATGGGTGATTCTTGAGTTCAAAGTCATATCAGAGTGGCACTGTGGGGAGATGAATCTGGTGGCGGTTGCCAGCAGGAAAGATGAGAGAAGACATCATCAGGGATGAAGGACAGAGAGGATGAAAGGCAGGGGCTAGGTAGGCCTTGTCAAGACTCCCAGAGCCTTCCCAATCTCATGTAGCTGTCTCCATTTTGAAAGAGGTGCGCTGAAGATGCACAGAGAAAGTGCCCACCACATGCTAAGGCCAAGTGACCCAGGAGACAAGGTAACCGTCATGACAACTGTGACGGAAGAGTCACATGACCTGAAAGTCAGTCAGCCACTGACTTGTGATGGACAGCAGGTGACAGCAAGGGGGATGGGGGGGAGAAGCCACAGAGCCTTAGGAGTCTTCACACACAGGCAACAGAGCAAGTCTCTCCCTGCTTCTCAATCAGATGTCTATCCTGGTCACCGTGTTTAAGGCATGGACAGGGGAGAGCTGCTCTGTGCCTGGAACTTTGACCTACAAGCACGAGTTCCCAGAGGAAGAAAGGCCCAAGGCCAGATAGTGATCTACGTACTGTTGTTATCAGGGGCTGGGTCTGTTACAGCAGCCTGCACACACCACCATTTCCATTTTCAAGCTAAAGAAACTGGGTCAAGGTCATTGGCTCATTGGCGGATAGAGCAACAGATGAACTCAGCATGAAGGACTTCTTGGGTTTGAAAATCTGACCCTCACTCCCAAGCGTTCTCTGGACTATTTGGCCTCAATTGGCTTTAATAGATTGGTCTCAAATTTCACCTCAAAATAAAGAGCATGAAATTAGAAACAAAGCTTCAGTATCTGTTCAAATCTCATTTGTTACTATTTATTATTATTGTTATTATTATTATTAATGTGTGTGTGCACTCACATGTATGTGTGTATGTGTGCACAGGTGGTACCCATGCAAGAGCGTATAATGGCCAGCGGTAGCTGCTAGGTTTTATACTGTGTCTGGAGCTTGCTAATCGCTAGACCTACTAGCTAGCAAGCCCTGAGCATCAGCCTGCCTCCACTCCCAGCACGAGGATTATAGGCACACACCTCCATACCTGTTTCCCCTGTACCTCTTGGGTCCTGGAGATCTGAACCCACACAGCAAGTTCTCTCCCCACTCTGTCTTCAGCTCCAACCCTAAATCCTATTATTCATTGTTAATGACTACCAAAATTGGGCCTTGCATGCAAGGTGAAAAGTTGGCTTAAGTGTTCATTTATTTCTCAGCTAACTAATAAAATGCCATTCTGCACAAGTTTAAAAAAAAAAAAAAAAGAACCACTGAAGAAAAAAAAATGTCACGCTTGCCAGGTGGTGGCGGTGACACACGCCTTTAATCCCAGCACTCAGGAGGCAGAGGCAGGCGGATCTCTGAGTTCAAGGCCAGCCCGGTCTACAGAGCAAGTTCTAGGACAGCTAAGGCTATTACACAGAGAAATCCTGTCTTGCAGGTGGACTGAGGGACACAGGGAACTTAAGTTACAGCAGATTCGTATGGCTTTTCTTAACAACCTCACTGTGAAATAGTATTCTGTCTGAAAGTTCTCAAATACTCGGTTAACATGTTCCAGTATCGACAGGCATCCATACACTAACCCCTGTAGATGTTGAAAAAGTTGAAAGAGAAGAAAGAAAAAAAAAAGAATGATGGAAGGAGGCAAGGAAGGAAAGAAAATGTCACACTTCTTTAATTTTTCTTAAAACTAAGAGTCTACCTCTTGAGTACCTTCTCCCAGATCTTAGGACTTGTCCCCTTCCGCCAGCATGGAATATCCATACACTTGTAAAACGGTGGCAACTAAAGGGTTAATACCCGGTGTCAATCACCACACTGGAATCGTTTGTCTTCTCCGTTAAGTGCCTCTGACAATGCATACTATTTATATGCTAGCAGCATCTGGCTTAGAATGGAGGCCAATACAATGATAATAAATACAATAGTCATGCAGTTGGTTAGCACGGGAGGTCCAGAAACAGCAGAGCAATCAGGCCGCCAAGGCTGCCCTGAGTGGTAGCTGAGGAGACGTGGCCACCTGACCAAGAGGCTCCGGCAGGAAGCCCAGCCACAGAGACCTGCTGCACATGACAATGCCCGTAGATCTCTCCTCGACCTGCACCCACCAGCAGCCAGAATGTCTCTGAGGGGCCCTCCAATTATTTGCTATTTTATGCCACGCCCTGTAATGAGCAAGGGGCCAGTCTTCCTCAGACATAGGTGGCTGAGTCGCCACCAGAGGACCTAACATCAAAGTCTCTTACTAAGTTTAACTGAATAAAACTGGAAGCAATCTGTCCTGAATTTGAGGGTTCATACTCTGACCTCTGTTTCCTTGTTAGCAACACAGAGACAGTACTGTCACTCAAGGCAAGGAGAATAAGATTTCAGGTTAAGCCAGACTCTTCCATCAGCCTGAAATATCACCCAGCTAGCTCTTTCAGCCTGCTGTGAGTTCAGTCAGCACGCCTTCATTGTTGTAGCCCCCAGAAGACCCTCAGAAATCAAGGTGGATGGTGATCAACCAAGAATCAGTAAGGACCAAGGAACCGAATGGAGCCAGTGCCACCTGTAAATCTCCATGGCCACCCATCTTCTCTGCCCTCTGCCCCAAACTGAGACTGAGCCCTCAGGGCAGAAGACACAGTCATTCATCCTGAAAGCCAGGTCAGCCGAAGTGCCACTGAATTACGGTGTAGGACAGAACTCCAGAGAGGAATCTTTTCTAGTTGGTCTGATAGCCATCAGCTGTTCCCCCATCAATTGGGGGGGTGGGGGTGGGGAGAAATCACCTGTTATGTTCTAGAATAAAACGCATCAGAAAATCCAAATTAAAGCCAGAAGGCATGTGCTAGAGGGCTGTGTCTTCTCAAGTGGAGGTAGTAAGCTTGCGTTTCCCACGGAGCTCATGTTCTGGCATATTTATCTCTGGCATCGGCATTCTCTGAGTAAACGGGTCGAGCTATCATACATGCCTTATTCTTCCAAGCATGCCATGTTAGCATAAGCTACAGCACATTCCTATGGCTTTTATTGCGAAAGATAACAAACATCTCTCCGTGAAGTAGCATTCTGCCTGAAAGTTCTCAAGTGCTTCTGTTAAAATGTTCCCGTATCTACAGGCATCCATACACTTCCTCCTTAGACGCAGAACAGAAAGATCACACGATCTTTCCAAAGCAGGTTTTCAACCAAAAAGACAAGAAACTAACCCAAAACACACTGGACTTGACTTTACTTCCTGTAAGATTTCTTTTCCTACATCCTAATCTCACTCCAGGAGATACACATGTATGTATGTATGTATGTATGTATGTATGTATGTATGTGTAAAGGAAAGCTTGGCTGGGGTGTGGCTCAGTAGAATGCTTGCCAGGCAAGGACAAGACCCTTGGTTCAATCCCCAACACTGCCAAATAAATAAATAAATAAATAAATAAATAAATAAATAAATAAATAAATAAGCAAGCCGAAGCGCGCGTTCCTTCCGGAGGCATGGTTAGGTTTTTCCCTTCATCTAGATCAGGGACTGCAAAATGCGCTCTGTAGCTCCACTCCAAATGGTTCTCCTCTGTTTATTTCAGAGTCAGCTCGTAAGGGTGTTTCAGTTCTTTGAACTCAGTTTCCTTGCTTGAGGGAAGAGGAGGAGAGAGGAAGGGTTGGGAGAGAGGAAGTGTGAATTTGTGAGAGCCTGTGAAAATCGTTCTGCCCACTTCCCACCATCAGCCCAGGTCCCAGTGACCATGACAAGGAGGCTGGGGGTCTGCTCTCTCCACTGCCTGACTTAGTCCTCTGTCACCCACACTGTGTAAGTGGCCTGATATAGTGGCCAGCAGTCATGTGTATCTTGTACAACATAGTAGGCTGTCGCCAATATGAAAGCAATCCTTTAGCTTTAGCATAATGAAGATGGGTTCAGTGTTACTTAATTTAAAAGAATGTCTGAAGTATAGAACCATAAAAAGTTTATTCTCATACCTGAAACATACACATACTTACAAATATACGAGTGTTTGTTTACTCATTGACAATTTGGTATAGTGACAAAACCTTGTCTTAGGAGAAGGATCTGCTGCCTGGAACTCTCAGTCATCTTTCCTAAATAAACCCAAAAACTGTGCAAAAATCTGTCTAGATTTTAATGGTTTTCTCCTCAATCTGTAAGCTTGTTCATATTTAATTTGGCCCCGTGTTTTAAAGCAAAGTCACTGTTAATTAACAAGTCTTTCTAAGTTAGCGATGGTTTTCATAGAAATGACTCTTCATTCCACACTAGCACTTCCTTTGATCAAACGCTCTTCAGGTACATGTGTTAAACAGAGCAAGAACAACTGGCATAAATAAGATTAAGGGCACACAACTGTCCACAGTCTTCCAGTGGCTGGTGGGATAGTACAGGGGCCTCTAGGGAGCTCTGAACTCAGTGGACCACAGATAGAGATTGGTGTGCATGTCCCTTAGAGAGAAGAGAGAGCACACGTGGGCTGGTAAATGGATTACATGAATTTATTCTATACCTCATCTAAGGCTCAAAGAAATACCTAATGATCTATTCTAATACTGGGGATAAAGACAAACAAAGACAGACAGACAGACAGACAGACACACACACACAGAGAGGGATATGAGAGAGAGAGAGGGAGAGAGAGAGAGAGAGAGAGAGAGAGAACCTGACCAGAACATATAGCTTATAGGATGGCCTCCAACCTGATGACTTGCTATAAGCTTGCCGAGTGATTCTGCCTGTCAATTTTTATGTTATAGACTACCGACCTTCAAAGGCAGCAGCCCTGCCTTTAACAGAGCCGAGGCTGGAAGGCAGAAGGCAAGCTTCTCTCTTTGGCGCTGTGTTTCTAGTGCTTCCCACGGTGTGGAGGTTCGTGATGTCGTTTGAGATTCCGTGACTAAAATCTTTTATCTCTGAAGTTCTGGCTGAGTTGAAAAGTGAGCTTTGCTTGCTTTCATTCAGTGGGTGTGACCTCAGACCATCCGATTACCTACTGTTGCAATGACATGAGCTCAGGGAAAAATGTTCGGATAAAACGCATTGAGGCTAGATCTAGTGTCAACGTTGAGTACATACTGGCCAGCTCTACCACAAATCCCTTGTAGCTTTGATGAATGGCATATTTAAAGAGCCTTCATTTAGCTCTTGAGGTTTATTTATTTATAACATATTATTTACATCCTGTCTCCTTCCATGAAGGATTTGAGGCAGCATAGCTCTTCGGTTAAACTCATCCTTAATCAGTTCAGACATCTCTCTCTCTCATCCTGCTAGGTCCAACTTCAATTGAGACGTTTTCCCAGTGTGATCAATTAAGTCAGACTCCTGCGGTCCAGACCTTCCGCTGACAACAAAGGCTGCGCAGAGGCAGAGTCTGTGACCTTTGGTTAGCTTCCTGGTGCAAGGAAGCACAGGAAACCCTGGTGGAACTTCGCAGGGCATCCCCTTTGGTGTGCAAGGCCTCTCTAGAGAACAGTGTACAGTATGAAGATTACCCACCAGTCAGAGAGTCATTAGCAGTGCCACCCCTGTGCAGTGGGAGCCAAGGACATGAGGCTTGGCTTCTTATGTATACACAATCCTGACAAGTCCAACTTAGGGTGCAGAAAACCCACAATAATCATCTCAATACACTACGATTCTTCTGGGCTTCATAGGTACCTAACTTAACTTTGCCACAACTCATCACCTGCCAGGTGATGGTTTCAAAGAACCTCAGGTGACAGCTGCCGCATGTGGCTGCCAATAAAAGGCCTTACTTCTGTGTACCTTTTCTGGCTCCTCAAGTCCCTGTTCTTGGCTCTTCCTCATGTGAATTGTCACTGCAAATCTCAATTTGCACTTGATGTCTCTTTTCTCCCTCCATAAAGCACTTCGTACAATCATGTTATACACTCACATAACATAAGCATGCCTGGGAATTTTCTCTTTGAGAGAAAAAGCGTTTGGTACCTGGTTCATGGTTGCTGGGGTAAAGGACTGCCCATCAGAACAGAGATGCTTCGGGCCATTTGGAGATGTTTTGCTATTAGCAGGGATATATTTGAGACACACCATTCACACTCACCCACAAATCCTTCTGACACCAAGAACAGACATCTGGGAGTAGCTGGCTGAATCTTTGTGTGTGAGACGCAGTCATGGAATAGCATGAAGCCAACTTGCATATACAAAGAAAGAATTCATAACTCACATGGGTTCAATAAAGACTGAGGCCAGTGCCCAGACAAGACCCAGGTGCTACCATTGACCAGGGTGGGAGTGACCTTCAAAAGTGAGAAAACTCAAGGGTAGACTCCCAGAAGGTCTACGTCATACTCTGTTTTTCTCTGCTAATTAGCACTCCATTCTAGCTAGCTAGCTAACCGATTACAGACTTTTAAGCACAGCAGATGCACCTAGGCACAGATTTTAATTCCACAGAAATAAAAAGTCATTAGAGAAAAAAGCCTGAAGATCTCAAATGTAAGCAGGAAAAAGAAATGTTTTTCTATAGTTTTCTAATATGACAATATAAGTAAATTTGTATCTTCCTCAATAAAAATATCTATGTAGACCAAAAGGTGAGATTTTAATTGGCTATTTAGGAGGCATCCCAGATCTGAAGATCAATCCCAGTGTTAGAGCATCTACTTAGCATGCTCAAAACCCTACCACAAACAAATAAACAACCTTCATGAACAGACCAGGAAGCCAAAGCTCTCTGGGGTGGGGTGGGGTGGGATGGGGTGGGGGCTGCTTTCCTGGAGCTCAAATCTTAGATATCTGACCTGAAGTCCATGGTGCCTCTCACATTCTTGCTCACGAGACACATGACTGACTGAATTTACAGAAAGAAAACCCTTGCACAGCTCACGAGAGATCTGAACAGCATGCCATTGCTTGGCTTGCATGGCCTCTCCGTGTGAGCACACAGAAAGTCGGGTTTTAAGAGGCAAATGATTTTGTAACTAAAAGGACTGGAGACATCTGCCTGCATATCAAGTCTGGGATAAGTCATTCAAGGTTGCAGGTGGAGAATCATATAGGACTCCTACTTATAAGATGGCTGTCCAAATGCTGTTCACAGGGACAGCTATTAGACATAATGAGACTCTAAACAAGAAAACTGTAGCTCAGGACTGGGTATTTTCTCCAGGCTTTCCATAAAAGCACATAAAGTGGGTAAGCCAGCCGAGCAGAAAGAATGGGTGGTAATGACTGGATTTTCCACAGGCAGATCAAGGTAGTCTCTCTCCAGCTGTAGTTTTGCACTGTCATCATGGAGGAAGAGTTAGTGGCAGTTTCCTAGACTTATGTCCCTGACCCTTCCCTTCCTGAAACAAATGACACAGTTTCTCAGAGGAGTCTGGTTTCCTTAATTAAAACATAAAGAAAATAAAAGTCGAGCCTCCATCCCATGATCATCCAAGGACAAAAAGAAAGAGGTGTCGATCTGTGAGTTTATATACCAGCGACATCTCAGAAATTAGAACTCAGCAGAGTTCATTGAGTGAGGGGGGTTTTAGAACAAAGGCCCTTCTAGAATCCTTCTCCAAGAGCCATGTTCTTCATAAAGGAATTGGGACACCTGAACCGTGACAGTACTGAAGGGCTTTGAGAGAAACCCGGCAGTGATATGGCCTTCGTACTTTGCATACTAAATTGACAGAGTTCACTGTTTCTCACACTAACCTCTGGGACTCTCGAGAGAACCAAGTGCAATATCCCAACCACTGTTTGTGGGGTATGGGCTAAGTCCCTGGGTGTTGATTCATGGTCCAGGCAAAGGAAGAGCTCTGGAGCAAGCAAGCACAAAGCACACAATTCCCTCAGATTTAACACGATGGCCCTGATAAGAATGCATGGAGACTTCCAGGAGGGAAGATGCTAGCCTCTAGGACCCGTGAGGTACACTGAGTCATGAGGCTTTGAGTGGCATCTTTGGCTGTGACTCATTTTGAACACAATCCATGCTGGTGGTCCCATCAGTCTTCAAGCAGCTGAGGAAGGCCAAGCATAGCAAAGTTACTTCATGATATGGAACAAATGCTACCATGTACCTGGGTGATAAAAAGGCCTGAGAAACCTTTGTCAAATACCAAGAGTCAGCCATGCTGAACAACAACCATGAAAAGTCTTCTTTTTGCATCACAGTCAGGTACAGGTTGTGGTCCTGGATATCAGGTACCATTGATCTTGACTGGTTTCTTGTTCCTGATGTCAAAGACTCACAAGTACCTCAGTAGACTAGCACCCCCAACTTAAAGGTATGCAAACTGAGCCTCAAAGAAGGCAAGCTACTTGGACAAAGTAACTCTGTTTTATGCACCAGTCTGTGCAGAGGTGCGCAGTCAGTCACCACCTAGGTGGCACTTAGCTTTACTTGTCATCTTGACATATCTAGAATTATCTGAAAAGATAATCTCAATAAAGGGCTCTCTATATCGGGTTAGCCTGTTGATATGTCTATTGGTGATTGTCTTAATTTAATTGATGTGGGAAGACACTGCCCAATGTGGGTGGTACCATTCCCTAGGCAATGGGGCCTAAACTGTTTAAGAGTAGAGAAGTGAGCTAGACACAAGCAAACGAGTGCGCACACAAACATTTAATCCTTCTACTCATGACTGTGGCTGTGAGCAGCTGCTCAAAGTTCCTGCATTGACTTCCCTCTGTGATGGAGCTGGAACTCAGAGATCTGCTTGCCTCTGCTGTTGGAGTGCTGGAAATAAAGGTGTGCATCACCATATCCAGCTCTCAGATGTGATTCTTGAGATGGTCACTTGCTTTGTACGGGTGACCTGTCTCACTAGAGCAGCTGCCCCTCAGGAAGGAGCCCAAAAGTCATTTTGTGTGGGCTACATCATTGCAGAAACTACACAGGTACCTAAGTCTTAGCAGGAAGTAAGCTCAACCCCAGCAGTGGTTTGTGACATTACTCAGCAGCAAACACCAGCTACAAAGCTATACAGAGCAGTAAGTAGTTCCAGCCATCTTGCTGCTCCTCATCAGAAACCACGCATCCGTCTGCCTCTTCTCCTGGCAATGAACCAACAAGTCAGGCACACAGCCAATCACATTGCTCCCTCTAGCTACCCAGGAAAGTGGAAGGGATTCAGTGGAAGAAGCCTGTGTTTAAAGGGATGAGCATTCAGCAGAGTGGTGAGCAAAACAAACAAACAACCTTTAAGGCATGAATGGCAGCAAGACAGAAGGAAAACTTTGGTGGGCCATCGACTGTAATTCCTCATTATACCACAGATAGGTGGTGGGTGGATTTGGTTGCTGCAGTGGCTGACATGCCTGGACTGTCTTAATGGTCAATGTTAAATGCAGTTTGTCACTGTAAGATTAGGGGGAAGCCGAAAGGGGATCATAGTGAAAGTGCCAGAAGTATCTAAAGATGGGATGCAGGGGTCACGTTCCTCCAGAAGGTGTCCTGAATACCAGTCAAGTTGCCATTGATTTCCACCATAAAGTCATTGCTAAGTTGTTCTAGGGGAAATGAAGGAAAGGCTGGTTACTCGCTGCCTTGCCCTTCGGGGGTGGCAGAATATGGGGAAGGCACACAGAAGCCCACTTCTACCTCTGTCTTAGACATCAGCCATGTCTGTACCTCACCGTCCCTGTGTCCGGGAGAGGTTCATACACAGTGTGTTAGGACTCACAGGGCTTCTGCTACCACCTCATAAGCCAAAGACCAAACTCAAGGGGCAAAGGCCTGAGAATGGTGAAGAGAAGCCTGGCCAGGAGCGCACACCACACACCACCTCTGTCCAAAGGCGTGGCCTGGGGAGAGACACTTTTGAAAGCTTCACGTCAATGTGTTCCTCCCCCTTATGAAACCAGAAGAAAATGCAACCAGGTAAAAACAGCTGAGGAGGGACGCCATCATCTACTGACAAGTGGAGGGCAGTGTATAGAAACGAAAGGTAGTGGAGAGCTGAGTTCAATGATGAGGAAACTTCAAAAGACCAGATTTGCTCTCTTCTTCTAGTCTCTCTCTGCACATGTGTCCTTTCTCTCTTTCTCCTCTCCCCGACCCCTCCCAATGGTGACTCCCCCTGGCCTCAATCCTCGGGACCAGTGAAATCACCTAAGAACAGCTTCCCAATAAACATGCTATAGACAGACAGACAGACAGACAGACAGACAGACAGACAGATAGACAGATAGAACTCTAAGCCAGGTTTGGTGGCACAGGCCTATCTTCCCAGCCCTGATGAGGTGGAGTTGGGATTAGGAACTAAGACTAGTCTTGAGTACACAGTAAATTCTAGGACAGCCTAGGATACAAGAGACCCTGCTTCCAAAAACAAATAAGCCAAGCCAAAACAAACGAAACCAAAGTTTATGGCCCGCTTTGCCTGTCTGAATCTTAGTCACTCTCCAATTCCACCACAAACTAACTGGACCCTATTGTAGTTATAGTCAGTATTGATCATTTAAAGTCAAACACTCTTGAAAGTACTTGACTACAGGCTGGGAGTGGCTCAGAGCAAACATAGGATCCTGGCTTTGATTGCCAATGCTAGTAAAGAAAAATAAATAAATAAACAAAGAAACGAAGGAAGATCGTGATGGAATAGAGGACTCAGTAGCATGGGGCTATGGAGGTGCTGAGCTAGGATTTACCCCAGGCACTCTGGCCCTGTGACTATCCAAGAGACTTAACAATGGCATCACCTGCAGGCTCTGACTGCTCATGTGCCAGCGGTTGGAGCTTCAATATGCACAGTGCCTCCTTCACTCATCTCTCTGGAAGTCGCTGTGGCAGGGACTTCTGGAATCTTTTTCTACTGATATTCAAGCATTTTCTCTTATGTTTTCTCAAAACTTGTGATATGACCATGTTTTTAATATTTTTAATATCTTAATATCCTAGTATCTCAAGATAAAAGTTAACATTGCATCGAGACTATTCAATTAAAAATATGATTAAAACTGTTTTTAGATTTATTTTTGTTTAGTAATATTTTGCTTGCATGTGTATATGTGTACCACATGCATGTCTGGTCTGAGGCCAGAATAGGGCAATCAGACCCCCTGGAACTGGAGTTACAGATGGTTGTGAGCCACCATGTGGCTGCTGGGAACCAAACCAGGGTTCTCTATAAGAGCAATAAGTGCTCTGATCTGCTGATCCATCTCTTCAGGGCCCCTGAAGAGATTTGTTTGTTTCTTTCCAGGTTTTTGTTTGTTTTTTACCAAACTCTGGTAGTGTTTGCCTTCAGTCTCAGTACTTGAAGGCAAAGACCAGCCTCTGTTAGCTGGGAGTTAACCTGGTCTCTACAGTGAGTTCTAAGCCAGCCAGGTATAGATAGTATGATCCTGTTTCAAAAATTAAAAACATAAGATATGAAAACTGAAAACAGCAAATGCTCCCAAAACATGGTTTTGATTTTGTTAGCTCCTAAAATCCCACAGTATGCAAACACTGGCCTGGGGGAGGCAGTACTTGGGTTTCATCTTGCTTCAACTAGGAAAGATTCAGAAAGCTACAAGGCAGCCCCCAAAGGGCTCAAATGTGTCCTTATGAAGATGGATCTGACCTCAAGTCACTCTCCCACCCCCTGCTCCCCGAGGGCTACTGCCAGTAGGAAAGTAGGAATTCCCTCTCCTTCCTTCCGAGCTGTGTTGTCATGCTGGGCAGAGTTCAGGACACAGCTTTGAATGTGGTTTCCTGATTAGAAGGGCGACTCCAGGCAGGCAGGCAGGCAGCAGGCGGGCAGGCGGGCAGGCGGGCAGGCGGGCAGGCGGGCAGGCGGGCAGGCGGGCAGGCAGGAACTCTAGCTTGAATAGTCTAATGTCCTCATCATCCACCACTTCTTTGGAATGAAAACATCAACAGAAACGAGCCAGAGCAAAAGAGCATCCCTGGGAAAATCAGCAGCAAGGGGCTGCAGCAGTAAACATCGCTGCTGGTTCTTCTTCACACAGTAAAGCGACATGACATGCGCAGTTCCATCATTCCGCAGCAGAGTTGTGTCCTTTTGTAGTGAGACAGGCTCTCACTCTGTAGTTTTGGCTGGCTTGGAACTCACTATAGTAGACCAGGTTGGCCTCCAACTCATAGAGATCTACCTCCAAACCCTTGTCCAATACAGCTAATGATGACTGAGAGAGGGGAACCCCACAAGAAGCCAGACACAGCATCTGCTGCAGTTCCTATCAAAGAGGAGCAGGGAGAAGTGGACCCCAAGAGGTGTCGAGCTACGAGGTGGGGAACACAGTTCTGCCGCTAACGCACTTTAGGATCTTAGGGGGAATCAGTTTTAGGGCCAACAATAAAAAACAAGACACCACCTATGCTGAACCCTAAGCTTTTCTGAGAAGAAAGTACAAGCTACCTTCCTGACTTAAGGACAAGAGGAAGCAATATTAATGTTGGTGGCTCACACCTTTGCCAGCCTGATCTGTGTGTGGGGCAAGTTCCAAGAGAGCTAAACAGGAAACCCTGTCGTGAAAACCCAAAGAGGTGGGGGAGGGGAAGGAGAGAGAGAGAGAGGGAGAGAGAGAGAGAGAGAGAGAGAGAGGCTTAAGAAGTGGCTTGACTGGTAAACATATTTCATCTCAAGTCGGACACTCTGAGCTCAGTTCTCAGGGTCCACGTGGTGGAAGAAGAGAACTCGCTCCTGTTAATTGCCCTCTGACTTCCACTGTAAACTATGGCATATGCTGCCGAGCCCCCAAGATACAATAAATACCTAAAAAAAAAAAAGGGAAGGCTTTAAAGAAAAGATAGAACATGCAAGTGTGCCAAGACCCTGACTGGAAGGGAGTGAGTGGAAGCTGACAGGACAGAGCAGCAGGGACATTTCTTGAGGGCCACAGAAAGAGGGAAGGGATAGGAAAGGGAGGCAGGAACTTCCAGACCTCAAAAGGATATAAGAGTCAGCATGAGCGAATAGATTATCAGAGGAAGGAAGAGAAATCCATAAGAGGAGAGGCATACAAGGGAAGAGCAGGGGAGAGCTGGGTGCCCTGTATCAAATTCTTAACTAGAAATAGAATATAACCCTCCTGCTGCCCAGTGTGCAGTAAACGGACAGAAGTGAGGTCCCGTGACTAAGCCTGTCCCCGTGAAGTAGAAGAGTTCAGGCAACGAAAACCCACTCTCTCAAAACAGTATCATACTACATTTTGTGAATTCAGATTGTAGTTCATCTGCACACAGATCTGGAAGGAGGAAAGACTGCACAAAGGTTCATAACCTTTCAAAAACCAACAACAACAACAAAAAAAGATTCTGGGCTAAGCTATCTAGAAATAGAACATTTTGATTACCAAATAAAAACTAGGTCAATAAGATAATGGATGTGATTTAAATGAAAATCACAGTATTTGTAGTGAGCTAAAAGTGGTATCAATGTTACAGCAGAGAAAGAATATAATTAAGTGTATTTTTAAATGGCAGCTCTCCCCACCCCAGGCCGTCAAATCCCAGCCTGGCCACCAGGATTCCTCCACCTCATTGGAGAGGAATGTGCTAGCAAGCCACAAGTTAGTCGGAAGAATGTCGAGTTTCCGTACTACTCCAGAAAATCCCGAAGGACTCTGGTTAGCTCCATTCTTCCATCGGTAGGTCACCGTGACTCATTTAGAAAGCAAGGAACAGGAAGGCTCACATCTGACCGTGCCTGCCGTTCCTTTACCTTTTTCTTTTCTCTGGCTGAAAACCTGCAAAAGCGAGCATAGCTGTCAGAAGTTTCCAGAATCTGCTGAAAGGAGACCACTAGGAACAATTCCAGATGGTTTGAGGAGGTGGGAATACTCTGAAAGACGTTTAACCACAGGTTAGGGATGGAGGTGAAGGGTGAGGGGGCCCGCTCTGGTTTTCCTCTACAGCTGTGATATGATACTGTGGAAAGAGACTCGGGGGCGTTTCTGGCTTCTTTTTGACAGGGGCACGGAGGAGAAGGCTGAGTCACGCGAGGGGCAGTGTTGCAGGAGGTGAGGGCAGCCACTAAAGTGGTGGCAGGAGACTGTCAAGACGTTTCCTTGGATGTTTGTCTGACAGGCATAGCCATGGAGTGGGTAGGTCGTGAGTGAAACTGTGGTGATTCTTCCAAACTTAAGATGTGTCTTCAAGGAGCAAATAAGATCAAGTCAGATAATACTCTGCGATGAATGTCTTAAGTGAGATGACATGAGAGAGTATGTATAACTCCTTTATAAGGAGATTGCTACTGATTCCAGAAGTCTCTGAATAAGATATCAATGTGGCTACATATAAATAATAATTATTCAGAGTAGCTTATTTTCCAAATCTTTTGTGAGTAGTACATATTTACTGGTAAGTTCATTAAAACCACTGATTCTTTGATGCGTTTAAATTCTGACATCTTGTCCATTAAATCCCAAAGCATTCATTTATCCTTAGAAAGCGTAAGTGTACCTCCCATGAAGCAAATCTGTTAAACGCCAATTGAGCCTGTCAAATGAGAGAGAAGTTGAGAACTTATTTCACAAGATGTGCAATGAAGCATTGATCCCGGGCAAAATCGCCGTGTCCATTTCAACATCATTAAGTCAGCGCCTGTCAACTCCTTTTTACCTTGTGCTTCACAATAAACTGTAAGATGATAGATTCCCTAGTCAGTACTGCCTCTCTACTAGTGGCCAAAGGAACTTTGAACTCCAGTTATCCTGAGGCGAGCAAGACACCTCACTGCAGTAGCCCTGGAGGAATTCTACACCAGGAGAAAGGCCAAAGTGGTTAGGACAATCTGAGCTCATCCTAGCTCTCCGGGGTTATTCTTATTTATAGTTCCTCTTTATCAACAGGATTTCTTAAACCTTAATGTGAAAGAAAATCTGTGGGAAGTGTCATCAGAAGCCAGGGGGACCTTTGGGACACCCAGAAATGAAGGAGTTAACTTTCTAAAGAAAAGCACCTGGTCCTGTGCAGGGTTTTAAACTCTGACCTCCCATGAGGCTGGAGCTCTTGATGGGTTGAAAGTGAGAAACATGAAGAAATGCTCAGTACAAGCCTGTGACTCAGGGTGTGTGTGTGTGTGTGTGTGTGTGTGTGTGAGAGAGAGAGAGAGAGAGAGAGAGAGAGAGAGAGAGAGAGAGAGAGAGAGAAATAGAGAGAGGGAGAGGGAGAGGGAGAGGGAGAGGGAGAGGGAGAGGGAGAGAGAAAGAGAGGAGAGCTGGGGAATAGGGGGCTTGGGGGATGGGGTGGATTATTTCCCTGGGGAGAGAAAGCAAGAAGGTCACATGAGCATTTCATGGGGAGATGAAAGCTGGTGCTAAGGAAGAAACTACATCAGAGCCAATTGCAGTCACAGGCTAGACCTGCTCCTGAGGTGCCACTGACATATTATGGCCCCTCTCCTTGGATTAAAGAAGCAGCTGGGAGCTGGGTAAGGGTGGGGGCTGGGTAAGGGTAAGGGGGGCTGGGTGAGGGTAGGGAGGACTGGGTAAAGGTAAGGAAGGCTGGGTAAGAGTAGGGGAGCTGGGTAAAGGTAAGGGGGCGAGGTGAGAGTAGGGGGCTGGGTGAGGATAGGGGGCTGGGTAAGGGTAGGTGGGCTGGGTAAGGGTACGGGGCTGGGTAAGGGTAGGGGTCTGGGTGAGGGTAGAGGGCTGGGTAAGGGTAGGTGGGCTAGGTAAGAGTAGGGGAGCTGGGTAGGGGGCTGGGTAAGGGTAGAGAGGCTGGGTGAGGGTAGGAGGCTGGGTAAGGGTAGGGGGCTGGGTGAGGGTGGGGGCTGGGTAAGGGTAGAGAGGCTGAGTAAGGGTAGGTGGGTTGGGTAAGGGTAGGGGGCTGGGTGAGGGTAGAGGGCTGGGTGAGGGTGGAGGCTGGGTGAGGGTAGAGAGGCTGGGTGAGGGTAGGGGGCTGGGTAAGGGTAGGGGGCTGGGTGAGGGTGGGGGCTGGGTGAGGGTAGAGAGGCTGGGTGAGGGTAGGGGGCTGGGTAAGGGTAGGGGGCTGGGTGAGGGTGGGGGCTGGGTAAGGGTAGGGGGCTGGGTGAGGGTGGGGGCTGGGTAAGGGTAGGGGCTGGGTGAGGGTAGGAGGCTGGGTGAGGGTAGGGGGCTGGGTGAGGGTGGGGGCTGGGTAAGGGTAGGAGGCTGGGTGAGGGTGGGGGCTGGGTAAGGGTAGGTGGGCTGGGTAAGGGTAGGGGGCTGGGTGAGGGTAGGGGGCTGGGTGAGGATAGGGGGCTGGGTAAGGGTAGAGAGGCTGGGTAAGGGTAGGGGGCTGGGTAAGGGTAGGGGGCTGGGTGAGGGTGGGGGCTGGGTGAGGGTAGGGGGCTGGGTAAAGGTAAGGGGGCTTGGGGACAAGCTGCAGCTGTTAGAGCAGAAGTGACAGAAGGGAAAGCCTCTTCTCTGCCACCGGCCCACAAGGTGAGACCTGAGTGTGAGCTGACCCTGACTATTAATATGCCTGATCTGACACTCACTAGTAATTCCTGGAGACCTCCAACAAAGGGGCCACTGTGACCCACACAGAAGAGAGGAAAAATCACAAGCCCGTGGCCTCGGAATCCTTTCACCCACAGGACCCTCGGGAGGAAACCTAATTGTGTCCGTTTAGGCAACTGTTACTGAGAGTTCAGGAACAGGCCAGGGGTACACTTAACGCTTTCAGTGGGTGAATGAATGTTGTGGGATCCTCAGTTGCGATGATGGAACAGAAACATGGTGAGGAGTTAGTGACTTTATAAATGATATAAAGGTTTATGTATCTTCTTTTGAAAGCAAGACTTTTGTATTAGTTAGTTTTCTATTGCTGTGTTTAAAAGCCATGACTAAGGTAACTTATAGAAAAAAAGAGTTTATATGAGCTTATGGTTCCGGGTGGGTGACTCCATCATGGTGGCCAGGCATGGGGGGGGGGGAGCAGGACGCTCAGAGCTCATATCCTCAACCACAATCAGGAAGCAGAACCGCCAAACCAAGAGTAGATGAAGCTTTAAGTTCTCAAAGCCCACCCCTAATGACACACTTCCTCCAGCGAGGCCACACCTCCTAAGCCTCCTCAAACAGTGTTACCAACTGGCAACGAAGTGTTCCCATGTCCAAGACCATGGGGGGCATTTCTCATTTGTTTGGAGGGCAGAGTTTGTGTGCATGTGAGTGAATGTAGGTATGTCTCTGTGCTGTGTGAGGGCACGTGCACAACTGTGTGCACGTGAGTGTAGAGGGCAGAGGGCAATGTGTGGTCACCTGCAGGCACTGTCCATCTTTTTTTGAGGCAGGATCTTTTAGCCTGGAGCTTGCCCAAGTAGGCTTGGCTGGCAGATGGGCAAACTCTAGAGATCTGTCTGTCTCCATCTCCCAGGGCTGGGATCATAAGTACACGCCACCATGCACCAGCTTTTCTAAGATTTACTTTTTATTATTTTTATTTATGCATGTATGTGTGTGTGTGTGCCATGCATGTTTGGGTGCCCGTGGAAGTCAGAAAAGGGCACAGGGTCTCCTGAAGTTGGAGTTACAGGTAGCTGTGAGCCACCTGATAGGGGTGCTGGAGACAGAACTCAAGACACTTGGTAGCAAGTTCTCTTAACTGCTCAGCCATCTCTCTAGAACCCTTACAATTTTTATTTTATTTTTTATTTTTTTATTTTGCGTGACTTCTGGGGATAGAACTCAGGGCCTCATGTTTGCAGAGGAACTATTCCCCCAGGGCTCCCTCCTCAATTGGATCAGTGTTTCTAACTTGTTGTGAGTCTCATGGATTTAGATCTCATTGCTCATAGTCCTTTTGACTTTGTCAGGTGAGGATCAGTGAACAGAAAAAGGAGAGCGAGAAGACAGAATTATCTCTGGAGTAATCATTCAAGTAGGGGTTCTCTGGAGCTCCTTATAATACCCTATGATACACTGGAAGTCGGTAATGATGATTAAAAACATAATAATCTTGCTTTTTAAAGCAAAAATTTGAATGGTTAAAAATGTGAATGGACTAGAAATAAATACCAAATAGATCAACCGTGGTTATTTTAACATTTTTAAAAAAATGAGAAGTGACACATAAATGGAAGTCTTACATTTATAAAAACGCAGGCAAGGTGATTGTGTGTGACAAATACTCACAGGCAAATAAGGAAAAAGTAGAAAAAAGTTTCCCTTTCTAAAATAAACTAATATTTTTTCAGCATACATTTCTCCTAAATTCTGACCTTTATACTGTCTTGAGAAAAACATTTTAAGCCAACCCTTCCAACTCTGCTATCCAAGCCTGAGGCATGAAATTCCATTAAATAGCCCATAAATACCTTCATGTACCAGGGACAGGCAACAACTGACTTACCCCTGGACAAAGTCATCCTGTTGGGTGACTTCTGCCTGGTAGCTCTGTCTGTAGGTTCCTAAGCTTAGAGTTCTCCTTCACCTACCCTATCCCTCTACCCAGAACCTCTCTGAAGCCCTTGAATATGTTCTAGCTTCATGCTCCCTACCACAACGGTCTCTGCTTTCAGGTATAATAATAACATCATGTCCAGGATAGCTCGTTCCTCCCAAAGATTGATTCCCTTCCTCCAAGGGGTGTGGGGAGCGGGTGTGGCGGCAGTCCCAAAGACGCCAGGGACTGCAGCTAAGTCATATGACTTGCACCTGACTTCCTCATATAAGACACAAACATCTTGAGTGCTGCGCAGGTGTACCAGGATACAGGTGAATCCAATTTGGTGGAGATTTGCCCCTGCTGCCCTGATTAGCTGAAGCCTCGTGACTGGCGAGGGGGCGTGGCCTGCGGTGCGTGGATGAGAGAGAGTATAAAAGGAGTGAGAGGCCCAGGGTTCCGGGGAGATATAAACAAGAAGAATCAGGACTGAATAAACTGCTGTTAGAAGGACTGGTGGTCGCGTCGTTCTTGCTGGTCGAGAGCGGGCGCGACAAAGGGGAACCTGTGACCTCTGCCCTTTAGGACCTCCGCCCCACCCTGAGTTCTCAGGCCACTTAGCTCATTTTTCTCCTCTAGTTTCTCTCTTCCCTATGATGCCTTAAACCATGACTCACCACACCAGGAGAAAACTCCAGGGCCACATCTTCAGTTGCCTATTTGACAGCCTACCTCATCCCCTGCCTCCAGTATTAATAGGAAACCAACTTAATGTGCTTAAAACTTGACCTTGGTTGAAAACTTGGGTACTCACTCAGTGTTTCAATCTCAATATATAGATACAGATATAGATGATATAGATATAGATATAGATATAGATATCAACCAATTCAACAACAAAAAAATTAGAGTCATCTTAACTCATTTCTTCCACATCATGCCTATTAACGCCTTCAAAATAGCCCTCTAGACACTGACCACTCGTCCCCACATCAGGCACTGTTCTGGTCTGAGCCATCATCTCAACTGGCAACAGGAACAAGAGCTCACAGGTCTTCTATCTCCTTCACCGCAGTCTCCTCAGGACTGTATTCAGAGTGATCGTTCACAAAGTTCAACCAGCCTCTCCATTCCATCCCCCCCATCTCTGGTTACTCAACTTTCCTGTTGTCTTCTATGCCGTGTGCTGTTTAATATGGGCGCCCACTACCCACGTGTGGCTATTTAAGTTCCAGCTACTTAAGATGAAAAACCTCCGTTCCTCGGCCATGCTAACCTTGGCTACTTATATGTGGTTAATGAGCCTCTATGCTAGCCTGTCCTATCAGCATGGAAAGGTCTCCTGAAAGTGCTACAACTTACCACCTTCCCCCAACTGAACCAACAATGAGTAAATCACATGCCCGACAAGCCCTTCAACCAACCTGTTCTCCTTAGGCCCCAGCTTTTCATTTTAGGGAGCTCCTGAGATCCACCCCCCAATTTTCAAGCAAAAATTAGATTGTATGCCCTATGCTACATAAACTCAATTTTTATTTCAGTAGCCTTATTTACTGTGCAAATATTTACAAACTAATATCGATCTCTTCAATGCTGGCTTGGCTCTTATGCCTTTTCTGTGCCAAACACAAAAGAACATGTTTTAATAAAGATGATAACACATTAGGAAATGTCCAGGCTTCAGAGTTCTCCAGGCCTAAATCTATGCTGCCAATTATTAGCCTGGGGGCTATGTAATCTTTTAGAATTCTCAGTAGAAGCTTCTACTTAAAGTAAAAAAGTTTTCTTATAGTGATAATTAAATGAGTGTATATCTGTAAATCACTTAGCCATAGGTTATACATGGCTTCTGTCAGTGAGGCTGTTGGCAGTACATCAATTACACTGAAGAGTAATAAAAACAATAAACTTAAATATTACAGGAGGAGGCCGAAAGCACACTGGGAAGGAAGTTCAAATGTAATCTCTTGCCAGACAGGGCTAAATGAACATCTTCAGCTGCACTGTAATCTGTATGCCTTCAATATCGAACCTTGGAAAATAGTTTTAGAGTACCATGAATTCAAACGTTTCCATTCTGTCTACTATATAAAGCGTAGATTTTTCCACCCCTTTGGAAAATTTGTCTCAGGAATGGTGAACCCATACTTGGCAAGTTGAACAGGTTTCCACTCCTTAAATGCTAGAAGGGTGATTTTACTTTAAAAGTGAAATGTCTGTGGAATGAGGCTCAATGGGGAGGGTAGAGCTCACTGTGCCGGTCTTTTTGAAAACTCCCAAGGAACTGCAACAATAACAGGGCTGGAGGGCAGGGGATTGTAATCCAAACCACATGAATATTTGTCTGCACTGAACGTGTCTGAGTTCATCTCAATGGGAAAAGAAAATAGGCAACGCCTTCCACACTTTTGGAGAGGACATCTTTCCTTGCTTTCAATAGCTGAAGTTCAGGGTCAAATATATTTGTATATGACAACTTTTTGCTATGGCTTCTACATGCCCTGAGCCCGAGTCCTCAATGTGTGCAGCCTACACCAATAGCAGCAGCAGCTGGGACCAACTGCACCAGAACATCATCTCCTGCCCCAGGCTCTCACATATGCACAGTCCCCACAGTGGATCCCTGGTGCCCCAGTGTGGAAGTACAGTTCTGCCCTCTCTTTGAGGTTCATGTGCTCTATATGTGAGGCAGCTCCAGTAGTGACATCATTAGTCCTTCCTGTGGACAGACGGGTGTTGAAAACATCTTCAACTGCTTCTTACCTATACTGACGCATAATGGGTTCAGTCTATTTGACACAGACTTGACTTTCTGCTGTGCAAATGAATGGCATCACTTATAATGTTAATCAGATCCTAGGTAATGGGACCTTTGTAATCAGTCTCTGGTAACCAAAGGTAGGCTGCATGAAGAAAACGAATCTCACGATTACTTATTTTGTCTACCATACAGAATGGAGCCCAAGGGAAACTTGGCTCAAAATTATATGGTCTAATTTACTTGGCCTTTATAATGAGAATTACTTATTTATGATAAGAGATGGGGTAATATGAAGGACAGAGTAACCCAGTTAATTTAGGAAAGCTCCATTATCTTCTTTCAAAATCTCTTTTGATTTTATTATTATTATTAATGAAATACCACTGGTTATATGACAAAGAAAAAAGAAAGACACAGGGACCTTTCTGCAGGTGTCTTGCAAAACATAACATTTCTATGTTTTTTAAAGGGTGTGTGTGTGTGTGTGTGTGTGTGTGTGTGTGTGCGTGTGTGTGTGTGTGTGTGTGTGTGTGTGTGGGTGCTTTGCCTCTATACATGATTGTGCACCCTATGGGTGCCTGGTGCCCTCAAAGGCCAGAAGAGGGCATCATATCCCATGGGACTAGCATTACAGACTCTTGTGGGCCACTATGTGGGTGCTGGAAACCAGACCTGGATCTTCTGGAAGAGCAGCTTTAACCAGTGTTTTAACTATTGATCTATCTCCCCAGCTCCAAGACACAATATTCCTAACAGTCACAACTCAAGAATAGCCTCATTCTCTGGACTGCCAAATTCGAATGATTACATACATGTGAGGACTTGTGAGCAGGAATGCCTTTGATGCCTATTTATTTATTTATTTTTGGCATTTTTCTGAAAGATCCAAAACAAAATGAAAGTTCTTTTTAATACTCTGTTGCATCTCTAAGGTTGACAGTTAGCTATATTTTTGCAATTCAAATGTATTCCCCAGAAGAGTGTCATATTTATTTTTAGTGGGAGAAATAAAATTCGATATGCATAAATTTTACGTCTTGTGCTTTCTTAAAAACACGATTTAAAGTTTTTTCCAAAGAGGATTGTTATGCTCTTTTTAATTAAGATCGCATAAGGAGTCATTCATAAATCTATTAAAATATATATTTAAAAAGTTGAAGGCCAGGCAGTTTCAGAAAGGAGAAACTGTAACTCTCAAGTCTGGGCAGCCAGGGTAGGACAGCACAAGTTTGCTCATTGTCTCTTAAAGCCTCAGGTCTGACAGTTTATATAACTTCATAGACATTGTAAACAATTTTTAAAGCTGTACCAGAAAGAACTTTAAAATACTAAGTCTGCACTTGAGGGTCCTTAACCTTGGTATCCACTCCATAGACTGTCCCATAAGAAGCTCAGGTGGGCCTAAGGAGAAAAAGCAGTCTTTAAGGAGTAAAGTGCACAAGGACCCGAGTCTGACCCCTGAGGTAGAAACATGGTGGTGTGCTGGTAGCCCCGGCTTTGCAGAGATGTAGGCATGGTGGTGTGCTGGTAACCCCAGCTTTGCAGAGATGGAGGCATGGTGGTGTGCTGGTAACCCCAGCTTTGGGGAGGAAGACAGGAGATCACTGGTCAATCGGTCATCAGGCTGAATAATACTTTGTCTCAGAAACCAGTGTGGACAGCACCTGAGGAATGACACTCAAGGTTGATTTCCAGCCTCCCTGTACATGTTCACTGGCACACACACATGTATACATACATACGTGTAGTCACACACAGATTAACCTTTAGGTAACAGCTCAAGCAAACATGGCATCCACTGTGGTACACACAGCATGTTACCTTATTCTCACATGGAATGGTTCATTGACATTACAGTAGACACCATGGGCAACCTCAACTCTTGGCCATCTCTGCTCCTGCCTTGTTAAAAGTCATGTCATCTTGCCTGTCATCTTGCATTCCTGCAACGACACTCCACTCACACACTCAATTCCCAAACCGGATTGTACTCGTGAACACACTACAGTTTTATAAACTCAGGAGTCCACTGGAACCAAAGTTGAGTGTCATCACCCAGGCCCACTAAACAATTGGCCTGTGGTTGGCAGATAGATAGTAGGATGAGATTACAGACTTGAATGTAGTCTGCCCAGTCTGGCACCTCCAGTTATCAGTTGTGGGATGAATCCTGCTGAATTCCCCCCTCGTGACATGGCAATGAAAGATAATGCCCAGCTGGTAAAGCACTGAAGATCAAATAAAATAATTGATGCAGAGAAAGTAGCCAACTACCTGGCACCTAGTAGGTACCCAATAAACCTTACCCATTATGAATCAGCATCTAAGTTAAGACACTGCACAATTACAGCTATGGCATCCTTTCAACACCTGATGATACTCCTGTTTTAGAAGAGTTGTGTTCACAAGTCTGTGACAAAGTAGACGTCTTGGTCAGAATGACAAAGTTCCCTAACACAAAAGTTGTACTTCGCCTTAGCTTATGGCTGGCAATCAAATACACATCCCAGTAGTTAGCTCTCAAGTTTCCGGGTCACACAAGTGACCTTGCATTGATTGCTTCCCCACAGCTGCCACCAGGACATTTGTCTTGATGCCGCTTCCTGACTTCACCATGTCCCCAGTTCAGCGTAAAGCGGCCTCCGAAGCCTCCATTAAGACCCTCTTTTCTCCTACTCTTTGGTACAAAGGCTGGCTCCTGTTCTCTAGGCTGAAAGTGAAAAGAGACAGAAAGAAATAAACAAAATCCTGTGATTAATTCTCTTTCAAATCTAAAGGAAGTAGTTTTTCCACTCTTGTCTTAGCAGACAAGAAGTAATCAAATCTCTCTGACCTGCTTAACAAAACATTCTTTGATGGCACACACAGACTCGGCAGGGACTGAAGGTTTAAACATACCTGGGATGCTTGACCGCACATACTTCTCCAGCGGTCTTTTAACACCACAGAACTCCCAAGAGCACACTAATCCCTGCGGCCAGCCTAACTGGAAATTAAAGTGGTTAAGCACATGGTCAAAACATTTCCAGAATATTTTTGAATAGGTCACGAGAGCTGATAACAATGTACTGAGCGTTCACCTGCATAGATTTGAGCCGAGAAGACTCTCTAGCTTAAGTCTGGTATTTCCATAGTGGACAAGCATGTGCTAGCATCCTTCTCAGTGGCACTGGGACAGTTAAAAACACAGCCAGTTGAGGGCGTGAGGCTTACACTTTGTCAACAGTGCTGACATGGAATGTTCACTGTTTGTGTTGACTTCCACCAAGCACAAGTTTACTCGGGGAGTTCCACAAGTAGGGTAAGTGTTTCTGGAGTCTGACTTTCTGTATGCTCCCTTTTCTGTGGTTCCCTTTCATTCAGAGATGTCGAGAAGGCAGAATAAGTGAGCCAAAGAGAGCAAAGGGTACCTGGGGGTCACGGGGCAAGGGCTTGTTTGAGGATATGGGATCAGGCCTTAAGATGCTTCAGGGCCCTATGGATCAGAAAGGACTCTCCTTGGAGAGGCATTGCCAGGGTGACTGGAGGGTGAGGGCAGCAACACCTGCTCCCCCTTTAATCCCAGAGGGCTTGTTCTCACTAGCCAGGGTGCCCTTGTATTGCACTTCCTCCTGCAGGATGACTACCAGCCTCAGCAGAGTTTCATCTGCATTACCATGACCTTTGGCTCCACCCTTAGTGAGATGTCAGGAGGGAACTCAAGCCTAACCTGGGAAAGCAGACATACACTCTTAGAGAGAGACTCAGAATTAATATCTACCATTTGGGGAACTTAGAACTTGTTGACTTTTTGGTAAAATCTCAGAAGATTGATTGTCTACTGGGGAGGGGGACACACACACACATGTACACATATGCATGCACACACACGCACACGAACCATGTGCACACATACATGTACACACCCACGACCCCACATAGAAAACCAAAACAAAACTATACTGGACTTGGAGTCAGAAGCCTTGGGTTTGAGGACTGGGCTAGCCTCTCATTAGTTGGGTGTGTTAAACCCAACATGTAGTCTATCTGATCTGGAAGGTTTTCAAATATAAGTGGAGAAGAGCCAGTGCCTCGTAGGGCTGTTGTTATATGGATTCAATGCAAGAAACAAAACAAAACAAAACAAAACAAACAAAACAAAACAAAACAAAAACTCTGTAACACTGCTTTCAAAAAACTCATGAGTGTAGTTAAAAAAAAAAACAGAAAAGAAAGCATAAAAAGACTATCCTGTAGAAGGGATCCTGAGCCTGAGTGATGCAGGCCTGTAGCCTCAACTACTACAGAGACTGAAGCAAAAGGATTTCAAGTTAAAGGCTAGCCTGAGCTAGAGTGAGTTCAAATCTAGCCTAAGTAACTTAGAGAGACCCTAAATGGGGAGAGGGGACTGGGAGGGGGCAGCGTAGTGGTAGTGTTTGCCTAACAACACAAAGACTGGGTTTAATCCCAAGTACTGAAGGGGAAAAACAAAAAGAAGAAATCAGTATTGCATTAGATGTGTCTCAGTGGAGATACGGGTTGTGATCTATGAAACGGTAGCATAAAGACACAGGAGGATCTTGCTTATAGACCCGGTATCTTCTTGGAAACATTGGTGATGAAAGGGACACTGGTGATGGAGCCATTACTGGGTGACTATGGCATATCTGGCATTATTTTGAGAACTTTCCATGAATTGTCTCTTGTGTGCATGTGAAAAAAAAAGGTTCCTGGGAGACAGAGAGAGAACTGGCCTGCATGTGAAGGCCCTAAGACAGCCCCAGGTGTTAGCCCTGACCTTTTCCACCCTGTTTGAGACAGGGGCTCTCCTTTATTCACCACTGTGTCTCCCAGGCTACCTGGACCTGGAGGTTGCCGGGGTTCTCCTGTTTCCACCTTCCTCCTTGACACACGAACACCGGGATTAGATATACACTACTACACTAACCTTTACCTGGGTTCCAAGGGTTCAAAGACAGATTTTCATGGCCGCATAGCTAGAGCTTTACCAACAGAGCCCACAACCAAGCCCTACGCACACTGTCTGGTCCATCCTAAAGATAACTGTGAGTGAATAATGCCACAGAGCCCACAGGCAGGAAAGCAAGCAAAGGCTGGGATTCCCAGCCCTCATCAAGGGGGATTTCCTCAGCATGTACTTTCTTTTGAAGAGATCATTGTCTCAGATGATAAAAGTCTTAGGAAGTAAAAAAAAGGGGGGGGGGGAGGACCCTTTATTCACCAAGACTGAAAGAGTGCAGAGAGGCAGGGTGAGAGCAAGGGAAACACTAGAGGAGGAGAAGAAACCTGCAAGAATCCTATTGTGAGAGGAATTCTTTGTAGTGGAGACAAAAATGAAGTCACCTATGTGGAAGGGGGCAGTAGGCAGTTGAAAATGTAATTGTTGAGAAATTGGTGCAGACACGCCATGGCATTGTCCCCCACAGCCTGCCCCAAGGCACCAAGCACACTAATCAACCATGAGGTAAGACCTACTGCTGTGACAATGGAGGGCTAGAGTGAGGGCACATTGGTGAAGCTCCTGCAATCCCTGAAGCTCTGTGCTACCTCTAAGCATTCAGCACCATTCCTGTGAGCCAGTGACTGGAAGAAACAGCTAGGGCTCACTGTCACCACCGGACTGCTGATGAAAAACGAAAGTCTGCAAACAAGACTGCCAGCTTCTCCCTAGGTAAGCCAAAACCATCTACATGCAGGAAAGAGGCTCTTTCCATAGGGAACAGGCAACATCCGTGGGAGGGTCCCATACAGGACTGTCTGATAAAAGCACCAATGTTAACAAGGACCCCTGACATCCCAAACATAGGTAAGATACTTCACAGGCTAGCCACCAATCTCTATGGTTGCAAAAATGAAGTCACAAAACCAGAGTGCAGATGGAAATCCCCAGAACAAATACCAAGTTGTCAAGTGCTGGGGGTAGGTTGTAAGTTTCCAGGGAAAGAAAAAACAGTGGTGATATGTTTGGTTTGTTCCCCTGGAGGAGCAGTAACAGGAACGACCCTTCCCTGGCGTGGCTCCAGTATCACGTCTTCAGATATTGGACTGAAAACATGTTGCAAACAAAATCCCAAAGTTATATATATTTTCAGTCAAATACAAATATTTTGCTTCAATTCTTCAATTCATGTAGACTTTCTGGCCAGACACAGTCTGTTGAAAAGGAATTCTAAGGATCTAGTATTTTAAAGGGAAAGTCAATACCAGAATGTCAGATCTTTCAATGTCCTTCCTTGTTGAGAAGCCAGATAAAGAAGAATCAGGAACCAGCAGCAAGGGTGTGAGTATATGTGTGTTTCAACTATTGCTCATCACACACACACACACACACACACACACACACACACACACACACACACACACCCTACCCGCAGCTGTTGCTCAGGACATCTCATTGAGATAGGCAAGCAGCAGAGTGAGTGTGCTGGTTAGTTTGAAATCCCTGAGCAAAAGATACACACTCAATCAAAGCCGACTAACAACCAGCCATAAAGGGAGGTGTTGGCCACTGCTGCTTTATGTGGCCCAACTGATGGTGGCCATGAAGAGTGTCCCTACACAGGTAGCTGACCACCCTCCTAGACCTCATCTGGCCCTTTCACCCCTGACCTGAAACCTTCGTAGGTGATGTGTAAGATGCATTAAGGGGGGTAGAGGATGCAGATGAGAAACGCATGCTGAGGTGTCCTTCTGAGTTAACCTACATCATATTTCCCCCCATGATCAAGCCTGCAGATGGGAGTGGTAAAGCATAATCTCACATAATCTCATCAGCAGATTTACAACGAAGGCCATTTTTCAGTAACAGAGATGAAGAAACAAGAGGCAGGAGGTATTAACGTGCCGGGGTCTGTTAGCACTGAGGGGTAGGGGTCACAAATCTAACTGGCTGTGTCCTCGAGCTTAGTGAATCTGGAGCCTTCAGACCCACAATAAGACAAGAGAGAGGACTTCTGTGCCCTAAGGTGAAGAAACTTGAACATGGTCAGATTTTCTTTAGAAAGCACTAAGTTTCCCAAAGCCAAAACAACCTGATCGGCACAGGGAGGGATTTTTCTTCAACAACGTTTAAAAATTGAGCTGCCAAGTGTCTGCTCTCGTGGAACGGCCATGGATCCAGACAACAAAATGAACTTTTCAATTTCGAGCCTGGCTGGAAATTATTACAACTAGTTGCCATGATGATATAAATTAGTTTGGGGATTCTGCTATAACTCGCCGTGTGCTCTATCCTGAGACGGTAGAGAACACTGTAATAAATGACTGGCAATCGCTTACTCAGATTTGCTTGTTGCTCAAAGAATGATAATGTTTTGCTTACAGATGAGTCCGATTTTAAACCGAGAGCTGACAATTCATCACAACTTTTCCTTTCCTTTTATGTTTATTTGAAAAGAGAGAATATATTTAACGCTAAAAGTCTTCAACAACCCTCACTGCGTTGAGCTGCTCACAGAACGCCAATCTTCTAGGATTGTACTGCCTTTGTTCGAGGCAGAGATGTGAATACACCCAGGGATTTGTGGGATTGACAGGACCAACTCTGCTTGACAAATGGAGAAGATTCCATGCCCCACACGAACGGGAAACATCAGGTTAGTATGTTCTTCAGACCAGCTGCCGTGTGTGCTGTGGCTCTCTGGTAAAGTCCCACAAATCACGAGGACTCACAGTTGCCCAAAGCCTGTGGCATTCACCAAGTGGCTGGCTGAAGCAAAGACAAGACTTTGTTGTGCTCTGGGGGAGCAGAGTGAGGCCTCCATATGTTGTCATAATCTCTTTGCTACAAAAATAGCTTTGGGGATTGAGAAGGCTTCCAGGAAGGAAGGAAGAACAGGAGCCGGCCATTTGGCAAGTGCTTAATAAGGTGGAGGCTTTGGGCAATGACTGGTCCACGCTGGTGCCTGAGACCATCCTTAAATAACCGTGCAATCCATTACCACAGGGGTTGTGGGGTCTGAGTGTTGCTTATTGGTGGATAAGAAATCCTTAATAAAAACTGCAAGAATTCAAGAGGTCCTGAGTGGCACATGAAACAAAAGAGAAAGAAATCTTATCTGCTTGGGAGTCCCAAAGGGCCATTTAGGACTGGTTTAATGTAACTAGTGTCACAGAAGGGTCAGAGACACATCGCTGTGTCACTCAAAGTGCTATTTCCAGCCTGCTCCTTTCTCCGTGCCTGGAGAAGCAGGACAACTGGAAGGAGAGGCGTCCTTCTCTAAGGGAGGAAGTGGATGCTGCACTCTTTGGGACCTTGGGGCCTCTCTCTCCACTCCTCTGCACTGCCACCCCAGTGCTGATCCTCAGTATCTCTCTGGGTGACAGGAGGAGCCTGACCACCCCTCAACTCACAAGCTATGGCTCCCTTTCCACATTCTTTCTAGGCTTCAGGTATTCTGTGCGCCCTGGCTTCGTGCCAGCACTGGCAACGCCTGATAATCCCTATACCTCTTCCTGCCTCTTAAGTCCACAACTCAGCTCCCGTCCTTATCTCTGATCTATCAGTCCTCAGTCCCCTCGTGAGCTCATGTGGTCTTTCGTCATATAGATGGTTACAGACAAATAATTCTCAGATTTATTTACCTACCATGGTCACTCTCCCTTGAACTCCAGACTTGCATATCCAGCTGCCTAGTCAACATATGGCCTTGGCAATGTAACTACCATCCACGACAATATGCCCAGACTGCTTTTCTGAACTTCACCCCAGGCCCTTGGTCTCCGTTGATGAAATCTTCACCCCTCTAGTTGTCCAGGCTAAAGATCTGGGGAGTAATTCTTAACTGTTTCGCTCACACCCTGTATTCAGTCCTAGGAAAGTCTGATGCCTGCCTTCCAGGGAGATCCTATCCAGAACATGGCCATTTTCCACCGAAAGTGTCAGCCTAGAGTGACCCAGTATCATCTATCTTACTCCTCCAACCTCTTAACTGGTCTACCCATTTCTCAAAAGAGTTTTTCTCATATCCAAAGCCAAATTCCACTTTTTAATGTCTAAGTCATGGGGGCAGGGAGATGGCTCCATCAGCAGAGTCTGGGCATATAGCACTTGGACTGCCAGCATCCTCATGAAAAGCCAGGCCTGGCAGCAGCTTGCACGTGTAATCCCAGCACTGAGATTGAGACTGGATCCCTAAGGTTTACTGACCAGCCAGTCTAATCAACCAGTGAGTTGTAGGTTCATTGAAAGACCCTGTCTTTAAAAATAAGGCAGAGATGCGATGGAGTGGGTGGGGACAGCTGTTCCGGGTTCACGGAGCAACCTTCTCCCAAATGCAAACTCATCTCCGTGAGTCCCTTTCGCCCGTGTCGCTCTCACTGCACAAGTTCTAACCTCGCAGCTGCAGTCTTCTGCTTGCCCATTTGTTTTCAGTCAGCATCCATCAGCTCTCAAAAAGATGGATGCTCTCCTGCTGGACACCGCCTGCCATTGGCTGTCATCCTCCTTCCCTCCAAGAAGACAGCCATCTCTTTCTTACTTTCATTTATTTCTTTTTTCTCTTTCTTGTGTGAGGTGTCCCAGGTGCCTGTGTCTGCCACACGGTAGTTGCTTGGTGACCCTTTCTAGAATAGATGAGTGAGCATGTGACCATGGCTGTTAGGATAAGATCAATTGAACTTGAGGCCCTGACATTTTATCTTTGCGCCGCTGAATCATGCCTGTTTTAGTTTTCCTCATTTGAATTATTTAATTCGTAAGATTGCGGTATGCCTTCTTCACTCTACATTTAATTATAAACCCATTTATGAGCTACTAAGAAATGGGATTCCTTTCTCTCTACAAATGTTCTTGAATGACAAGCCCCAGGGTCCAAACCATGTCAGGGAGCTGCCTGGGGAACACAGAAGAGCTTCAGGGGTCAAACCTTGCTTTTTAGTCTTGGGGACCCGAAGCCTTAAAGGAAAAACTTCACTCGAAAGTTCTGCTGACACCACTGCTCGTGGTACTGTGTCAGTATCTTTTTTTTTAATTCTTTTGAAGTTTTAGTCTTCATTATAAATAGCACAAGCTTTCTACTATCAATTTGGATGTATAGCATCGTGTAATGTCTCTCTTGACATTTGTCCAATCCCATTCTGCTTCTCATGGGTCTAGTTTCTGCTCATTCAATCATTTCATTCAATAGTACTTAATGGCTACTACATGCAAGTACTGCTGCGTAAACTAAGGACAGAATAGTAAAGCAGATAGGAATGGGCTCACCCTGTATCTCCAGCCTTCCCCAGCTTAATGCATGACACCAGCTGACTTTATGTAGCACATACACATACATATAGCATATAGAGATACGCACACATATATACATACATAAATATAGACACACACACACACATATATGCACACATATATATGTATGTGTATACATATACGCCACCTTTTACTCATACCACGACAAGGGAATGACTCTTCATTTTACAATAAAAGAACATTAAGGAACTAATAAGAAAGACTATTGTCCAAGGTCACACCTCTAGTAATAGCAGAGCCAAGAGAGCAGCATAGTCCTTGGGTTCTCTCTCTGCTGTCTCACTGCCCTTCCCCAGCCCTCTGTACTCAAGCCACCAGTCAAGTGAGCAGGCTCCACCCCTCCAACTCCAGTTCCTCTGGAAATGGTTGGTCAGTAAGTAACTCCCAACTCATCTCCTTGCCGCCTCTTCTTGCCTCCAACTATCTATTGTCTACGATGAGAGGTAATTAAAAAAAAAAAAACACCTTATATCCTCCAATGGGACTAAACATAGTGCCCCATGCCCCTAATCTTATCACTTGGAGGCAGAGGCAGGTCTTCATCAGCTACATAATGTGTTCAAGACCCGCCCAGACTCCAAGAGAGACCCTGTCTCAAAAAAATAAATAAATAAAAGCAACCATACAAACAGACTTCTACTGATTTCTATTGTACTTAAAACACAATCTCGTGTAGAGTCTGTACAAACCTCGCCTTCTCATCTTAACCACAGCCTAGCACCTGCCTCCTCATTGCCCACCTGTGCCTGCACCTGCCTCCTCATTGCCCACCTGTGCCTGCACCTGCCTCCTCATTGCCCACCTGTGCCTGCACTGGCCTTTCCTTTCCTTTTTGCTTTTCCTTCCGTCTTACTTTGTTTTCTTCCTTCCTCTCCCAATATGACCTCTCTACATAGCCCAGGCTGGCCTCAAAGTTTCAGTGACTTTTCTGACTCAGCTCCTCAATGCTGGGCTTATAGATGTGTTTTACAACACTAGCTACTGGCCTACTTTCTAATCTTTGAGTACATAAGGGTCAACCCCAGCTTTTTGTGTTCCCAGAGCTTATGTAGTTAGTTCTCTATTATGATCTGGGATTTAATGTCCATGTTACATCCACAGAGCAGGCTTCCATGACCACCCAAGCTAAAGTATTCACATAACTCTACCCATATATTCAGAATTACACACTATGGCTTGTGGTGGTTTGAATAGGCATGCCCCCCCCCATAGACGCATGTGTTTGAATTCGTGCCCCATAGGGAGTTGCACTATTGGGAGGTGTGGCTTGTTGGAGGAAGTGCATCATTGTGGGGACAGGCTTTGAGGTCTCCTATGCTCAAGCTACACCCAGTGTGTCTCCTGTCTCCTTCTGCTGCCTGCAGATCCAGATGTTGAACTCTCAGCTCCTTCTCTAGTACCAATGTCTCTCTGCCATGTTTCCCACCATGACAATAAAGGACTAGACCGCTGAAACGGTAAGACAGCCTCAATTAAATGCTCTCTTTTATAAGAGTTCCTGTGGTCATGGTGTTTCTTTACAGCAATAAAGACCCTAAGATGGCCTGAAACTATGGATTGGTATAACCTCTTTGAACAGACAAATTGCAAGATCTATCAAAACCTAAATGCATATATATATATATATATATATATTCTCATTTAAGCCAGAATTTTTACCACAAAAATTAATTCTAAGTATAAACATGTACATGTGTGAAATTATATATCAGCATTATTTATTGCTGAATTGCAAAATTCTAGCCATTACCTAAATGCCCATTAACAGAACCTCCTTAAACAGGACTGAAAATTCGTTAGACATTTTCCACATGCCTCACTACAACTTCTGGGAGGTAAACACATACCTTATTTTACATGAAAAAGCACTAAGGCATAAAGAGCATAGAGGTATTTGCAAGTGGTAACCTGGAAGATCAGATCCCACGCTCTTGCTCTCTATGTAAAACCACCTTCCAATACACATTTTTTTCACAGAATTCTATGACCTCAGGTAGTACATGGGCTATTCTCCAAGACAGGCAGTTTAGAAGAAGAAAAAACCAAACCTGACATGTCAAGTTTAACCTCTTGTAACTTTGCTTTTCTTTCTTTTGTTTATCTAGAGAACACAAATATGTATATTGTGTATGAGTAAGCAAAGAGATAGAAGAAACAGTGGGAAGGTAAGAAAAGTAAGAAAAAGCAGCTACCCCAGAAGGGGCTCTCTGGGTGAAGGGCAAGGGCTGGGGAAGACCCATTAATTGCTGCCTGATTTTTATTGTGAGTGCACAAACATACACACACTGCCTGCTCAAACAAGAAAGAGTAAACAGATGGCCAAGCTGAGAGTTTTCCAAAAGCAAAAAGAATATGCGCAAGCCACTAACATATTGCCCGTGGCATTTCTTTCTGTGTCTGGCAGTAAATAGCTTGTTTATTAGGGGCCGCTTATGTCCCCACTAGAATCATTACTTAAAATGATTCGGGTTTTCTTTGCGTGCTAAGGAGGCAAGGCACGCTCAACTGCACTAGGGACTCGGGCTCAGGACACCCTAGAACAGTTTAAGCTGAAAGGGACAGGGCTGTCGGCCATACAGTTCAGTGGCACAGTTCCAACACTATACAGACTTGCAGGGGTACTGAAGCCCTGGATAAAGAATAGCAACTGCTGAGAGCGGAGATAAGAAAACAGCACACAGCACAAGGAGCTTTTGGATTAAAAGTACGCAAAAGTTACTGAGGTGTGATCTAGTAAGTTTCTTGATATGAAGAGTTAAAAGGTACAATCTCAGGCCCAAAACTAGGAGGGACAGCTCTACTCAAAAGTCAAGATGCTGATGAGACAATATTAATAATGAGGAGGGTATGTAACGAAAAGAAGTTAACTCAAGCCTTTAAACATGGACAAATTTAGAAATGCTGTTTCGACGCATACCCAAGTACAGTCATATTTAGGCAGTTTGCAATTTAGAAAATGATCACTGATCGACTCAGTAATGGGAAGATCTGACTTAAAGACCAGATCTATGATCCGGCAATCCCACCTATCGGTATTTAACAAACAGACTTGGAAACAGGACCTGAAGGAGACAGTTATACACCCATGCTCAGAGCAGCATTATTTACGATGAGAGCAACCTGAGTGTCCACAGGTGGGTAATAAGGCAAAGAAAATGTAGTATCATATATATCTACAATGGAATATTACTTAGTCCTAAGCCCTATAAGCCTTCTTATACATGGTACAACATGAACGATTCCCATGTGAAATGAAATAAGACACGAAAGAAGCAATGTTATTGACTTTACTTTAAGGGACCAAGAGCAGCCAGATTCATGGAGGCAGAAAGCAGATGATGGCTGCCATGCTGTAGACTGTGTGTGAGTCTGAGCATGTGGAAATCAGACGCAACCTCAAGGGTTGGCCCTTGCCTTCCGTTTTGTTTGAGGCAAGGTCTCTTGCTCTTCTCTGCTGCACATGCCAGGCTAGCTGGCCCACAATCGTCCGAAGTCTCTGCTGCCTCCACCTCCCATCTCGCTGAAGGTGTGCTGGAATCACAGATGCAGGGCCTGCCTTAGCCCCACACAGGCTGGGGGTGGGGGGTGCTGAACTGTGGTCCTTTCACGTGCCCAGCAGGCACATTATCTACCTAGCCCGAGAGTTAATTTTTAATATGCGTATACAGACTTGGAATTCTGCAAGATGAAAAGAGTCCCGCAGGGGATGGTAGTGGTGAATGCACAGCCATGAGAGTGCCCTCGTGTTGCTGAACTGTACACACAAATAAAATCAAGCGAGTAGATATCATGTGCATTTTGTTACAACTTAAAGTTTTCAAATCTAAAAACTTAGCTCCAAGATACGCCAATGAACTTCAACAACAACAACAACAACAACAACAACTACCTGCTGCAGAGGCTGCTCAGAATCCCATCAGATAAAAGGACAAAGCTGGTGCTTACACACAGGAAGGAGCTCAAGGGCGCCTAGCAAGTCATGTAAGACAGAGCTTAGAAAGAAAGCTAATGACTCACACAGCCCAGTGGGACTCAGTCTTGACAGAACCTGGGTCAACAGGAACATGTTTGTCATTAGTTTCTCAGGGATACTGTAAGTAACTGCCACAATGCTCATGGTGGTGGCCCACTCCTTTAATCCCTGCACTGGGGAGACAGAGGCAGACAGATCTCTGAGTTCAAGGCCAGCCTTGTTTACACATCGAGTTCCAGGACAATAAGGGCTACACAGAGAAACCCTGTCTCCAAAAACAAACAAACAAACAAACAAAAAACAATCTATCAAACAAGCAACAGAAAATGTCCCAACTCTCAGCTATCCTCCGACCTCCATATGAGCATTATAGCATGTGTGCCCACATACATCATGCATACACACACAATATAAGATTAACTTTACATGTTAAAACAACTTCATCATCCCTCAACTCTGGGAGGAAATTGGGGTCTCAACTCTGATTACAGCAACCCTGAAAACTACTAACAAACCTGTTCCTCTTGACCCAGGTCCTGTCAAGACTGAGTTCCACTGAGCATGTATGCGTGCAAATGAAGGCTTTACCAGGACCTGGCCTCTCTGAGACTCAGGACAGAGTCTTTCCTTGCCTCTTTGTTGCTGATGGCCATAGGAGCCTCAGCCTCGGGGGTCACTTTGTTCATAGGGCATTAGCCCTGTGCACACACATCCCCACAGTGTGCGTGTGCAGACACAGGGCATGCATGCATACATGAATGGATATGTATACATGTATATGTACATATGGAAGTGAGAAGGTAAGGTCAGGTAACTACCTCCATCACTGTCTGTCTTGTTTGTTGAAGCACAGTCTCTCATGGAAGCTGGAGCTCTCTGGTTCGGCTAGACCGGCTGTTCAATAATCCCAAAGGATCTTTTGCCTCTGCCTCCGCAGGGCAGGTATTCCAGCTTCTCTGAGACACAGCAGCTTTTATGTGCATTGTGGAGACTTAACTCCATGCTTGCAGGGAGACTTAATTCAACCTACAATAGTGCTCCCCTTAAAATAAGTCTATTGCTGGATGTAGTGGCACACGCCTTTAATCCCAGCACTTAGGAAGCAGAGATATCCAGATCCCTGAGTTTAAGTCCAGCCTGGTCTACAGAGGGAGTTCCAGGACATCTAGGGCTACACAGAGAAACCCTGTCTCAAAAACAAACAAACAAACAAACAAACTTACAGTGGAGCTGGGGAGCTGGCTCAGTTGGTCGAGTGTTGGTTTTGCGAGCATGAGGACCCAAGCTCAGATCCTTAACATAGTTATAATAGCTGGTATGAAGGTACACATTTGAAAGCTAGTGCTGGGACTGGGGAGGGGAGGGGAGGGGAGCTAGAGACAGGCAAGTCCTGGTGCCTGCTGGCCAGCCATTCAAGCCAAATCAGGAGCTCAAGGCCTCATTCGCTAAGATGGAAAGCAACTGAGAAACACACACCTAACGTCAGTCTCTGGCCTCAGTCTGTATACATGTGTGCCTGCATGTGCATATTAACAAGTACACACACACACACACACACACACACACACACACACACACACACACACACACTATAAGAAAACCTACTGAAGCTAGACAGATAGTGAAGTGCTCGCCATGTATGAAAGATGAAGGAAGGGGGTCCAGTCCCCAGAATCCACACTGAAAAGAGTTGGGCAGGATGGGGCATGCTTGTAATCCTAGCACTGGAAGAGTGGAGACAGGATGACCCCTGTGGCTTGCTGGCTAGCCAGTCTAATCTAAACTGGCCAGCTATGGGCCAGTGAGAGACTCCATCTTAAAAAAAAAGGTGGACAGTAACTCGAGAAAACACAAATACATACATACATACATACATACTACAGGGCTAGGGATATCATTCAGTGGTAGGGTGGTTTTTAAGAATAAGTGAGGTCCTGTGTTCGGTCTTCACCAAAGAAAAATAAAATGAGAAAGTCCAGTTCAGACTCTTTGTATAATCCAGTCTAAGATCAGCCCTAAAGAGCCCCCACCTAGCGGTTATGGGCAGTAGTGTGCCAATTAAGAGCCTGGATTCAGGAGACAGTGCAATAGTTCATATCCCAGTTCGGCCACTTGCCAGCTACATGACCTCAAGGAAGCTCGGTACGTTCTCTGTGCCTCAGTTTCCACATCTGTAAAACAACACTATGTAACTCAAAGGGCTGTGGGAATGAAATGAGCTACAAGGTAGGAAGAAGCCTGCCTAGATGCAGCGAGCACTCAGTCAGCATGAACAGCTGTTGTCACAACTACACGGATGTCACTGAAGACGTCAGGGGAAGGAAGCATCAGTGACTGGGCACCTTTATCTCTGTACCATTCACCCAGTGACTCCTCTGTGGTGGCTTGCCAAACACTCCATCTCACAGACAGTGCATCGCAGCTTCACGGACTTAGGGTTAGATATTCTTCCGTATACGTATCTAACTCCCTTCCTCATCCAGACCCTCAGCTGTCTGCAAGGCCCCCTAAGTCATCCAGGCGAAAGGCCTGGCTCCGCACGCGCAGAGCAAGGGAGGTGTGCGCAGGCCTGAGCCTCCGGCCTCCCACTTTCTGCGATCAGGGTCCTATATTTGGATTTTGACTTGCTCGGCCTGACTTGCTGCTAAATCTGTATCCAGTTAATCTTACACGGTTGTGGGGGAGGAGCCACGTTGCTACAGCAACCCAACAACTTTGGGCAGACAGAGAGAGGAAATAGAATTTCAGGACTGGAGACCACCAAAGGACTCCAAATCCCTATTTCTGCCTCTCTCTCTCTCTCTCTCTCTCTCTCTCTCTCTCTCTCTCTCTCTCTCTCTCTCTCTCCCGCCCTCACTCACACACACACAAAGTGAATCTTGCTTTTCTAAAATAAACAGACTTCTCTTCTTTTTTCACAAATTTCCAACCATTGACAAAAAAGAAAAGCCTGCTATACAAGTACTCTATTCACATGCCGTTTCCTAAGAGGACAGAAACTAAAATTCACACTTCATTCAGCTAGTCAGGAAATCAGCTGGTTCCCTCTTACCCCTCTGGGCATGAAATGAGCAATTGTCTGGTCTGGATTTTATACATATTACTTTTTTAACCTGCAGTTTTCAAATAAGCTAGCAACCTGGCACAAGTCGAAGTTGGGCCTTCACATCGACTGGTTTAAGGAACAGGAGGGAAGAATGGTGACAGACACTGCCTGGGAACACACACACACACACACACACACACACACACACACACACACACCCGCGCAGTCCCCACCAACAACGGCCAGTAGCCCATCCCCCACCCCCACAACCCCCACTCTACCCCCACAACCTTGTATTGCAGAGGAGGCTCCACCCACCTGTGCAGGAACAGTACCACTAACACAAAACCCAGCTGGGACTCTGCTCCTGTGGACGTCCTAGAGGAACTCTAAGGAATATACATCCACACCACAGTCAAGCAAATGCAAACCACAGGCTAACACTGTGTCCAGACAGTCGGAAGGTATAGAACCTGACCAGTGGGCTGGAGAGAGGCAGGAGGATCTACACAAGTTCCAGGCCAGCCTGGTCTACAAAGCGAGATCCAGGGCAGCCAGGGCTACACAAAGAAACCCTGTCTCAAAAAAGAAAAAGAAGGAAAAAAAAAGCCAAAAACCCTCAGACATTCCTTGGCCTGATTCTCTACTTTCTGCCCCTTTCTCTTTTCCTATGATATTTCTTCAAAGACTAAGCCAGGAAAAATATAAAGGAGTAAAATTAACCCCGGCGTGGGGACCAGGAGGTAAAAGGCGCTGCAGAACTAAAATGGTGAGCGTTTTCTGATTTGTAAAGAGAAAAACAGTTGCTTGGAATTCTATAACAACGTTGTTATGATCGGAGCTAAGCCCCCCCCCCCCCGCCTTTTCCCAGAGAGTGATGTTTAGGTTAGGCCAGTGGTACATAGTTAGGTAGGTCAGTGGGGCAGCCTTTTCAAGTTCAAGTCCAGCCCTGGCTCCTAGTCTGCTTGGCTTCCCCTCCACCATGATGTAAACAGACTCTACCACCCACTTCCACTGACAGAACTCCACTGTGCCCTGCCCAGGATGGTGGACCAAGCCCCTCTGAAGCTTGGAGCCTAAATACAGTTTTTCTCACCTAAATTTAATGTTTTGTCCAGGTGTGGCCGTCAGAATCATGCAGAAGTGAGGGCTGGAGAAATGGCTCAGTGTTTCCAAGCACCCATATCAGACGGCTCACAGTGGTGTATAACTCATGCACACACACACACACACACACACACACACACACACACACACACACATCTACACACAATTGAGAATAATAAAGATACACCTCAAAAAATGATACAAAAGTAACTGATAAAGAAATTATATGAGCAAACAGGAGAAATAAGACACAGTCCAAGAGAATAGTCCTGGAGCAGACGATTCATGTCTTTTACTTGGCACTGCCACTTAATCAGCCGAGTGACCTAGGCTGCTTCAATTTAAAGTGCTCAAGTCCCACAGCCCTGATCTGAGCTATGCAGAGGATTGGATGAAATCGCAGCCATGAGTGTGGTCTACAAACTATGAAGTACTGTTCGGTGTCCAGTGCTCTTTCTCATAGGATCCCAGCTAAACTGTAGAGACTGATTGTCTCCTGCTACGTATAAATTCTTTGGCCTCCCCTGGACTTCCTCTATGGGGTACCAAAACTGCATGTTTCCGAGAACCAAAATGTATTAAACAATTATACACATAGATTTCTGACCAGTTTTCCAAAAGCAGGTTTTACAGAGAGCTGTTCAGCTTGGATAATCAATGATATCAGTTATCAGCAAACCATCTGACAGCCTTCCAAAGGCACAGCACCCTGCGGGAGATGTAACTCAGCTTACCCAATCACGCCATCACGAGAATTCACCCAGTGTGGTGAATGAGAGACTTCTAGTCTGGAGATGGCAATCAGATTCTCACCCCACCCACCACCCACCTCTCCACCCCTGTTCATAGTGTTGGAACTGAATTAGAATTGCTTACTATCTCAGCTGACAATTTAGAGATCATTAACATATAGATCATCCTAAAAGAAAGACAGCATTCTATAAAAGGGAGGTTCTGATGATGGGTTAAATGCCAGCATCTACTGTGCTGTGTGTTAATGACCCCGTAACCCGTGCGAGGATGGGATGCTGAAGCAGAGGCATTGCTTTTTCTGAACTCCTAGAACGGGAGTCTAAGGTCAAGACAATTCAGATGTGCACACACACGCACACACACACATGAACACACAAATATACAACCAGCAGTATGATGGTGGTCCATGCAGGGAGTCCCACTGCACATCCACAGATGGTCAGGCACTAACGTTGACTTTGTTTAGAATGGCTTTTAAATGGATAGAAGTCAGGAGATACCACATTGTAGTGGGTCACCTTAGACCCACTAAAGGCTTAGATCATAGATGTAGACATGGACCGATCATCTCAGGAACAGAGATGAGGCTGCATGCTGGAGTTCAGAGATTAGGCCTTTTCAGCTCTAGTTTTTAGGTACTTTCCTTGTATTTTACATTTCACATTGGCATCCACTTGACTATGGGCCTTTTTCTCTAAGAATACTTGGAAGTGTGGAACAGGTTTTTTTCCATTCTTTTTCTTTTTTCTTCTCTCTCTCTCTCTCTCTCTCTCTCTCTCTCTCTCTCTTTCTCTCTCTCCTTTAGTTAATATGTATGAATGGGTTTACCATTTCATTTTGTAAACATCACCTGCTGACCAGAAGAGCTATAGTTTGTCAAAATAAAAACCCAAAAACAAAAAACAAAAACAAAAACAGGATCTGCAGAGGCTAGAGTAATGGCTCAGTAGTTAGGAGCACTGGCTGCTGCTCTTCCAAAGGACCTGGGTTCAATTCCCAGCACCCACATGGTGTTCAAAACTGTCTGTAGCTCCTGTCCCAGGGAGTCCGACACACTCACACAGATATACATGCAGTCAAATCACCAATGTACATAAAATAAAAATCAATAAGTTATTAAAAACAAAACCAACCAAGGTCTGCTTGGAGTCACAAAGTAAAACGGTTTCCTCTGAAAGGAGGCATTCCTGCTCTGCTTACTGCTGAACTGTCCGGCCCGGCAGCTAATTTCAGAAGGGTGGCATTTACAGTCTGTTCTCTGGAGCCTCACATCTAGTAGAGAAGACCATACAAGTAGAGAGAAGTCTAGTAAGTGGAGTTTGGGGAGAGGCATGGACTAGGGAGGGAAGGCCATTGCTCAGTAAGTCCATCTCCCACCAGGGCGACAGCAGGAAAGCCCAGGACTCCACTCTGTGAGGTTATGCCTCACTTGAGTATCACTGGCACTTTGGGGCAGGGGCATCCAACCTCTTAAAATCTTTGAGGCCAGGGGCTGGAGTTATAGGAAAGGAAAGGAATGGAAAACAAACAAACAAACAAACAGGCACCATAACTCGAAAAGCTACCAGGCAAGAATCCATTATTTTGTCCCAGTGGTGTGTGTAGAGGATTCTGGGAGGCTTGGCTTGTGCTGTTTCGTCGGACAGAGCAAGCAGATAGCTGGTGTCAGCTCCAGATGTCTGCCCCAGACTCTATTAGCTGACAAGAACCTTACACTTGTAAAGCATCATAAAGCACGCTGAAGTTTTAGTTCACCGTTCAACGTTTATTTTCCTGCATCACTGTGTTGTTTCCTCCCTGTTTTAGTCAGTTAGGGTCACTTTGCCACACACACACACACACACACACACACACACACACACACACACACGTCATCCTGTTTGTCCCCAAACCAAACCTAACCATTCTTACTTTCTTTCCTTCAGTAGAATCTGCCATCAATTTTTCAGTGTCTGAGGATATTTTGGAGCCATCTTTTCTGTGGGTTTTTTTCCACGTATTCCCAAATAATAATAATAATAATAATAATAATAATAATAATTATTCTTCTTCTTCCTCTTCCTCTTCTTCCTCTTCCTCTTCTTCCTCTTCCTCTTCTTCCTCTTCTTCCTCTTTTTCTTCCTCTTCTTCTTCCTCTTCCTCTTCCCCTCCTCCTCCTCCTCCTCCTCTTCTTCTTCTTCTTTTTTTGGTTTTTTGAGACAGGGTTTCTCTGTATAGCCCTGGCTGTGCTGGAGTTCACTCTGTAGACCAGGCTGATCATGAACTCAGAAACCCGCCTGCCTCTGCCTCCGAGTGCTGGGATTAAAGGAGTGCGCCACCATGCCCGGCTCCAAATGACTTCTTAACAGAGTCGCTGTCAGGCATGAGCCGCTGTCCATTATGGCTGTGTTGTCTTATTGGGGCGTCTGCCTTGTAACCCAGTAGTCTCTGCTCTGACTCATACTTACTGATGAATACAAAAGTTCTCTCACCTGCTCAGCATCTTTTAAAAATGGAAGTGACTTTCAGACAATAAAGCTAACTCTGAGAAGCCCATAAGGATTCCTCTGAACTTCCATTGGGAAGCTAGAGATGGGAGAAATATGCTCAGCTCCCAGGTGGTCTCCACTATCTTCAGCAATACTGCCTTTCCAAACGTGACCTGTCGGGTTGTGAGGTTTGTTTCCAAAACAACAAAGGCCATTTTGAGACACTATACAATGGTTCCAATCTCTGGATCAACTAACTGCACAGCTAGATAATTAAATCACTTCCATTTCTTTTTCAGGCATTTACACCTGACACTCTAAAGGAGCTGAAGGAGTCTTCGTCGGCTTCAGCGTACAGACCCAGGGCTCTTGCTGAAATGTACAGTTCCTGGGCAGGGCCTGGGGCCCAGCATTGGTGATGCCTCCTGGGAGAAGCAGGTGTTGCTAATACACAAGAGGCCAGAAGTCAAGGGTCACATTCAGGACAGCCCAAGTGGAGATGACAGTCTCTGCTCTTCCAGGGGGCAGAGGTCTTCTCCCAGCCTCAACCACTTGACTCATTCATAGAAATAAGCCCACCAAGCTCTGTCTGAGCCCTCCAGCCTTCAGTGTGAATATGGAGTTTCCCAGGCTGCCGTGGGGTTTATCAAGCCCACATCTTTAGTACAGAGTAGGACTTTACACATAAGCTCATTGAAAGACAGTGTCAGAAGTCTACTTCTGAAGTCCTTTATAGTCCTATATCCTGCCCATGTGACAGGCCAGGAACAGCCCCTCCTCCCATGAACTCCCTGGCCACTGAAGGAAAAGCTTTTCTCTAAGAGTCCAAAATAACGTAACTATTGCTTTCTAGGGAAAACATGAAAAATGATATAACAGAATAAGCAACCCTGCACGGCTGTTTTCTAATTTAAACAAACAAAACAGCACCATCATCACAAAGACAAAAGAGCTTTTCAGCATGCTAACAAGCTTTATCCTGACATTGCCACTGAAGGGCTCCAATTTTGGGAAAAAAACTTAGCACTTTTTGGTTCAAAATAAGAGGTGGCACATAAGTAGTACCTTTTAATACTCAATCAACAAATACTTCCTTTCCTCTAAAGAAAAAAATCTTCTAAAGGAAAAATACTTGATTCTCTTTCTAAATTTCATGAAGAACACAAGAGATGCACAGGGAACAAAATCACTGTGTGTGTGTGTGTGTGTAGGCCAGAGGCCAGTGTTGGCTGGTTAACTTTTTTTGTTGATGGTGTTTTTTGAGTTTTGGGTTTTAGGGTTTTCTTTTGTTTTTTCTTTGTTTATTTGTTTTGTTTTTGATGAATTGCTTTCTTACTTTTTCCTTGCAATAGGGCCTCTTGGTGTACCTGGGCACCCTTGTGCAGATGTGTAGTACTCACCGAGCCACCTTCCCAGCTGCGGAATTATAGCAAGATGAACTGCTTCCCTTGTGCCTCCCCTGCTCCACTGGCCTATCTGAAACGGGTTGAGCTATGCTCACTCGGGCACACTATTTCAATCAGATGGTTACCACCTTTCTCCCAGTCCAGGCATCGTATGGCACCACTGTGCTGTAAGTGGTAGGGGCCAGATCTATTTCCTTGGATGGTGAAGACCAAAAAAGTAGACAATACTCTCTGCCTTTATATGAATTTGATATAGACTGACTCATACCATATGTGCTCTCATGTGCCATCCTCCTTACCACCACCACCATCACCATCACCACCACCACCATCACCACCATCACTATTACCACCATCACCATCACTACCACTATCATCATCATCAATCACCATTATTAACAAGCATTGTAACATATATCTGTGTGATTAGGTTGCCTTATCACCTGATCATTGCATTGAAATCATTTCTGATTTTCCTTATGACTTCTACTTTTACGCATGTTTTAAGTATTGTAGACTCTATATTTGAAGTGATACTAGATCCTTCATTCCTTGCACCCCAGCTTCTTTAAAGGACAATGGGTAATTGATGCATATATCCTCGATAGCATCCTGTTACATGAATTCCATGGGAAATGGTTGCATCAAGCTAAGCCATGATCAGCTCCCACACTTACCATTTGTTTTCGTGGTACATACATTTAAAATCTACTCCCTCATCAACAGGTCATGTATTTTCTTGAACCTTATCTGATTTCTTCTGGAGTCAAAGGAGAGACTCTATATAACTGCAGTCATTCGAAATTAAAAGTGTTTTCATGGCTTGGGAAAAGAACAATGAGAAAAGATCAGGTCCAGCATCAGGAATGCATAAGCTCTTCCACAGGACTCCTGCCTCCTGTGGCCTTGGATGCTATTCCCTGCACTGCAAGGAGGATCCTGTCCGGCAACCAGGCTCTTTCGGGTGGTTCAAAAATTACTATTTTTTTTTTTAAAAATCACACAGGAAATCTAGGAGTTGAGGCTTGCCAAACTGTAGCCTAGAGGTCAACGTTTGCAAAACAGGCCTCCGTGTTAACTCTCCCCCTCTCCTGCCCCCTGTCCTGATACTAAACATTTGTGACTCACAAGGAAAAAAAAAAAGAAACAATAACTTTTGGTCTTTAGGTTTAACTTTTTCTTTATTTGGTGGAGGAGGGGTGTAGGGTCTCATGGAGCCAAAACAGGTCTTCAGTCACTATATAGTCAAGAATAGCCTTACCTTTCTAATCCACCTGATTCTATCTCCCAAGACTGGAATGACAGGCATGGGCCACCATGTCTGTTTTTTGCAGTCTTGGGGACAGAGCCCAGAGCCTCCTGCACGCTGAACAAGCAAACTCTGCCAACCAAGCTCCGTCCCCAAACCCCTAGGTTCAGCTTTAAAGTTATAATTAAATTTGCTCAGGAACACCACAGCTCTGGCACGTGCGCCTCAAAACTTCCTTCCTACCTGGTTTAACTCCAGTCTAAAGAAGTTCAGGCCTAAAAATAGTTGTAAAGCATTCTGTCTGGAGAAGCTGACTCTCAGCTGGCAAGGTGGGGCTGGGGCTGTGTAAAATCCGGGCCATTCATCACCATTTGGCACATCTGGGGTCCTCTGGATAAACCCCAGCAACAGGAAAAGGAAGGCTGGCACCACCATTCTGATGACCAGCCATCCCAGGACCAAGGGGACTTAGGCCAGGGCTCTCCCAGTATTTCTTTTTATTCTGTGTGTTGTTCTAGATGGTTTCCATTTACTGTATCTAGTTCTTAATTTTTTTTTAGAACAGACAGGAGGTGGGCTCTGATATGAGGCCCCTTCGCAGATCAGTTTAGATTCTACAGCTGCTGTGAGACTCAGGACAAGTTAAAGAGACCCTCCATTCCACATGTCAAAAACAAAGACTGCAACAATTTGGACTCCTATGGGCCTGAGATAGATGCAATGCACAGCCACTGCTACCGGTCTCTATTAGTTGGATTCCTGGCAAAAGAAATGGAAGTTTTAAGGTCAGTTAGATGATAGATGTTCTCCTAGTATTAATAAAAAGAAAGAAAGGAAAAAAAAGAAAGGTCTCTTGCAAGTGGACACATAGAAATTATATTTTAAAAAATTGATCTGCCTGCTTCTGGTTTTGACTCGGGGTGGAGGGGAGCGGTTAAAAGGAAACAGGGTAGCCCCAGGCAAAGCACGGTCATACCCAGACTGTGCAGCACACTGCATAAGAAAGTTCCAGTCATTCCCACCAAATAAACAGTCGCATGGAAGAAACATATGCTATCCTACCCGAGTGCTAGGGTACATCTCACAGAAAGGGGAACCGCAGATGGGGGGGGGGAGAAGGGGGGAGGCCAAAGATTATATTATTCGCATCCCAGAGGGTTAGAGAATTCCAAGTATGCTTTAGGAGGGGGTGGGGAGGAAGTCTTGATAACAAGTGTATCTGAATACCAGAATCTAACTTTGGCTAAGTTACACGTTGACTTAAAATAATTGCCAAAGAATTCTATCAATAAGTAGATGGTATTTCTTAGCAATCTCCCTTCCTGTACATCACTCCAGCAGATTTGATGGAAGCGATATTCCCACTTGAAATAAGTCTACAAACCAACTCTCAAAGCACATTTAAAGTGACATTTTTCTCACCCACAGGAATCCTTCCTATTCTTCTATGTGAAAAATTTATTTTTCATTCTGCATATTTTATCCAAACATGACTTAAAAAAAATCCCAGAATGTTAACCCTATTAAACAGTAAGCCTTAGGAGAAATTATATTCCTTTACAGAGACTCAACAGATGCTGAAGTAAAACATTCCTTCTTGCCTGGGCCGTCTTTTAAGTAATTTTCCAAAGGACAAGTGTTAGCTTAAAAATAAAACAAACAAGCAAAGGGGGCGGGGCAAGCATCCCATCCGCCCGCCATTGGTGTTCAGCCTCTCCAGATATCAGGCAAGAAGCAGCCGGAGGAAACAGCCTTGGTAACTGTGCCTGACTCTCTCAGGCTGCAGACAGACCTGTCCCCAGAAGGAGCCATTAAATCAAACAGACGTTTTGAAATATAGCCAGAGACATATTTATTCTAACTTGGGCTAAAATTCTCCTGTTTATTTTCAAGTGTGAGGGGAAGATAAGTTTGATAAATGCTTGGGTGAAGGTAGTCTGGTTTGAAAATGTGATTTCTCAAAGAGCGCAAGGCATTGATTCCCTTTGTGATGGCGTCTGGGCAGATAGCATTTAAGATCTTGAAGCCCCAGATTTATCACCTTATGCTTTTGAAGCACTGGTGGGTTGGTAAATGTCTTAACAGCACATTGGTTCTCACAGGGCACACTGAAGAGGATGTATAGTCTGTGCCAATTGCCTTGGTGTAAACACCCCTAACGTGGCTTGATCAGGCCTACCAAGGAGGCGTGACTGCAGATGCAGCTACGGAAAGCTCAGCACACTTGGCCCTCGGGAGCCAATGACATAGAGCATGCTCCACAGGAGCCAACGGGAATTCACGTAGCATGCCCCACGGGAGCCAATGACATACACCACGCCCCACGCGAGCCAATGAAGTGCAGCACGCCCCTGCAACTGAGTGCATCGGGAGCACTAGACAGGCCAGAGCTGTACCAGCGGCCATCTTTCTTTCTAAAACTTGAAGCATTCAGTTTTTCCTTCTTACAGTCTCTGTCACAAAAGGATTAACAATGTTGGAAACAATCAATTGCAAAGCCCTTGGGGGGTGGGGACTGTTAATAAACAGAACGACTCCTTAATCTTATCGGCTACTAATCCTCTCCAACAACTCAGAGCCAGGCCTCGAAGAAATCGGCTGTCTCAATGTCCTCTGTCAGCAAGGCTTTGGAGTCTTTCCCCCAACATAGTGCGGTCATCAACAAACTCCTGAAAACAGAGCTGACATCACAGTTAAAATCAAGTGCCCGACTTTAAGAATTTTACCAGCCAGGCGCTGTACAATCTCAGGGGAAGGAATCATTTGTTATAAGGTGCTCCGGGCTCATTTATAATCTTGCCCTCAGCAAGGACTATGTTGTTAGTGTGTATGCACGTGAGTACGGTGCATGTGTGTGTACATGTGTGTGCACGCACACACGCACGCTTGTGGAGGACCTAAGTGTGTATATGGGGAGACCTGAGGCCAATATCAGGTGTCTTCCTGTACCTATCTCCACCTTCTTCTTCTTCTTCTTCTTCTTCTTCTTCTTCTTCTTCTTCTTCTTCTTCTTCTTCTTCTTCTTCTTCTTCTTCTTCTTCTTCTTCTTCTTCTTCTTCTTCTTCTTCTTCTTCTTCTTCCTCCTCTTCCTCCTCTTCCTCCTCTTCTTCCTTCTCCTCCTCCTTTTTTTAAGATTTATCTATTTATTTTATGTATGAATACACTGTCGCTGTCTTCAGATACACCAAAAGAGGCCATCAGATTCCATTACAGATGGTTGCTGGGAATTGAACTTGGGACCTCTGGAAGAGCAGCCAGTGCTCTTAACGGCTGAGCCATCTCTCCAGACCCCCCCCCACCTTATTTTTTTTTTTGAGACAAAATATCTCACTGAACTTGGAGCTTGCTGTTTAGGCTGGCCTAGCTCTCTGGCATCCATCAGCCCCTCTCCCTGCCCACCCCAGGGTTCTAACTCCCTGTAATTATGCCTAGGTTTTACATGGGTGCTGGGACTCTAGACTTAGGTCCTCATGAGTGCTCAGTAAACACTTTACTCAGTGAGCCTCTCCCCACCAGGCCTGACCACCAAACCCGCCGGTGACATGTAAGTGTCAGTCGCAGCTGAGTAGCTAAAGTGACGAAATGGCTTCTTAAAATTAATCATGAAAGCTAACAGTTGCTGGGGGCATGGTGGTTCATGAGGCTCTCCAGTGATCTCTAGGCAGTTAGTTGCCGTTTTCGTCAGTGGTGTAGCTGACGAGTGGCCTGCGCAACTGTGAATATCTGCTTGCCTATATGTTTGCAAGTACCTCAACTTGAACTCATTTGTTCACAGAGAGAGAGAGAGAGAGAGAGAGAGAGAGAGAGAAGAGAGGATGATGGGGGATATATGTGATCAAAATGCATACATGCAAAAGTCATAATGTAAAACATGACTGTGTGTCATTACGATATTAAATAATTAAAATTTTTAAAAAGCTTAATCATTAAATCTAATGTCTCTTCAAAAATGGCCCTATGCCTAGAATACCAGGATTTGTTCACTTTCTCTACTTCAAAGACAAAATTCGATGTCACAGGGAACTGGCTAGATCTAAGTCATCCTCATTTCCTCTGAAGACAGAAGGAAGGGGTCCCTTGTCCCTTACAGCTTCTCCCACACATGTTCCCAGAAGTCAAGCTTGAACTCCTGTCACCAAGTGAAGAAAATGGCTTGTGTTTTCAGTTCAGTTGCTCTTAAAGAGCATTTGTGTGTCCTAATAATAGAATCTGCTGGTTATTTGTGTCATTTGATGCATAGACATATTTATTTTTGTTGAATGTGCCCAGTGCAAGTGTGGAGTCATAACCCTTTCATGTGCATCTGAGCAAGAAACAGAATCTTCCATCCTTTCCCTCTGTCCTCAAAGCACTGGAGAGAGCATTACCATATTTAAACATCATCACACTAATTAAATATTTAATTTCAAAGCCTTTAAAACTCCCTTGATTTATAAATATATTTTTGTTATTCATCAGGGTCTTGAATAAATTGTTTGACACATTAGGGAACAAGGACAGATTTTGCCCTCGAAGGCATATTGGTTGGGAACAAACTGCAATCTTGGCTTTTGCATCCTTTATGAACTCACATTCAAATACTTTCAAAATTAAAGGTCTCTGTTCCTCCATTTCTACCTCCTAAAATGGAAACTTTACTTTAAAAAGAAAAGAATGCCACTGGCAGTGGTGGCACACGCCTTTATTCCCAGCACTTGGGAGGCAGAGGCAGGTGGATTTCTGAGTTCAAGGCCAGCCTGGTCTACAGAGTAAGTTCCAGGGCAGCCAGGGCTACACAGAGAAACCCTGTCTCGGAAAAAATTAATTAATTAATTAATTAATTAATTAATTAATTAAAAAAACAAAAAATGCCAGTGCCTACAGGATGGTGCAGTGTGTGTATAGAGGCTCGCTGAGCAAGCTTGGACAGTCTGAATTCTGTACCAACTCCAACCATAAAGTTATCCTCTGGCATCTATATTTACACTATTAAACACACTCATGCACACACACACACACACACAGCATCATCATCATCACCATCATTCAGAATTGTTTCATTGCATATTATTACTTCAGAGAATTGGATTAAAAACAATTATAAGGTTGTTGGCAAGCATTAAATTGAATTGTCAAGACAAAATACCTTACAAAGTTCTGTAATCTAAGATCTTGGGAAGTAGAAGTTCAAAGACATCCCTGGCTATGTAGTAGCTTCAAGGCCAGCCTGGGCTGTCCAAAACAAAATAAAAATTCATAAAATGAAAGCTTAAGCAAAGGAACTCAGAACAGTTAAATTTCCACATCCATAAGTGAGGAAATGGGCCAGGAAGTGGTGGGCTCGACTTTAATCCCAGCACTCAAGAGGCAGGGTCAAGGGGAGCTCTGTGAGTTTAAGGCCAGCCTGGTCTACAGAGTGAGTTCCAGGATAGCCAAGGCTACACCTAGAAACCCTGTCTCAGGAGTTGGGGGTGGGATGAAGAAATGAGTCAATAGGGAGTTGTGTATTGACCGTAGCTCAAAAAAGAACAATGTGTTCAGGATGGCTGGGTCTTCACCTTGGCAGTCTTGGGGCTTAACCGGGAGCAAGGCTTTCCATACTCACAGGCTCTGCCTGGCACCATGAACTTCAGGCCATATGTAATTTCAGACAAGGATGCAAAGTCTCGAGCAGAAGAACAGACTTACACCATGGCATGACAAGTACCTTTCGGTGGTTCGTTGCCTGTGGTCTTGTACACATGCCTGCTCATCAAAGCCTTAAGTTCTAAAGATCACAAAAGAAGAAGGGCTGGGGACGTAGCTCAGCCAGTAGAGTAGTAGTCTAGCATACAAGAAGCCCTTGGTTCAAACCCTAGAAGTGCATAAAGCACGTGTGGTGGTACGTATCTGCCATCCTAGCAATTGGGAGGTAGGTCAGGAGGATCAGGAGTCCAAGGATACCCCAGACACAGAGTAAGCCTGAGGCTAGCCTGAGCTCCAGGACAAAATTCTCAACAAAACAAAACAAAAATAAGAAAGAGGCCACGCAGACATATTTGATAGTTAGGGGAAGACCCCACAGAATTTAAGGACCTGCAGTACCACTGAGAGGTGTGACAAAGGACAAGATAGGCATAAGATGTGTAAGAGCAGAGAGAACACAGCAATGAATCATCTTCTCTGTGGGGAGCTTGTCATCTGCTTCTCCAGGTGAAGGAAATAGTTACCTGCCCACAATGATCTTTCCTGTAAACAGTGTGACACGGGATATACTGTGAACTGTAAAAACAAGTATATTTCACTTAAAATTCAAATACAAGGAGATTTTATTTTATACAGGAGATTCCTAATAAGAGAAAAAAATATCCCCATTAAAATGTCCCCACTAATCTGCCTTTAGTGAAGGCAGAGGTGGCCCCCTATATGTAATAAAAACACGGCAACAAAGCTGTTTAAAATATAGTTTTGTTTTTTGTTTGTTTGATTGGTTGTTTTTGGTTTGGAGACAGGGTCTCCTTACACAGACTTGTAGAGATCTGCCTGATCCTTCCTCCCATAAAGGAAATAAAGGTGTGAGCCACCACACAAAGCTACAGTGTGTTTTTAAAGTTATCACGTCAGGTAATATTTGAACACATCAAATACTAGCAGTACCATCTATCTCAAGGAAGTAACAATAAAAATGGCAAATGCTAAAATAGAACATAGATGTTCCCAATTACAGAAGGCTTCGTGTTCTAAAAGTTCATCTATAAATAGGTTGTGTGAAACCTGAAAAACGTTTTCAAGAAATAATGCTATAAGAATAACCAAGGACATAGAACAGCCTGTAAGTATGCACGTGGCCCACAGTGATCAGGAAACATACTTTGTACCAAAGCTTCCAAGGCATAATTCAGAGCTCCAATTTGAGGAGTAAAGCACATCTCCTGGTGAAGGTGCTTTGAATTTGGGCCAGAGACTGCAGCCCAGGCACACACGAGAACTGGAATAAAACGAGGTGTTGTTGCTCTCATCCCATGATCTGAGATACCCGTGACATCTCTACCCCAAAGTCCTACTACTTTGTTGAATTGAATGAAACAAAGTACATTTTACATTATAAAATATAGGCACACCACACACACACACACACACACACACACACACACACACACACACACAAACACACCTTCCTAGATGAAGAATTCGTCAATGAATAATGACCCAGAAGCACCAGTAAGGCTTGGTGATGGATCTGAGTTTGAAGACAAAAAGGAGGGAAACAATGGGGGAGAAATGGGAGGAGCCAAAACTTTGGACTTCTGGTCTACCTTCTTCTGCACTGGATTAACATCTGGAACACCCTTTCTCTACAAGCCAGCACACCTGTCATATCTCCAGACAGAAATACATTTGGCAAAGACTATGCTGAAGCAAGATTACCAAGCCCCATAACTGGCCTCACCTCTGACCTTGGGGTGTCATCAAAGACAGACAGCCAGTTTCCATGTCACTAGATCTCTCAACTAGAGAAACCATGCAGCGTCCCCTCTGCTGGGTTGATGTCAGGAAGCTTTTATTTTAAGGAACAACTAACAGGAATCGATGCAGTGATGTTTATGAGGCTTGGTGCCCCTTAGTCATAAAGGACAACTGCTTGCCTTTATTAAGTATTATTAGCAATCTGAGCTATTCTATGAAAAGAGAATAAATAGTATCTAAATGTTTCCCACATGTTTATAGAAGACTTACAGTGGACATTTAAGTTAGGGAAATTCAATTAGTGCATATATGCACAGTGCATGTCACACATCAGGAATATGTCACTGTCAGGCAACGCATGTGAAATGTTCCCTCTAGGCTCATGTGCTTGAACACTTGACCTAGTGACACTGCTGATGAGACCTGTAGGCTGGAGGAAATGGGTTCTTGGGTCCTGCTCCTTAAGGGTTATAGCCTTTCAGCTTCTAGCTGATGCCTTCTGCTTCCGGTTGTTTACTTTGTAACAAGGAGTTCCAGTGGCGGGATTCTCCAGCCACAAACTCTACCATGTCTTCTGTGATATGATGGACTAACCATACCCCCACAAACTGTGAGCAAAGAGAACCTTCTCTTTAGTTGTTTCTGTCAGATATTGGAGAAAAATAACCAACATAGAGAGATCATGAACACTTGGTCATAATCACGCTAACACCTGCTTTGCTTTCATTTGAACCTGGTCCCCACTTCCTCCAAGTGCCACCTTGCTCTCCATGCAGGCCTCCTCAGGCCACATGGAGTCCTGTTCCTGCTAAGTGTGTACTTGCTTGTCTTAGCTCTGAATTCCCATGAGGACGCTGTTCTTTCTGCTGTTGACTGTCTCTGGGAAACCCTGCTTGGTGGTATGTGCCACCTTTAGCCGTCACATCCAAGTCTGGTACCAAGGTATGAGGTTGAGATTGAATCACCCCCGAATGGGTAATTCAAGAAAACCAGTGTTCTTCAGTCTTCTTGTGTGACTCCCCCTCCTGCTTCTTATTACATGACAGAAAATGGAAATAAGTCATCTTCGTGCACTTATTGGTACACTTAGGAAAGAGGCTGCTATAGTAATTAGCCTAATGAAGATGACCCTGGATTGAAGAAACAGCAATTAGAGTCGACAGAATAGGCATTAGGGGAAATGAACACATTCACATTCAAAGAAAGATGAGGTTTTTAAATAAGAGATAAAATTAATAACAGTCCAAATTGTATCAAGCCGGAAAAGGCTCCTGTGGACTCAAAAAGGATGGGGTGATGTATGACAACAGCCCATCACCTTTGAGCAAAAAAAAAAAATGCACTGATGGCCTGACACAGGATAAAATTGGTTTCAGGACAGGCAAAAGAACCATAAGAGCCTGGCTGTCTCTCTCAAATGTAAGTTTTCCGTGTATGTTCTTGTTTAATTTTCTCTCCCTGAACATAATAACCAGCTTCTTAAAGCTCTGGTTTAAATCCCATAAAACCTCCCTCCTGTGGTCCCCACTGCTGCTCCCCGAACCCATCTTAGCAAATGCATGTGCAGCTCTGGGCTTGCAAAGGTGGAGGTGTACATCCACCAATGGAGGAGACTTGTCTGTGTGTGCGTGTGTGGGTGGAGGCCAGAGTTTGACATCAAGCAACCTCTTCTATGAGTCTACTGAGGTACGATCTCTCTCTAAATCCAGAAGTTACCAATTAGGGTTGTCTACCTAAGCAGAGCCCGCCCCAGGCGCTGTCTGCTTTGCTAATGCTGGCGTTGCAGGCAGGTTGCCCAGCTTTTATGTAGGTGCTGGAGTTCTGGATGCTGGTGCTTCAGCTTGTGTGGGAAAGTCTTTATCAAATGAGCCATCTCCCCAGCACCAGGTTCATCCCGAAGTCTCACAAGCCAAAGACAGAGGGATAAAAAGAGCAGGAGGAAGAGTCACCCATAAGGCCTTCCCAAAGCTGTGGATTAGCTTCAGGTGAGTCAAATGGTTTCCTGAGACTGGGGCTGCCCACTTTCAAAGGCCACCACTGTGCTTAGTGAGGCTTACTCACCCGACTAAGGGCTGCAGGAGGCATCAAAGGCCCCTGTGGGGGACAGCTGGAGTATCTGAACAGCACTGTTCTGCCGGGGCTCCTGAGTAAAAACCGAAGATATTAACACGCATCTTCATCAACCCAGCCTTGAATGTTCTAGATTCTTTTCCCTTTAAGGTTTCTGTGTTCAACTACAGTCCCAGGCTTTCTTTTATAGAGCACATTTCTCCACCATTGTTCTGCACTGTATAGCCTTGAGCAACCGTGATTAGCATGATTTCTAATGCAGAAATTAAATATGCTGTAAACTCTAATTATCATCATGCTGGGCTTACAGCTTTGTTCCTAGGTAAGGCATTAGCAAAGATGTAAAGCTACCATGGCTCTCAACAGCTTTTTGTTTTACGCTGGTTCCAGTTTTGAGTAGGGAAGGAGGAAGAGAGAGAGAGAAAAAAAAAAAAACAAACTTTCTTTTTCCATCTGACCACAAGTGCTTTTTATAGATTTTTCTTTTCTACACTCAGCTCTGAAGAATGCACTAGAGTTGAACAAATTCAAAGCCATGTCAGATGCACGTTGTGTAACCATTGGCTCTCTGGGGTATCGCCAGCAATGGGACGGTCTGGGGATGTACAAAGTCAGAATGGACGTTTATAGCATAAGACTTTATTAACAGCAACTTAGCTCAATTTGGCTTAAAAAAAAAAGAGAGAATGCTTCAGAAATTAATTTTATCACAAAGAACATCGAGCTCTGAGAACAATCTAGCTATATAAGCATGGAACCAAAGTTCAAAGAAATGTGCCTCAAAATAAGTACTCTCAGAGCTGGAGCTGACAGAGAAGAGTGAGTTGATGTCAGCCACGGTGGTGCCAGGCTTGGCTGGCTGCGACATCCTCCGGTAGAGCTAAGGCCTTTCTGGGGCTATACCCGGCACTGTGTGAGCTCAGGCCAGAGGGCCTTCCCAGCCTTCCCATGGCGGCTGTTCCCTCTCTGAACGGTAAGGCTCAGCACGCATTTTAGCTGTGATGACTCTCAGCACCTCAAGTGGACCCGCTGACTTGGCTGCATTTCAGTTTCCTTCCCATTTGGAGAAACAGGCCTTAAGTTTGTTTGGAAAAGAAAATGCTATAAACACCCTTGTTTATTTTGGAAACGTTTAAGAACTATTCAAAAACAGAAGGGAAGTGATCTAGTTTTGGAAGAGGGGCACGTCACATTGTAGCTAGATGCACACCAGGCTGGAGAAAGATGAAAAGACAGAGAAACTCACCGGCTGGCTGGGGATTAAAAACCTGAAGCCCCAGCCCACATCACCTTCCCACCTGAGATAGTCCCCTTTCTATCTGTAGCACCAGGTCAAAGGATTGGAATATAGCCTGGTTGGGGGTGAGGGGCACACCCCTATAACGTAAGCATTCACCATGCTGGAGATATAAGGTGGAGAGAACAAGGCCAGCCTGGCTACATGATAGGTTCAGTGTCAGCCTGTGCTATATATTGAGTTCAAGGCCAGCCTAGGCTCTATAGCAAGACTTTGTCTTTAAAAAGAGGGGTGTGGGGAGCAGGGGTGGGGTACCAGAGGCTCTCATTTCTTGGAGAGCCAATAGATGCCTCAGAGCACAAATAAAACCACATGAGGACAGGGTGACTGTATTTCAAAGACTAATGGCTTTAATCCTACAAATAAGCTCAACCTCTCCAAGACATTCTGAATTCTGCCAACTTTCGTTGTCAGTCTGCCTAAGTGCAGATCAGTCTCTCAACACTTAAGAAGAGTCTGCTCAGAATAAGCATGGATCAGAGAGGGAAATACAGTGCGACAAAGAAGAGCCCTGATAACTCTCTGGTCAACCACGAAAGTACATCTTCCTCTCCAGATGCCATGAATGATCCCTCCTTGAAAGCACCCGAGTGCAGACAGGTCCTGACCAATGGCCAACAGGGACACAGTCTCCCTCTGTGGTTATGCTGAAACACAAACAAATGGCTCCCCATTTGAGAGGCTTCAAACCCCTTCCGTTGTCACCTTACAGCTTTGGATGTCAGATGTCTGAAATGAGCCCCACTGGACTAAAATCAAAGGGACAGCCAAGCTTGGCTCCTTCCGGAAGCTCTAAGGGAGAACTCATTTCCTCGCCTTCCCCAGACTCTAGAAACTATTCCTATTCCTTGGCTTGTGGCCTTCTGCTTCGTCTTCAAAGCCAGCAATGGCAACAAAGACTGACTTACCTAGGATCTTCCTGACAACAGTTCTTCTTTCACCTTCCTTGTCCACTTGTAAGGTCACTGTGAGCACACAAAGTCTACTTGAATGATCCAGGATGGTCACCCTGCTTTAAAGTCACCTGAGAGTGTTTCTCTACTCTACAGACTTGTTCCTCTTCTCCACCAACGTCTCCCAGCTCCGAGGACCAGTACATAGACACAGATGAGAAACCACTGCTTAACTGACCATAGGTACCAAGGACAAAGAGAGCATGTTTCTGCTTTAACTCCTTTACAAAGGCATTCTGAGCGTGTAAAGTACCTTTTATCAAGTGGTTCTAACATCATCCTGAAGCTGTAGATTTAGGCCTTGGTTTGCTGGTGACCCCAGGCTTTGCCATGCCATACCTTTTCGGGTGAGATTCAGGCACTTGGAGTAAGGCTCCCCCTCTGCTTTTCTCAGGATCTTGCCCACCTCTAGTCTGTGATTCTTGTGTTTTCACCTAAGGAAGCTGCAGCCTTCATCTTAAACTAAAAACACAAAGGTGAACTGCTCTTGGCTTAGCTGCCTGCCCCCTAGCTAGTGTAGCTGCAAAGTCCATTGCAGGAGAAATTTAGCATGACACCCATGCAACCAAAGTAAGAGCAACACCTACTAGGTGCTGACCCAGCACATCCGGTTCTGAACAGAGGTAGCAGCTCTTAGCATCTTTCCATCTTTCCTGGATAACTACAGAAGCCATTTGTTTCCTATGTGAGAGTGGACTCTTGAACATATATGCAACAAGAACTTTTAAAATCGGGAGGCATGTAACAAAAACGAACAGTTATTGCAACAGGTGAAGGTGTAGATTAAGACACAGCTGAGTTTTGTCCTGGACCCCTGTGATCTGAGTGCTTCCCAATGCATTTTCTCAGATCCACACTGCAGCTGGGGCATGCCTGTCAGACATCATGGTATCTCCTCCCAAGCTGCAAGTGAGCAATTTGACTCCACAAAGTTCATTCTGTTGATCCAGGTCACACAGGAAGTGGGAAGGCCCTGGACTCTCAAGCCTTAAGTCAGTAGGTCTTAGTACTCTATTGTTGTAGACAGCATGGCTAACATGATTCTTACAAAACAACCCATTTAACTGTGGGCTTGCTTACAGTTTTAGAAGGTTTGTCCACGGTCATTATACAGGAATGCAAATAGGCATGGCGCTGGACCAATGGCTGAGAGCTTTACATTCTAATCCACATAAGGCAAGCAGAAGGCAGATAGAGACAGAGACAGAGGACACCTTCCCCTTATCCCCAAAGGCTAGATCTGCCCATCTTTCCAAACAGCTCATCAGCATGGGACGAAGCTTTCAGGCATCAGAACAAGTGGGAGTTACTCTCATTCAAACCACTACCCGACGTGGTGTTATCTGCACTCTTCGCCACACTCTGACCTCAGCCCTGTCCGCTCTCACCTTCCCTGGCACCACTTTGCAACCCACTGACCTTGAGGTCACCACTCCACCACTCCTCTGTGCTATGCTCTGTTAAGGCCACATTATCCTGGTACTAATCCTCTCGCTGGGATAAGAAACTCCTCTGGGCCTTGTGGGCTCCCCTCTAGCCAGCTACTCCCTGCTCCCTAAACCCTACCCCTCTTTCTCTCCCGATCCATCAGGAGGATGGCACAGACTCTGGAGCAAGCTTGAGTCTTCTCCTTTCCTGGGGGTGGGGGGGGAATTCTGAACTCTGTGCTAGAAATACTTGATAGTGCTGTGAAGTCAGAATGCTTTCAACAGCATTTCCCACATAAGAGAAAAAAATGTAAAATAAATAAATAAATAAATAAATAAATAAATAAATAAATAAATAAATAAATAACAACCTACAGGTTCTCTCTGGCCACACGCTAAAGAGATGGGGAGGAGAACTATTTTAAGGGCTAAGGACACGATAGCATGCCAACTTCAAAACTTTCCAAGTCATTAAATCTCTGGATTTTTGAAAATGAAGATTTCCTAGAAGAGCTCAAAGAAAAGCACTAAATGCAACTCTAGAGCAGAGGCCTTGTGCACCATGCTGTAAGCCTGGTAGCGATTCTACACCAGGAAAAGCAGTGGGCCGGTGCTCTTCATCTTCACAAGGTTATCCCACCTGCCTCAGGGAAATGCACAGCAGGCTCGCCCCCACAGCCTGACAATGTAGGGCAAACTCTGCCTGCCTCCCACAGAGGCGCCTGGTGGGAGCACACAAATGCCACAGAGGCAGTGGCTCCCAGCAACACACACAAACAGCTTGTCAACATCAAGGCTGCACAAACCTGTGCCACCCATTGGCAGGGCACGCACCCTGAAAACTGGAACTACTACAGAGGCTGGGGCCAGGATACAGGAGCATTACTGCAAAATGAACATGGACAACCTGATGGAGGGCATCCTCCTCTCTCTCTTTCTCTCTCTCACACACACACCTCTGTCACGTTGCCAGAACTAAGGCACACATGTCTATGCTAGTCCTTAGAGCAGAAAGAACATGTTTCATGTCTCCTAAAAGGCAGGGCTGCTCCTTAAATTACTTAAAACAAACAAACAAAAGCCTTCTACATCTCCTTAGAAGCATGGACAGGTAAAAAATGGGCATGTAATAGGCACCTGTCAAAATTTAGATTCATTTTTTATTTTAAATCATGCTCTAGTCTGTCTCTAGCAAAGCAATCAGAGGAATGAGGGCACTTGCTTATAAATACCCAACAGGAGTGTTATAAGCATATGAGCTTCTTAAAACATCTATAGGGCAGGAACAGAGCAGTGGCTGAGAGGAGACGATTCCTCTCCAAGTTTGACAGCACAAGTTTGTTCCTTGGATCCTAAAAGGAGCCAGATTAGGTGGGCACACGTGTGGTCCCAGCCCTCCTCCAGTGAAGTGGGAGGGGGATGGGAGAATCACCTGGAAGCTTGCCTGCAGCAGAGCAGAAACAAAAGACCCTGCCTCAAAACAGGGCAAAAGACGAGAACTGACTCCTAGAGGTTACCCTTTGTCTTTCACATGTGTATGCATGTCCATACTTCTCAGACACACACACACACACACACACACACACACACACACACACACACACACACACACTCGTCTGTAATGGACAGTGATCATTTTGTAAGACTGTTTTTGAAAGTTACGTGTACACTAATACCGTTATTTTAATAAAATACAGCATGACTCTAAGGTATCTAGGACATTAATCATAAGAGTCAAAACCAAACAATCAAACAATATGGAAATTATTATAGCCAGAAGAGCTCCAGGCCTGTGGCTGTGAAGCCACGCCCACAGCAGGTAAGCTTTCAGTGGTATTCTTTAAACAAACACTTCTGTCAGCCTTCAGGGTTGCCATGCACCTTCCTGCCTCTTTTCCTTTTCTTTTTTCTTTGTCTTCCTTCCCTTCCTTCCTTCCTTCCTTCCTTCCTTCCTTCCTTCCTTCCTTCCTTCCTTCCTTCCTTCCTTCCTTCCTTCCTTCCTTCCTTCCTTCCCTCCCTCCCTCCCTCCCTCCCTCCCTCCCTCCCTCCCTCCCTCTCTCTCTCTCTTCTTTCTTTCTTTCCTTCCACTTTTGTTTGTTTGGTTGGTTGGTTGTTTGGTTGGTTGTTTGAAGACGGTCTGTGTGCATAGCCCTGGCTGTCCTGAAACTCGCAGTCTATAGATCAGGCTGGCCTCAAACTCACAGAGATCCACCTGCCTCCTGAGTACTGGAATTAAAGTCCTGCACTACCAAGCCCAGCTTCCCTGCCTCTTTTTAGACAACACAATTTAACAGCTGCCGAACCCCAGTTTAGGTGTGTTAGAATGTTAGATGGTAACAAATAGCCCACACTAGACACAGAAGAATAAAACTTCAGGGCCGGATAGACACTCCCAGAAATGCCACCATTGCCTCCGGAGTTAGTGGCAATGGTTCCAAGACTGTTGGCCTGGGGGCAGCTTTTCAGCTCATCTCTACAGTGGAGGCTTTGTGCACAGTTCTCCATCTTGTGCTCAAGAAACTATAATTGTTGTGAGGAAAGTGAGAATTTTAAGCTCTTATGTAGTACTCGATTTATGAGCAGAATATCCAGTTGTGTTGAAGATTAACCTTTATAAGGGGTAAAACCAGACTGTTCTAAAGTTCAAATGAGAATAAGAAGTCTGAGAATTTGGGCATAAAAGTGCCCCAGCCACTGTCACTTGATGTCCACAACTAAAATATGGCAATGCACACTCCAGTGAGTTACCCTAGTCTAGAATGAGTCTGCAAAGACATGTCAAAAAAGACAGTGGTATCGTTGATTTCTTGGGCTGGTTGTAGACACAAGGGATCCATCTTGCTAATGTTCATAACACAAAATTGTTGCTTATTCTTGCACACGTGGTAGGTTTCATTGTATTATAAAGATCACAAGTCCAGCAGAAACTGTACAGGTTAAGTGGAGTATAAATTTAAGGCAAAGAGTGTTTTCCTCTTCATTTATAAGTGTTTGTGAGTTTATAAATTAGACTAACTTAATGCCTTCTGGTGATGATCCACAAATAAAAGTCCATCTTGCACACAGTCTGTGGAATTACTTAGAGCTACGGGTTCTCATTTTAAAGAACAATCGCGAATTTTGTGTTTCAGAACAGCAACTCTAAACCCTTTCCTGGCCTCCTTCCTTCCTAAGGAGCTGCTGTCCCATCACCTCGCTTTCTTACAGAGAGGCACAGACTTACTTTACGCTTCAACAGTAAATCCGGAGAGAAAGTTATCGTGTGTTTAAATGGGCTGGGTTAAAGGCATTGTGGGAATCTAGTGTTCCTGATGGGACAGCACCTCACCCCCCCCAACCTCCACCAAAGGGCAAATCCCTATCTGTACCATCAACAACCATAGTCGGCTGGCAAGGGAAGGGAAGTCAGAGCAAACAATGGAAGCAGGAAGGATCTTCTTCTACTCTTCTCTCAAGCTCTCTATCATGCTTGAGAGATCCAGACATCTCTATCCAGACTATGTAAAATACAGAAGAACTGTCCCAGGAACGAGCATTGCACCAGTCCCAAATGGTCCAACTACTCACTTAGAGGGCTGTACTGAAAACAGGGCTCACTGGCTCCATCATTCCATGGCTATGAGCCAAATGACTGTTCAGACAAATTTTTTTCCAATCAGCCTCATGGACTAATAGGCATAGTGGAAGCCAAAGTTGTACACACTGGACTCCAGAAGCAGCTAGCCATTCTGAGCTACAGAATGCCAACGCTGGACAGCTTCTGCCAGTTCTAAGCATGAGGGAGCTGTTACTAAATCACCAGCAAGCTCATTTAGGTCAGAGTTTGAAAATCTATACTCATAAAAATGCCTGCGTAATACATATTCTATCCCACTTTCAAGTTTAATTATATTTGGGCTAATGAAAAGTAAGATTTAAATGGAAAGATTTTTTTTAAAAGAGTAGCGGTAATATAATTCATTTTGCTTATTTATTAAATAGATCAGCTTTGTCTTAAACAGGGGAGTCCAGGATACAGATACTGTATAATAAAGGAGAAATCAACAGTCTCAGGTGCACCTGTAATGGTCTCTTCTTCTCCTTCAGCACTAACTGTCATCACACGGCTTCACGGCCCTGGCCAGCCTCCCTACCCGGGAAGACTACATGAAGTGGACACGTGAGTAAGGGAGCAGAAACCCACACTAGTGATCCTCAAACTCCAACAGGCAAACAGACCAGCTGTATTTACAGCAAGATCCCAGATATATCTACACTGCTGGCTTTCCCAGTCTGTCCTTCAAGGACCCAGACATTAGATCTGACAATAAATATCCCAAGAGCAAAGAAGAAGTTTGTGTCTCAAAAGTTTCCCAAGTCTAGCACTCCCAAGAGGCTAGGAAAGATTCTACCTGTAGGGGTCTCCAGTCAGTCCCAGGAGAACATTCTGGCAAATTCTGGCATTCAGTTCTCCTCTGCTTCAGCTTGTCTGTACTGGTTTCTATTCCATTCAACAAGGGCCAGGAAGACACTAAGGGAGATGTCTCCCTGAAAGGCACAGTCAGGCTGTTCTGTTTGGGTGCTGTCAGTTGGTTTTGTCTTCAGATGGTCCTGAAGCAACAAACACATCACTCTAGATTTAAAATAAGCAACTGATTCCTGGTTGGCTCTGAGCCTGCTCCATAGGAGGCAATTCCCATCTGGTACTGTAAACCTGGTCGAAAGCCTGCAGCCGAGGAGGCCGTATTGCCTTAGACGGGAAGTTTCCACTCTTGTTTGCTAAATGGACATGTGGTTTTTGTCTTCTCTTCCTGCCCCATTTTTAATGTTTCTCTAAATTTTCTCCCCACCATTATCACCAGCTATTTATGGAGTGGCCTAATTCTTATTCTTATTTTGAAGTCTATAATTCTTATTCTGAAGTCTTAAGACATGTTTGTCAGATGTAACCCCACAGACCAACACCTATAGCAGGTCTTAGGATAGTGACCTAGGAGTTGCAAGGATGGGCATGGGGGCGGGGTTGGGATCTCCACTCTAAGTTGGCATCCTTGACTTCTGCCTGGAAACCCCCTCTTTTTATCCTGACATGAACGTCAACTATAAACCCTAATGCTGAAGGCTCCAGAAAGCCCTTGGCCATGTGTAGCCAACTCATTCAACCTCAATATAGTCAGTCCACTAAGTACTCTAACACTTACACTGTACCTGTGGAGGGATATCCTTTGGTTTATATGAAATTGAAAATATTTGTACTATAAGCGTTGAAAGCTAAAGGTTTCAAAGAGCTGAGAGGCTCACCTTCATCCTGTTCTGCTCATAGTCTCAATCTCCTCTGCATCCAACTATGAATGAATCCAAAGGACAAAGAAGTTCAGAGAGACCAGGGTGACTGTCACCAAAGCCGGTGCCATGTGACCATGATACTAATAGCAGCGGTCCCATTTTATTTAGACTCTGGACTCTACCTACTTCCATAACGGATTTAAGATGTCTTAAAATAAACACATGCACAGGATGACTGAAACGAAGCAAAGAAGGGCTAATCCACATGGAAGAAGGGGGGATAACCACCAGGAAACAGACAAGAGTGCTATTGTTACAAAGACTAATTCTGGCTGGGGCTTTAGGAAACCCAAGCTAGAAAGGAAATGTAACAGCGAATGGAATCTTGGTTTCATCAGGAAGCACGTGGCCTTGCCAGCAGAGACCATCATTTCTCACTGCTGAGGTCAAAGAGGAACTCCTAGGATGGTCCCCCACGAAGCACTAAGAAACCAGAAAGGGCAATTTCAGCAGAATTGAGGAATCAATTCGTTCCTTCAACTGCTTGTGGCAGCCAAGTCCAAATTCTGAAAAGCACTCAAGAAGGTCTTGTGTCCCCATAGCTCCTTAACCCGAGTTAGCATGTCGTATGTGGGCCTTCTAGTGCTAAAAAGGATGAGACTGTCACTCATGGAGAAGCTGGAGCAACGGGAGTCCTCACCTGCCCTGGAGACTCTCTTCCTTGAGGGAGAAACACTGAACAATGACTGCTGACCAGTGTCAGGCACAGCCTGGCTCAGCTGCCTGCCAATGAGCTCGGCAAGATGTATGAAATGGGAGAGGGACTTCCACCCTGGGCTGCCACGGGCAAGGCACATCCTACTTCTTATTACTTTTAGTAACATGCCTGTTATACCAAACAGTTATGTGTAAGATACCAGTGCGATGTTTCAGACATCAGAGGAAAACCATTTTAGCCTAGAAAATTGAGGGCAAAGGTTATCTGGTGGCTTGCTCAGTCTCTGAGATACTGTAGTTCAGTTTTAGTAGAACAAATTCAGAGTGAAATGATGTTCTGTGGACCTCGTACAGTATTCTCCCAGCATGGATCAGTGGGTGTATTAGATGAACTTAACAAACATCTTTCAGGCACAAACAAATAAAAGAAGGAAAAGGAATGAAATAATCAGCGTTTTCAATAACAATGAAGTCGTAGAACATAACCTTCCAGTGAGCCTAGTTGTAGGTGTGGGACCAGTAATGTCTCCCTCCCTTCCTCTCTCCCTCCCTCCCTCCCTCCCTCCCTTCCTCCCTCCCTCCCTCCCTTCTTTCCTTCTTTCCTTCCTTCCTTCCTTCCTTCCTTTCCTCTTTTTGAGATAGACTCTCACATAGTCCAGGCTGGCCTTGAACACCCTATGCTGCTGAGAATGCCCTTAAACTCCTAACCCTACCCCTATTCCCATCCCTCTAGTTTTCAAGTACAGGAATAACTGGCCAGTGCCACTCACCTGTTTTATGTTGTGCTGAGGAAAAACTTCGGGGCCCTTTGCATGCTAGGCAAGCAATCCCCAGGCTGAGCTCTATCGCCAGTCCAAAGCTGGAATATTTCCTAAGAAACTGTGTCACCAGGTTGCCTGGGATTAAGCCAAGACGTATTCAGGAGGAGGGGCCGTATTTCCCTTTGCTCTGTAGAAATCTGGTGTCTAGCTCTCCCTATGCCAGAAAACAAGTGTTTTGCTATAATTAGAAAAAGAAAAAGAAAACAGAAAAACCAGGACCCGGCCTTGCTTTCTGGGTGCTAATTATAATCAACGTAATACAATCAGCCTAAGAGGTGTGGTTCTTCCCTCTGGTCTGCAGTTGGAAATGATGGGGTACGAGGTCTGGAGCAAAATTTAAACCCAGAGTGATGATCTGGGGGTGTACAGGAACACATGGCCCTTCTCCCCAAGATCCTAGACTACAGAGTCACAGTCTCCCCAGGTTTTTATCTCAGAAGAGAGATGCAGGAATTGAAGATACTGACTGCAAGAGTAACTCCCATGTAACCTGAAGAGTGATCAGGAAGGGAGAATGCCAGGGGATCAACTCTAGGCTGCCACGGAGGAGCACCAGGCTCACATGGGAGAAGCACTAAGCTCACAAGGAGGAGCACCAGACTCACACCAGAGGAGTGAGCATCAGGCTCACACGGGAGGAGCACTAAGCTCACACCACTCACGGTCCTGAAGCCCTCAGCACACTTGTTGGTTATCCTGCAGTTTCTGGTAGGTTTCTACCTTTTCCTCTCTGATATTATCTCGTCTAATTCTTAACTATAATCTTATGTGTCAGTTATAGTACCTTCCCCACTAAGTAGACAGAAGACTGACAAGGAAAGCGACCTTTCCCCAGCACACGGTCAGCAGGAGTCATTCCTTACAGCTTCAAGTCCTCACAGCAGACATGAGAAACAATTTCTCAACCTTCCTCATGCTGGGATCCTTTAAAATCATTCCTCATGTTGTGGTGACCCCCAACCATAAAATTATTTTCATTGTTTCTTCATAACTGTAATTTTGCTAGTTATGAATCGCAATGTAAACATCCGTGGGTGATTTTTTTGATGGTTTTAAGCAATCCCTGTGGTACAATTGTTTGATCCCAAAGAGGTTATGCCCCACAGGTTGAAAACTGCTGTCTGTCTTAATGGAATCTGAGCAGTGCAGTGCTTTTGAGACAGGGTCTCAATAAGCTCAGGCTATCTGAGACTCCCTATGTAGTCAGTGGTGACCTTGGCCTGGCAATCCGTCTACTCTACCTCGTGAGACCTGAGACCACAGGTGTGGGCCAGCATGTTTCTGCAGCGCTGGGGCTTCAGTGCATGTGAGGCACGCACTCTGCTAAGTTACACACCCAGACCAGCACAGTATATTTTCTTTTATTTTATAGTGCGAAGAAAAAAAATCACGGGGTGGGGGGCGGGAATAGTAGGCCTAAGCTCTTGAATGCATAGTTCCGCCCCTGAGATTACCTATTCGGGGGCTGTCCACACGCCAAGCTTCCGTGTTTGTGATCACTACGCACAGATGAGGCAGTATACATTATCCGAGTAGCCCTTCTTCAAATTGTGCCTGTCACTGTGTATATACATTGCAATTTGTCAAAGGAACTAAATGTCTTAAAAAGAAGGATACTATTCGAGATATCTATTAAAAATGTAAGTGTGTGCCCTGCCCCTCCCCCATATTTTATATTTTGAATTTGTGCTAAAAGAAATAAAGGCAGTGTGAGCAACAGGAGGTCCCGGCGGTGCTGTTCACACTCACACATTACAAACCATCTCCCCTCTCGCCTTATCTTTACGGTCGATTGTTTTGCCATGTTGGTTTGTTTTTACCACGAGCCTGTTTCCTTCAAAACCAGGAATATAAATATTTTTTAAGGGCAGTGCAAAAGAGGAAGGATAACTTTTGACACAGCAACTCTGCTTTTTCCTAAAGAGTCAGATGAGTGTTTCAAAATATGTGTATAAAGGGCTGACAAGATGACTCACAGGGTAAAAGCACTTGCCACCCAGGCCTGATGACCTGGGTTCAATGACTCGTACCTGCATAAAGGTGGAAGGAGAAGAGAACTAGAATTGTCTTCTGACCGCTACTTGCATATGCAGACACACACACACACACACACACACACACACACACACGAGGATGAGGATGATGATAAAATGTGAAATACTTAACTGTAAATGAAAGGTATGTTGTCATATTTTAGAATGATGAAACAGCAGGAGCAACTTCTCTACCATAATCTCTGTGTTTATGACACCTCCATAAGACTGGTCATCTCATGCTTACAAAAATGTTCATGCTTGCTTTTTTGTTTCATGTAATTGAAAAGTAGGATTAGAAACACTGTTGGGTCTTTGTGTGTGTACATGTAACATTTGCAGAGGGTAAAGCCTCTGGTAGCCTAGGACTGGCCTTAGCAGACAATACAATGTAGCCACTTTAGGTCAGGACTCTAGACTGTGTTCAGACTTCTCCTTCCTTCTCAGATCTGCTCTGTTGAGGCCAGAGACCATGACCTTGAATGTCTACAGGTGAAAGAAAGGTAGATTTGAGACTCCAAGGACTGGTGGGATAGGGGTAAAGGGAGGAGTGCCCAACTCTGTAGAGGTCGGCTCCTACTAAGCATAGCAAACTGTCTCTTATGGGAATGCCATGACAGCAAATTGTCCCATATGGGAATGCCCTGGACAAATCTACTTTTCAAGGTGGTTCAAAGTGAACCACCTCAACGCCAGCTAAAGCGAATAATTTGGGTACTAGGTTTGATTTTGTTTGTTCGTTTTTTCCTTTTGGAGAAACTGCTGTGTGAACCACTTCAGATGCCCTTTTGTGAGGTGCCCATTTGGTGACTTCCGAAGTCTGAGGTGAGCGCTCTGGGTGGTGGGAGGGTACTCTCTGGAGCCCGACAAATGACCTTCTCTCCTAGCTGTACCTCTCTTCCCCCCCAGCTCTCCCTCCATCCTTCCCATATCACTGTTTCCATGGGTAGGCCACCATCTCCGACTACAGCTTTCAGGTCCTGTGCTCTGGGTCTTTTGAGTTATACAATGGAGTCCCAGTAGGCAAAGGAAGGAAAGAAAGGGAGGAAGGGAGGAGTATTTACTACCCTGTCTAGAGCCTTCCCCAAGAAAGATGCTCCTTCTGACAGTCTCGTCTCCCCAGTATTTCACTAGATCCCCTTTCCTGTTGCTGTGTATGGGATCTTCTGTCTCCTTGTTGGGCTCTCTGAACCCAGCCTACCATGGTGATAGCTATGCCCTAGCGTCCACTTGTGTATCCATTTTGAAACATCATATCTTCTCTGTAAGACACCTCCCTGATATGGGAAAGTCTATCCAAGCCACACCCCATGGTCTAGTTACCAAAATAAGCAGGCCCAACCAAGATCCCTCCCTTCTAGACCCATGAGACTAACTGAACAACAGGAAAGCCAGGAGTGCAGCTACCTTGCTTGGTTTTCCCTCCTGTTGAAAAGAAACATTCCACAGGTTCTAAAATCTCAATCACACTTCTGAATTATTAAGGCCCTAAAACCATTAACCTCTCTCCAGAGCAGTTATCATGAACAGTTAGGGACAGTGTCTTCCTGCTACAAATATAATTTGGGTGTCACGTGTGGTCCATGGGAAAGGGACCTCTTCTTACTTTCTTAAAACATCCACATACAGATTGGTAATTTCATAGTTTTGAATGGGCAACGCCATTCAAGAAGTGCTAGACTATGCTAAATACGTTCTGCTTTCTACTTAGTCCAAGTACTTCCATCCCCAAGTATCATACATTGACAATATGTATTGGGAGACACTAGGGTCAGGCAACGATGGGGCTCACCTTTAGTCCCAGCACTCAGGAGGCAGAGGCAGGCGGATCTTCGAGGCCAGCCTGGTCTAGAGAGTAAGTTCCAGGACAGCCAGAACTACACTGAGAAACCCTATCTCAAAATAACAAAACAACAACAACAATCAACATCAACAGTAGTAGTGGTCGTGGTAGATAAATAAGAGAGACACACACTTCAGAGACCCTCAGATCCTCTTATGACCATCCCTGAGGTCTTCATTGTAATTAAGGAGGGAACTATATTAATCAACTTTAGTAGAGTCATTGGAGTCTCTGGAATGGGAGTTACAGATGGTGTGGGCCACCATGTGGGTGCTGGAAGCCAAACACAGGTCCTCTACATGAGCAACATATGCTCTTAACTGCTGAGCCATCCCTCCGACCCAACAGTTAAATCCTGCTTCTTCCCTCTGCTGATAATCACTTACCGTGCACCATAATCTATTCTCGGTCACGGGACAATAACAGTGTATGTTGTTGCTCCTTCCCCTCCATCTGTTTGGAACATCTCCCTCTCTTCAGCGTGACGTGATGCCTGTTACCTTCAAAGCCCGACACAAAGGTAGCTTCTAATGAGCATTATCTCGATTTCTAAACGCAGAGTCTCGTAGTTGCTAGGTTTCTTGATATTAGCGACCTCTTGCCTTGCTAGTTCTGCTTTCAAGTTGGGGCCGGGGATGGTGTTGTGTTAAACACTGTGTTAAATAAATAATTAATTGAGTTATATGTCCACCATGCATACCCCTGTTACTTAAATTCCCATGTAAAAAAAAGTAAGCTTAAAGTTACTGTTATGTTGGTATGCCAAGACATTTAACTTCTTAAATTTTTCCCCACCTTTGGGTTTTTTTGAGACAGGGTTTCCTGGAACTCACTCTGTAGACCAGGCTGACCTCAAACTCAGAGATCTGACTGGTTCTGTGTCCTGAGTTCCTGGACTAAAGGTGTGTGCCACCACCATCCAGCTCCTAAACTCATTCTTGAGTTAGTCATCTGGTCACAATGCCTGAGAACATTCCCAAAGGAAAGGTGAAACCACACACGGAATTGATTCACCAGTGCAATTTCACCTTGAGTAGTAATAAAAACCTGGGCTTGGGCCCTTGTGCTTCTCCTCCGTTGCAGTTTTCCACACCTGACAAGTCCTCACCTGGTGTTAGTACTAACCAGGAGGAACGCCTGTGTGCTCACACTTGAACAGTCGGAGCACTCAATGGAACACCATAGAGTTAAAAGTAGCATTTTTTTGGTTTGTTTCTTCCCTTATGAAGCTAATATGTTACTATAGGGATACTGACTATCAAGATCCATCTCCCTGAACTGTGGGGAGACTCATTCTCTGTGTTCCATGTCTCTATTATACATTCCTGGAAATCTACTTTTTAAAATAGCAATCTTACAGGGTTTTTTTTTTTCATAATAGAAGAAACATGGACATCTTAGAGTGGGAGAGCACATGAGTCATCTTCCTTTGGGAAGGCAATCGTCAGATATTGCAGGAGAAATCCCATCAGAGTTGGAAAATTGTCATCCTCCCTGCATTCCCATGAGGCACTAGTGAACTCACCAAGCTCCGCCTCCACCCCGTGGTTCATCCTCCCAAGACTCACATCAGACAAGACCAGATCAAAGGACGCCATCTGTCCAGTCTGAGAAGGCACCTCTTCCAAAGAGAAGTGGCACACAGGCTTCTCCACTCCGAGGCTGGGTCCTCTAAACACCAAGCACCCTTGTTATGTTATGAGTGTAAAGTGGCCCCAGGAGAACAACTGTGCACACTGCTCTCAAATGTCTTTAGCTTCAATGGCACTCTCCCAGCCTTTAAAGGGAAACCGGTTTTCAGTCACAATTAAATATTTGTAATTTCCACAGGGCAGAGCTCACCGTTTGTCAGATGCCACCCCTCCTTCCCCCATCACTTCCCTCTCCTCCTCGCGCTCCCATTAGCTATGGATAAGGTGGTAAAAGCCACCTTCTTACATCACCAGTCTCCAATGTTAATCTCTTTTGAAAAATGCATAGAAAACTATAGTTTGTTATTACAGTCTGTCTGAACCCTATAACTCATTCTGACTTATACAAGAAATCCTCAATCAATAGAGAAAAGAGAAATGATGATAAAACAGTTGTAGACATAAAATACAGTTTTTAAAAACCTTTGAAATATGAAATTAATGATAATCAAGGAATAGTTAATTCTAGAGAAGTTAATTGGATTTCTACGAAACAAGTGTAATAACAATAGCTGTGACCAGGAGTAAAGCATAAGTATTTATCATTTGAAAAACTAGAAACCACCCAAATTTCCAATAACTGACACATGGCTGAGAAGGTCAGACACCTTTGAAGGAATGGAATGACGACACACCCCTACAGTGGTTGAGTTTAGGGGTGACAACAGCATCATGCCTTTTGCACTTTTTGTAGATGTTTCCAACACCAGTGATCTAGAAAGATGCTCTTGATAGAGCACTAAGTGAAATGTGTCAGGGAAAAAAAAGGCAAAATACAAACTCTACAAAGTGCGCAATACTTATTTTTCTCAAATACACAGAGCAGACAGTGAGAAGTACACACCACTGCACGTGTACAGTGCTCGGGCAGCAGGGTCCGAGAGAACAGTTATCTGCTTCTACTTTAATATTCTTAAGAACTCTTAGCAGTGAAAATGTTCACTGTCGTGATGAGTAGAATGAAAGGTCAGGAAAGATACATACTGTGGGCAAGACATGGGCGGCCAGCCCATGGGTATGAGGGATAAAGAAAACTGAGTGTGTAGGTGGCTCTCAGCTGAGCTATCTGAGGAGAAATTTTCACTGCAGGATGATATCGAATGCTACCAGGCTGTAGATGGGAGCAGAAGGAGGAAGTCCTGCAGACGCTGGGGGGCTCTGAAGGAATAGAAAACACCGGTGCTGGAACAGACCTGGGGAGTGGATGTCACCAGGCTGCCAGGGAGATTGGCGTTGATGGCTGGGTGGGACTCAGAGGGGAAGATGAGGCACACACAGAGGGGGGAGAAGACAGAGCACAGAGAGAAAGCCACTTTGGTAAAGCACAGTTCATAAGGAAGGGTGGCCCATGCTACATGACAGCGAATGCAGGAGGGTGGCCCATGCTACATGACAGTGAATGCAGGCAGGTGGAAGAGTTCAGTCGCCAGTCTGTTCACGCCCCCTTGACTAGGACTAGACTAAGATGAACATCAGGTATCAAATCTAAATCAGCATATAGTTTTAACCAATCACTATAACCTCACTGTAAGGGGAAAAGGGAAAGAAAATCATTCATATGACCGTAAGAGGCATTATGAAAGTAAGTATTCAGGCAGAAACTTTTCTGGCCCAATGCAGTGGCCAGATCCTGTCCCTCGGCTACATCACTGGGATTACTGGGTATGCAGATTGGCATGCCAGTTTCAGCATCACAAGTAGGGATGTCAGTGTGAGCAAGGACTCCTGGAAGAGTCTCAAGACACAATGCAAACTTGCCTCCATTTGTGCAAACACTACTTTTGCCTAAAGAACAGGTGCTATCAGACATTCAGACTGGAGCAGGATGGGAAAAGCAACTGCCCTGAGTTTCGCAGAGCATCTAGCATCCTTGGCCTCACTGGCAAAGGCCACTAACCTATCCCTTAACGTTGTAAAACCCAAGTACCACCACAAATCTGCACAGTTCCCTAGACACCAGCAACAGCTACAAGCTACTGGATAGAGCTGGAGTCAGCACCACTGGCTTTCTGGTGGGATGGTTTCTCCTTTCATGACCATCTCACACATTACAGAGTTGGGTATCTCCATCACTGTGTGCTGAAAACCGATTGTTATGATGCCCTCAAACATTGTTATGATGCCCTGTGCATCCTCCTGGGTACCACCTGTGAGGGGCACTGACTGAGAGCATAGAGGATACTGCAGCGACTGAGAAACACAAGGCATGACATAAACTTTAACCTCTGAGTCCTCTGTGGTGCAGCTCTCAGGAAACTGAGGCTCAGAGTCCTGTGGTTATCGAAGCAGCTGAAGAACCCAGAGCTGGAAATGCCCCTGCTCATTGCTGATGCCTGCCCGCCTGCTTTGCAGAGGCTGCTTTTGCCATGTCTGGAAAGTGCTACCTGCTCTGTTGTGACAGCATGTTGCCCATTGGGCTCACAAATTGTCCTCATCTGGGGTTTTTATGTCACTCATAGGAAGGCCATGAAAATAATGCAGTGCCACTCCTTGGAAGGACCTGGTCCAACTGACCAGGTGTATGACCCGAGCAGAAGAGAAAACACAGTGACACCAAGAGACAGAAAAGGGAGGACGACTAGCGCCTCCTTGTCTTTTATAGCGTAGCACCTGAGACAGATTTCAGGCTGGGGGAAGAAGAGTGGAAAGTCCCAGCACCCTCTTTGCATGGGTCTTTCATTCTGGGTGGATGTTCTGATAATAGACAGATACATCCATTCAAGGATAAGGAAGAAAGGGAAGGGAGAAATGTAAAGAACAGTGTGAATGAAGGAATTCAGGATTCACAACACATTTAAATCAGTATAAAACAGGCCAAACATCTAAAAGGAGGGGTTAGAGACATGGTCAGCATGGCTTTCTTTAGGAGATACACAATCTGGGAGAGGAGTGAACATCAGCCTCTTCTTCCCTTAGAGCATCACTGAGTGGCGAGCCCCAGCCATCTTGTTCTGCCGAGGGAGCATCACTGACTGATGTTGACATCACCCGATTTACTAAATAATTCTGCAAACTAGTGACATCTTAGTACTTACATGGACAACTTAAGTTAGATGCTATACTGGCTGGTTTTGTGTGTCAACTTGACACAAGCTGGAGTTATCACAGAGAAAGGAGCCTCCCTTGAGAGAATGCTTCCATGAGATCCAGCTGTAAGGCATTTTCTCAATTAGGGGGAAGGCCCATTGTGGGTGGTGCCATCCCTGGGCTGGTAGTCATGGGTTCTATAAGAGAGCAGGCTGAGCAAGCCAGGGGAAGTGAGCCAGTAAGCAGCACCCCTCCATGGCCTCTGCATCAGCTCCTGCCTTCAAGTTCCTGCCCTGTGTGGGTTCCTGTCTTGATTTCCTTTGGTGATGAACAGCAGTGTGGAAGTGTAAGCTAAATAAACCCTCCCCAACTTGCTTCTTCATCATGATGTTTTGTGCAAGAACACAAACCCTGACTAAGACAGATGCAGAAAATATTTTTAAGAATACCACTCACGTATATCACACAGATGGAGTCATTTATCCATTTTAACTCTTGTCTTATCACTAATGTGTCTTCAATTGGTATTAAATAGACCAAACTGTAAAATTGTAACTAAAATAAATGCACTTGTTTGAGTTCTTTGATATAGTCTTCAAATGCATATACAAATAATCCATAACTCTTAACACACTAAGATTGAAATTTTAACAATTTTTAAACTCTTGTGAAAGGATTAATTTAGAATTTAACCTTTACCTCCTCCTATGATCAGAAAAGCAACCACAGTATTTGGGGGGGGGGGGACATAAACTTTAATTTGGTTTGGTTGGTTTGGTTTATTTTGCTTGGTTTGGATTGATTTGATTTTCTGACACAAAAGTCTTTCTATGTACTCTAGGCTGATCTCAAACTCATGGTGATCCTCCTGCCTCAGCATGCCCTGTGCTTGGATTACAGGTGCATGTCACTACACCCAGCTGAGAAACAACTTTTTTTTTTTTTAATAAATAAATCTTTTTTTTTTAAAGATTTTATTTATTTATTATATATAGGTACACTGTCGCTGTCTTCAGACACTCCAGAAGAGGGAGTCAGATTTTGTTACAGATGGTTGTGAGCCACCATGTGGTTGCTGGGATTTGAACTCCGGACCTTCGGAAGAGCAGTCGGGTGCTCTTACCCACTGAGCCATCTCACCAGCCCGAGAAACAACTTTTAATTGAAGCATTGCTTGATCCTAAAACTATATTTTTCTACCAATAAATAGCACACAAATTTTAAATTTCCAGACACCAGATATACATATACATATATATACAAATACATATATATATATGTTTTGTGTATGTATATATATATATATATATATATATATACACACATATATATCCTTGATGAAAGAAAATATATATGTGACAGAGAACTAATAAATTAACAAGAAACAAGTGAAAACTGTGACAGAAAAAAAAATGGAAGCATGAACACACTGAACCATAAAACATGGGAAATGCCGCTAAAAGGATCCAGTAAGGACACAAGTTTCAGCGAGACCTTTCATCCACAGCAGTCACTGTAGAAGACTGTGTCAGTGAGCCTCCTAAGTGTTCATGGGAGGATGCCAGGCCCAACCTTGCAAAAAGATATGTTGGCTAGCAAACCCAAATCCAAACGTATTAGGCTGCATGACCCAGAAAATGCACCTATAGATATATATTCTGAACTAATAACTGCTTTAAAAGATTTTTTTATTACAGCATTGTTAAAAATATAAAGAGGTAAATAAGCTGGAGGTCCAAGTCTACGGGTTTTGATTTAGTGAAAGTGGCCCTGTCATAAAACAGAATGCTACATGGTCATTTAAAATGTTATAGTTACAGAATTTACATCAGTCGTTAAAATACTAGACCTGTATGAGAGTCAAGGATAGTTTTGATCTAGTCTTCTCTAAACAATACATGTATATTCTATGCAGTATGTTCCCATGATCAGAGTATTGTGGACTTGACGGAAAGAGAAAAGATGTTTTACAACCTGAAGAACTATGCTGTTATCTCTTTTGTCAAATTTCTGCAGTAGAAATACAGTTCTTCCTCTAAGAATGTGGTTGTTAAAAACGAAACAAAATGAAACACCTTTCTACCCAGTTCTCTAGGATCTGATTTGTAACACTGATAAGACTGCTCCGTGTAGGAGACAGTGTAGCTAATACGTGTATCTTCTCTTAAACAGCTCCTGTGAACACATAAGCACACAGTAACAATTCTGAAAGAGGCCATGGATTTGAAGGAGAGTTAGGAGGGATCTGGTGCCAGCCTAGACCAGTGGTTCTCCACCTTCCTTTAAATCAGTTCCTCGTGTTGTGGTGACCCCCAACCATAAAATCATTTCATTGCTACTTTTATGACTGTAATTTTGCTACAGTTTAAAATCATAATACAAATATCTATGCTTTCCAATAGTCTTAGGTGACCCCTGTGAAGGAGTCTCAACCCACAGGTTGAGAACCACAGGTTTAGCGGGAGGAAAGGGAAGGGAGAAATGTAATTATAATCTCAATTTAAAAACAAAACAAAACATGGAAACAAGAGAACTATCTCACATGCCAAAACTCACTCGATCCATTTAACACTTAAAGTTCTTTATGCTATATTCATATTTAGTGTAAACCTAGAGCAGAACATTCTTTTCTAAATCAGAAAACATGGTAGTTGTGTGGCCAAGCAATTGGGTAGAGAGCATAATGGAAAGACCTTTTATTCCAAATCATTAAATTATGCCCAAGTTAAATAGTAGCCCTTACTGGTTGCCCAGTTCAGTCTCTCATGTCCCACTTTGTGCGCCTACTACAGGTAAAGCGTTCTGAAGATGCTTAACTCAACAGTGCCCCCTTCAACGCCACAGGTCTGAGATCTGAGATTAAAGGAAATTTCAATTCAAAGGGTTAATCAGAACAGTTGCTTAAACCTACAGCTCGGAAGAGAGTCGGCCCCTCTGTCTACTCCTGAAGACCCCGGTATTTTCCCCTCAGCTGTCACAAATGGTTGGAAAAGCTTTCTTTCCCACCATGACATGCATATGACATCACATTGTGGACCCGGAACTCAACACTGGAACACAACTTGCCAAAAGTGATGTCAGTCTAGTACATAATCGCAGTCCAATTGTAAAGTCAGGCAGCGTTTCATCTGATCAGCTTTTGGCGGAAGCAGGCCGACTGGAGCCACCTGTTACCGTATCTAGAACCAAGCCTCTCTTAGCAGCTCAACAACAAAATGCTATAAATATTCATTCCTAATGAAACTGCTCAAAGGTCACTTTTAAGGAGGAAGGGCTTTCAGTGGGACTGCTGATAACAAGCTGGCTATTTTTAGAGACTATACAGTCGAAAAGGCACTGTTATTGAAAACGGCATACTATACTACTGCAGTATACCATAGCAGTATACCATAGCAGTATACTATAGCAGTATACTATTGCTATACTGGTGGTAGAAATTAATCAAAAGCATCATGGCTAGCTATAGGATCCTTGAAACCTTTACATTTGATATGATGTGTAATATAACTGTGAAAACCAAAGCCATTTAAATTCTGCAAAAGACTCGCCTGAACAGGGGCACACCTTTTCAAAAGGTTTCTTGAAGTGTGAGTGTTACAAATACCCTCTTTAACCTCCTGTAAAAACAGCCTCGCTTTTCAACAGCTGTCAAAATAGATTCCAGTATCCATTTTACTCCAGAGTGTTGGGAGAAGATCTTAAAATTGCCAAGGAGTGTCAGGATGTGGGTGACTCCCTTTAAAATATTCTTCCAGCTACAGAGAGGTGGAAAAAGCACAGATCCATGACCCATCAAAGGGAAGACAAAGTGATCATGCCTAGTTACACAGCCTGGCCCTGTGTTCAGACCAGGTCAGGTATGTCCTTTATTGCAGACGTGTACCTCTGGGCCACCCACACCTAGGGACTTGGGGCAGTGCTATTCAGGGATGGAGTTGCCAGATTCAATAATGGAGTTACAGGCATTCCAGCTAACTTCACTTCACAGATGCACAATGAGTAATGTCTTTTGGTTTGAGTAGAATTATACCCTGATATTCATGGTGCATCTGCAGTTCAAGGTTGGCCAGGGTCCTGCCATTTCTCTGGCGATCACACAGAACAACACTGAGGCATACAAGCTCTGCCTCCCAGACCCAGTGCTCTGGCCATAGAAGCTCTGAGAGGCTAGCTAAATGCTTAATGTAACAACAGTTTAGTTTTCTCCTTTAAAAAATCCTTTCAAACTGTACAAAAGTTAACTCTGTAGTACAACTGACTCTACCTTTCCGGAAATTATCAATCCTCAGTCTTTGTCGCTTTACACTGGAGATACAGACTTCAGTCTGCAACCACTATGACGTCATTTCCTAACATGACCAAGGGGCTCCAACACAAGGATGCTGATAACTGATACCAGGACATGTCCTAGTGTGCAGTTCACATTCAAATGCAACACGCTCTTCTGATTCTGTTGTGGTCTTGCTTTCCCCATCCAAGGTTCAACCTAGAACCCTTAGGTTGCTCTTATTTGGCACATCTTGGCGGCACCGTAGCCACCCTACCAAGTGCACACCCATGATGTACAGAGGTGGAATGGGAAGGTCAGGGCACGGACAACAAAGTGCCTCTTTCTTTGTCTTAGGGAAACAATTCGGCTCTATTCAAGGACTGAGCTGCTAATGAATACCACACTCCACTCTAACTCAGAGTTCAGTGAAATTGCAAAAATGTTAAACACTGGAGAGCGTCTTCCTCCTTCAGGGGGAAAGTAAGAGAGAGGCTTTAAAAAAGCAACAGATATTCTCAACCAACTCTTGCTGGTAAGTGTATGGAGCTAAGTATATACACGTTATACTGACTATCACCTCAGCAGCCGGACACTGAACATCTGAACCACATGAGACTCGAGTTTGACCTTACTGTTCCGGGTTTTAGAGTTTTAACTAAGCTCAAATCATCGGCAAATGCCACAAAAATCTTGAAAATGTGCTAGCATCGCTCATTCTGCCCCCAACAGGAATGTGAAGAGAGAGAGGCCCTGTTTAAACAACAACAAAGAATTCTGACAAGGAACCTCATGCTCTTCCAACCTTCAAAGGAGAGGGCACAGGTAGCAATAATACCAAAGAGTAATAAGAGAGACACAATTATTTTCTCATTTAGCTGAAGTATGCAAGAAAAATTCTTAAAGGTCTTCTTGAGATAATTTCAGGTTAAATGACAGCTTTTGCAAAATGTTATCTTTTTACAAGCAATTCTTTTAAATGATGATTAAAACAATTAAAGAATGCAAACCACTAACTAATGTATAGAATTCATCTTTTAAAACACTCCATGTATACCCATACTGGGATATTTATAGGCAGGGATACTTATCACAATATATGATTTTGTCTAACTTTCCTCTAAAGCATTCCTTTTTAAATATTTAAAAAATTATTTTGTATGTATAAATTCTTTGCCTGAATGCATATATGTGCACCATAGGGGTGCCTGTTGGATCTCCTGAAACTGAAGTCAGGGAGGGTTGTAAGCCACCATGTAGGTTCTGGGTTTAAAACCCAGACCCTCTATAAGAGCAACAAGTGCTCTTAACCACTGAGCCCCATCTTCTTTGAAAAGAATTCTTTAGCAATGATCTTTGTGTCCTTTGTACATAAAGAGAGTATGCAACTAGGTAATGAACTAGAAGCACAAAAATTGACACAAAGTTTACCTACACAGGTTACAGAAAGGCTAGATTACAGGGGTCCCTGCCCACAGTTTATAATCCCAGCTCCCCCAGACCCAGGTCCCAGGTGATCATTGCTCATTCAAAGAATTACGCTTTTATTTCCATTCTTGCTAACTCAGGGGAGGAAGAACCAAATATAATTATCTGCCTTGGTCTTTTTGAACATCTGCATTGCTGTTAACCTCCTGTAGAAAGAAAGAAAGAAAGAAAGAAAGAAAGAAAGAAAGAAAGAAAGAAAGAAAGAAAGAAAGAAAGAAAGAAAGAAAGGAAGGAAGGAAGGAAGGAAGGAAGGAAGGAAGGAAGGAAGGAAGGAAGGAAGGAAGGAAGGAAGGAAGGAAGGAAGGAAGGGAAAAAAAGGAAGGAAGGAAAGGAAGGAAGGAAGGAAGGAAGGAAGGAAGGAAGGAAGGAAAGGAAGGAAAGGAAGGAAAGGAAGGAAAGGAAGGAAGGAAAGGAAGGAAGGAAGGAAGGAAGGAAAAAATAATGTTGATGTCGTTTACAAAGGGCTGTGTGTGTGTATGTGTGTGTATGTGTGTGTGTGTGTGTGTGTATGTATGTGTGTATGTGTGTGTGTGTATGTGTGTGTATGTGTGTGTATGTGTGTGTATGTGTATGTGTGTGTATGCGTGTGTGTGTATGTGTGTGTATGTGTGCGTGTGCGTGTGCGTGTGCGTGTGCGTGTGTGTGTATCATCCTGCTAGTAGGCCTGTGTCTTCCACAGAAGAAGCTTCCTCTCACAGATGAGGCTATTGAGGGCCCAGAAGTGTAAATAGAATTTAGAAAGCAACATCCTTCTAAGACATGCTTCTAAGCCAAGGTCCCAAGCCTGTATTTTCACCTAGTCTTTATTACAAACTTCGTGACAACAACCCCATCTTGTGCCTATTATGGCGTCTTTAAGCCTCCCTATTTCCCTCACGATCTAAATGGCTGATATCTTCTGGAAGGGAGCTAGAAGTTACGTTTCTTTACACCATTTTGTTCCTTCTTAAAACAACAACAACAAAATGTCCTGAGGGTGGTACATATCTTTAATCCCAGCACTTAAGAGACAAAGGCAGGCAGATCTATATGGGTTCAAGGCCAATCTGGTCTACACAGTGAGTTCTGGGCTAGCCAAAGATACATAGTGAGACCCTGTCTCAAAATGAACAAGCAAGGTACTGAGACCCTCTCCGTACCAGATATGGTATTAGAGGATGGGAGATAAACTAGGGCCCAATGAAGGCAAGCTGTAGTAAACAGAATCAGTCCTCTCCTGGAGTTCTACACAGAGGCACATGCAAGATGCTGGCCAGCCCCAAGACATGAGGCACACTGAGGAGGAGCCTGGGGAGACTGACTACATCCACACCCCCACACAATTGAACCCCTAGTCAGGATGTGCCTATGCAGTAGATGAATGAAATCCCCTCCCACAAGCAGCAGGCAGTCATGAATGACACCCAGTTCCTGCTGGGATCTAGGCTAACTTCAGAACGGCTGAGTCAGACTCTGCATAAACCCAGAGGACATTACTGGAACTGTGGATAAAACATGCTAAAATCCAGCCAAGCCTTCCTACACACCACTCTGCAAATTCAAAATACGACTGCTAGTTGTCATCCAATAAAAATAAAACCTGCAGGAACTGGGGGAGATGGCACACTGGGTGAAGAGCCTGCTGCGAAAACCCAAAGACCTGAGTCCAGATTTGCAGCACCCACAGTAAAATCCTGACTCAGTGGTGCGTGTCTGTAATGTTAACGCTGGGGGCAGAGGTAGAGGGATCCCTGGAGCTCTTTGGGTAGTCAGTCTAGCTCAGTCTGTGACTCTAGGGTCAGTTAGAGACCTTGCCTCCAAAAAAGGGGGGATAGGGATGGGGAGATGGAGGAAGACACTTGACATCAAATTCTCTGCATATGTAACACCATAAAATGTGCACGCATGTGTGCAGACATATGCTCACAAACACACACACATCCCTTGAATTTATTATGAACAGAGAAACAAAGGAGGCTCCTGAGAGGATCTTAAGCTCAGTTCAATGATGGTCGTCTTTGAAATGTGGGTAAAGAGACCATCTCTCAGCCCCAATACAACACGTTGTCCGGTATGGTAAGAGTCAACCAGGAGAACGTTGTCAGACATCAAATGTAGGTCACAAGTGGTTAGAGAGCAACTGGGAGTAACAGCAGCCCTTTCCCTACAAACAGGTGCCCATAGCTGACCTCGGTCTGTCTTCCCAAATCTTCAACAAAAGGCTGTAGCAGAAAAGGTCTTGACCAGCTGTTTTTGCAACATGTCTTGTAAATTAATATTCAGAAATGCCTCACCATTTACAGGCAAGAGGAGAGCCCATTTTGATTAATAGCCCTCAAGCTAGGCCCTAAAAACCTTTGCATTGCAGGCCCTAAAGAGATCTTAATCTAAGCCAGCCATTCCTACTTTGTCAAAGTCAAGGGCTCCTGTGCTATTGAGTAACACAGTCCCCGAGTCTTTCCTCAGACTCGCAAACCCTGCTTCCTTCCCAAGGTCCTGCTACCCATGAAGAGGCAGCAGAAGCATCTGTTCCCCTTAAGGGGGAAGAAGAGGAGGAGGAGGGGGAGGAGGAGGAGGAGGAGGAGGAGGAGGAGGAGGAGGAGGAAAAAGAAAAAGAAAAAGAAAAAGAAAAAGAAAAAGAAAAAGAAAAAGAAAAAGAAAAAGAAAAAGAAAAAGAAAAAGAAAAAGAAAAAGAAAAAGAGGAAGACTACTGAAGAAGAGACCAAGGTACACGGGATAAAAATGGAACACGCAGAGAGACCATGAAATGGGCAAGTCCAAAGTAATATACCCTAGCTTAAATATCTAAAACATTACAGCAAATACTTAAAGGCTAACATTACAAATTCTAAAGTATTTTTCTTATTTATTTATGCTAGGGATTGAACCCAGGGCCTCACTTATATAAGATGAGCTATATCACCAGACCTGGTTGGTATTTTTTATTTTAAATCCCAATGTTTTTATTTCTCTTAAGTATCCAAAAGGTCTTCGGCATTCATGGGACGGCACATTCAACGTGGGATTCCGAAGCGTCCTGGTCACCTCAGCCACATAGCCAACCACTTGAACCCCAAGCTTCCATGCTTATACAATGGAAACGTTAGACAGCAGCTAGGCACTTCCTGTGTGCGAGCGTCCTGTCTTCGAACTGAGTGCATTATCTACTGTAATAGATTGCTTTAATTTCCCACCACTGGTTCCGCTCCTGGTGCCATTCATCCATTTGATAATTGGAGAAAGTTTGTATCTACCCAGTGCTCAGCACACACAAAGTGCTAAGAGAAATGAAAAAGAGGCTGGAAGGGGGAGGGGGAGGGACACAAGTTTGGGTTGAGCATCCCTCATCCAGAAGCCCGACCGTGACATGCTGCAAGAGCTTTGAGCGTCGACACATGCTCAAAGCAAAGGCAGCACTGTTCTGCTCATCTCCTTACAGCCTTCCTTAAATGTGGTAGTGCTGGACATCTGCTGACCTAGCTTGCCCCGCTGCCTACTTCAAAAGAGAACAAAACTGCTCTATAGGTGTAACTCACTAACAACAAGTCACACGTCGGTGACCCAAACCACACAGAAGGATAGCCGGAATGAAGAGACCGGAAGGAAGTCGTCTAAGGATGCTCATCAGCTCTCGGCTCCTGCCCCTCCCCATAGTCCCCCTCTTCCTCTTCCAATAGATCTGATCCTCTGCTCTTCACTCCTGATGGCTCATAAAAGTTACAGAATCTTCAAGTCACCCAAAGGGGCACAGCTTCTTTTCTTAATGAATAAGCCTGGATCCCTGCAGCAGAGGGATGCAAGGATGCTCTGAGTTTTTTTTTTTTCCAAGTGGAGTAATGGCAGCATGCCCCCATCCCCTAAGTGACTGAAGTACTGTGGGTGAGTAACTCAGGAAGATGCTTGGCACAGAGCAGGAACTTATTAAGTAAGAGCCTATCTTGTTAGAAGTATGATTCTCTGCCCAGCCCAAGTCTCCTCTTCCTCTGTTGATACCCAATCTCCTCTTCAGTGTATCCTCAGTATCTGGGTAGCTCAAATCTGGACAGTTGTCCATTATTTTGAGCTAGCTGCTATCTAGATAGAGGGTTCGACTCCTCTACTCCAAAGCAGTTCCCAAGTGGCCAACCACAATCAGTCCCCTGCTCACCTTCTTCTCAGATGCCTGGGTTTCCAAGTGGGTTTTCTCACCACCATCTCTCTCCTGGCCATGTCCTGACTCAGGCATCTTCAAAGTGTGCATCCAGAGCTGCATCTCAGTCTCCAGAGAGCATCTGGCCAACGGGGCATGACTGTTCTGAATATAACAGCTGTATTAAGGAGTTTAGTGGGAGGTGAGCACACAGTGACCCTACTCACGTGTGGTTCCAAGTCTGCTGAAGTCCAAGTCCTTCCTGGCCACTATTGATGAGCGATGCCTTCCCTAAGGTTTTAGGACCGCCAATGCAGAGCTATTTCTATTGCATTCAACAGCTTGGGGTCACACTTCTGCTACCACATCCTCAGCGGTGCCACAAAGTTTGCCGCCCTCCTAACAAGCATGGCGCCCCAGTGGTGCACTTTCAATGTAAAACTCTGCAGTAGAGTTTCTCTCACATCCCGACCTGAAGACATGATTGAGAGCTTAGGTAGGCAAACCTGGAGGCTCAGACTTAACCTCTGGGACTGTCCTGGACTTAGGGAAAACTAGACCAGCATACCAGCCACACTCTCTGTCCCTTGGCCACTTCTAAAGCACAGGCCACATGGCTCCTTGGAGCCTATCTGGGGAAAGAAGCCCTCGCTGCCCTAGACAATGAGCAGCTGTATCATAGGGCATCCAGGTTCTCTGTCATTTCTCTCTTCCTAGCCCTTTTTCCTATTTTCTAGGATCAGTGCCCCAAAATAAAACATCTGCATGACCAGCCATTGCCTTGGGCTCTGTTTTCCTGGGGGCCCTGGGCTAAGTCAGACTCCATTGGCAGAACAATGATACTGAACATGTGTACCCTGAGGCACCACAGCAGAGACCTCCTTTCGATGACAGCCACCAGAGCCAAGCCTGTCAATCACTGAAATCACTCTAAGGCCACACACTGGACTCATCACCCAACCCCAGACTCTTTACTTGGCTCGTCAAGAAATAGGGGCTTTGTCAAAGCTATATTAAAATTAAATAAGAGATGTGCAGCAGAATTCCTGTGGCTTCCCCAACACAGCGGCCTCTCAGAGAAAGCTCTCTCCTTCCCTCTCCCCTACCAATTTACAATGGAAAGTGAAAGGACATTAACCCTGCATGGAATCCTTCCCATTCTTAGAAAACTCCCGGGCTGTTCTCATCTCTCCACCCAATGCCTGCAAATCACAGTGTGTGCGTGCGTGTGTGCATGTGTGTTGTATGCATGTATTGCACACACAAATGCACATGCATAGGCCAAAGGTCAACACTATATGTTGCTATCTTCCTCAATTACTCTCTACCTTTTCGGGGGTAGATAGAAGAGGGTCAGGTTCTCTTACTAAACCTGGAGCTTGCCCTCCAACCAGCCTGGAAAGCCAGGGTCCCCCAGTATCCATCTGTGTCCTCCTCCCAGTCTGGGGTTCCAGGCTTTGGATGGAGTCCAAGTCCTCATGCTTGTATAAAACTCACTTTAGGACCCAAGCCATCTCTCCAGCTGCACAAATCATGATTTGAATGCCCTTCTGGAATACTGTACAAGACAGCCTGCACCTTAATAATCCCTACAAGGCACAGACCCTCCCTCCTCCTCTTCATCCTCCTGTACTTTTGGAAACAGGATATGACCAGGTAGCCCAGGCTAACCTCAAATCTCCATTCTTCCTGCTTCAGCCTCCTGGCTACTGGGATTACAGGTTTGCACCATCAAGCCCAACTTCTCCTCCTGTGCCCTTTTCAAACTGAAACAACCACTTAACCTGGTGGCTTTGTTAACTGCCTCTGTTCCCCCAACTCCTCAAAAATGCACAAGTTCCCCGACAGCATCTTTGTAGTCACACTCTTGACTGCCGCAGTGACACTGGTGCCCGTGCACAGACAGGAATGCATACAGTGATTGTCAATGTGGCTCATGTACGTATGCTGCACACATGTAACCAATTCTACTGACAGATCAGGATATGCCGTTTCAGAAATTCCAATGTCTGTGCTTTGTGAGAGAAAGCTGAGGAAGTGGGAAGAGGTTTCCCCGATCCGGCCTCTGGAATTCACATTCTTGGTCTTCCCAACTCGCCTTTCCAGCCACTCAGAATGAAGGAAAATTAAAATGTGAAAGAAAGTATCTTTTCAGGAGCCTCATTTTCTATGCCCCTGATGATATTGGGATGGGGCGGAGAGGTCATACGACTTTTCTTACACATAAATATCTTTGAAACCATGACTGCTCGGATTGACCCAGAAACCATTGCTGATACGTCTCATTGGGGTCATAAAGGAAACGAGGCTCCTGGAAAGGATCATCAGAATACTTGGAAATGTCAACAGGGTCGATCCAAAAGGCTCAGGGCAGTGCCATGACAGGGTTCCAGCTCGCCTGCCTGCCTGCCTGCCTGCCTGCCTGCCTGCCTGCCTGCCTCAAAGGCAGGCTCGCTTCAGTCTGTGTCCAAGAATCAGGTAGTGAATAATGGCTGAGAACCGTATATAAAAAGTTTGGTGGTGTAATGGGTGATCACAGAGTAAAGATGAGAACGGCCCTGGCTCAGTGCCTGCGTGTCTCAATAGTGCTTGAGAAGGATTTTCGGCCAGCAGTTCCATTGTATGAGAGCCATTAACATCCCTGGTAGGTTACTATTCTCTTGGAGCAAAACAACCCATGGGGATTTTTCAAGGCCTGGGGAGCCAGCTGGCTGTGGATTTCCAGGCATTGACTACAGAGCATCCTGTCTTCTCTCTTCCACCCTTGCCTCTCAAAGATGGCTGTCACCAAAGGAAAGGCCTTCCTTCATTCTACTGGTGAAGCTACCCTAAAAGACTCAGTAAATCACCTTCCTCCCACACAGCAAGTTCAACCTGTCAAAAGAAAGATGGCCCCCATCTAACTGACACAAAGCCACGTGGTCTGTTTACAGCACGAGCTTGAAGACTTGAGCGGCCAAATGACACCTGGGCGGAAGTGGAGATGGTGGAATGAGATCTGGGTTTAGGAGAGTCCAATCCCAATCTCAGACTGCCAACCAGTGTCCCATCTCACAGCCCAGGAGACCCACAGTTTGCAGCCTCAGATGTTCAAACATCCATGAGCATAGGGGGATCCATTTCCCATAAGCTTCCATATAAGCTTGCACGTGCAAACTAAAATCTTGCGAGGCATGCCCCAAGCATCAAACCATCACCTCAGCATTACATCACCTCGCTAATACTGCATCCTCTCCGGTCAAAGTCAGATCCACAGACCTCCAACACCAACACTGACAGGGGCAGCTCAGAACAAACAAGGATCTAGCCTCACCATGACACCCTTAATCGGAGGGTCTATGTCAAGCCCCCAGAATGAATTTGTCTGTATATGAAACTTGGGGAAAGACGAGCCTAAGCCATGTTGTCTTCACCGATCAATATTTTAGAAGCTGGTGCTTCACATGAGGTCCTAAAACAATGTTCTCTGCAAAAGCGTTACACTGTGAGGAACAAGGGATCCATTAACATCTTGGACTTTCATGGACCTTTGGAGAGGCTAAGAAGTACTAGAGGATCAGATGTTTTGTTTTCCTACCTGTAAATATTATCTGTAAATGCCTGCATTGACCCAGAACCCATTCCCAATCTGTCTCATACCTCCCTCTCTAATATGTTCATCCATTAATGGCTATGATGCCCGCCCCTTACGTGATGCATACAGGGAGTCTCCCTTCCTATGTGTGATTTCCCTAGTGAGCTTGGTATCACACATACTAAAAGAGGCCAGCGTCTCCTGAGCATTGAGGCACATCTTCCATATGCTACACTCAAGCCGCCATCACCCATTCATCTTCTTACACTACACAAACGGCCCAGCTCTTGCCCCTTTGGTCAAGTCCCGTCTGGTTCTGTCACTAGAATCATAACTCGGAGCAGCTGTATATGGTGTAACTATTACATTTGTGTTTGTTTTCCATCCACAAGTTGAGTGGGAGCTCCTTGAGATAAATTACTACCAGGGCTCCGCTTCTTGGCAAAGCACTCAGCTCTTGAGTAGTTGGGGAGTTTGTGTGTCCTGATGAACCCTGGCCCCACAGTTTATTACTGTGTGTTCATGTCTTGGTACCATCCAAATAGAAACCATAGGATCATTTGAGCTTTAATCGGTAAACTAAAATGGTAAAACTATTATATGTTGCTATTTGGAGTGGCAACACAATCCATGGACTGGCTTCTGAGAGCTAAGAAGTCCGAGAGCAAGTCAGTTTCTGGGCACTCCACACTGGCTCTGGGGCTGCAGGCTTCAGGAAAGAACCTGAATCTTGATCAGCATACTAAGAGAGAGCACTCACTCTAGTTCTGAAAGTTCTGCTTTCTTTGGGAGAATCCTGCCTCGGGCAGCTTCCAGAGAAGCAAAAAATTAGCTCAGAAGAGATGCCTGATTCGGCATCTTAATCTAAGAGTGGAGAAAGAGTTCGGCCAGGACTCAGGAGAATCGTTAGGAGGGATGAAAGGGCAGGATGGGGCTGAAAGCTCAATAGGTGATTCTATTAAGAAAAACACGAAGTTCTGGGCTCCCCATGTTGCCAGGCAAATGAAGTGACACGGGCACTTGACAGATGACTAACCACCTTCTGCCTCCTCTTCTTGGTAACTGCCCGTTCTTCTCAGAACCACATCTCTGCAGGACTCTGGGAAGTTTCAGGTACTTCTCAGCCCTCCCAGTCATCAGTGTGCCCTCTCCTGTTTATGCAGACACAAACGAGCCGACTTGGCTGCTGTGAAGTCGGTCCTGTACTTGCTTTGATTGGGTGGATTCTAACATGTTCTCGTAGCTGAGGCCAGCAGTCACCCACAGTAGGCAACTCCAAATCATTCACAGAACAGGGGTTGAGCCATACCACTTGCTGGCCTATTCCAGACTAACCCAAAGATAATGACAACACCCTACCTGAGATGCATATTACATAGAAGCTCTGTCTGTATATTCACTCATCCTAATGAATTCTTTTCACATTCACCAACTGAAGAAGAAGAAAAAAAAAAAACCACTGATCATTTACTTAGAAATATTAAGTTGGGTTGCAGTTTTTAGAATAACCAAACACAAAAGGTCGTTCATGGTAGTGACATCAATTCCTTGATACTTTTTTTTGAGACAGGGTTTCTCTGTGTAGCCCTGGCTGTCCTGGAACTCACTTTGTAGACCAGGCTGGCCTCGAACTCAGAAATCCGCCTGCCTCTGCCTCCCAAGTGCTGGGATTAAAAGAGTGCGCCACCTTGATACTTTTTAAATGCAAAGGTCCGCACTGAGGAAAACAGCACTGTGTCAGACCCTATAATGAGACAAGTTCAAACCTGAAGGCTAAAACAGAGCTTCATTGGATCATTAACCAGGAACTTCTAGACAATGAACAATGAGGTTTATCACCATCACCATGAGAAAACCGAAGCTCAGAAACTGACTTAGTCGTCCTGTCTGACAGATCTCAGATCTGCACTCCGAGAATCCTCTATGGCTTCTGCCTGCCTGTGGATATAGACGAACAAGCTTGGGGACAATACCTTTCTTCTCTTTCTAGTGCAGTCCTTCTTTCTTCCCTTCACACTGGTGCTGACAGCAGCCACACTGCCCTGAGACAATGGCACCAAGGGAAACTGCCAGAACTAAGTTGCCTCTTTTCTCTACTTCTGTCTCTTGGAGGAGGAGCATATATTCCATATCATCTGCTCTCCCCACAAGTCTAGCAACACAGAAAGACAAGCACAACCCTGAGCACACACACGCCCACATCCCACACTATAATACCCACACCTTGTACATACCATACTACCTGTACCATACATATATAGCCACATAGCACAATACTGACACCCACATACCATACATACATCTCACACTATCCATACTTCAGCATATTCACAGACCCACTATGCACACCCATTTTGTGTGTGTGTGTGTGTGTGTGTGTGTGTGTGTATAAGAGAGAGAGAGAGAATGGGGTATATGAATATGTGACATTTTAGAGTATGGTATATGTGATGTTATGGTATAGCTGGTGTATTTAGTGTGTGGCTTATTGATAGTATGGTGTATATGTGTATATGTGTATATGTGATATATATGACTCTGTGGTGTGTATATGGTGTACTTATGATGTGTGTGATCTGTGTGTATTATGTAAGGTACAGGGTGTAAATGGTGTGGCATTTAAGTTTATATGTATGGTGTGGGTAGTAAAGTGTGTATGGTGGATCATGTTGTATGTACGTGAGTTCTATGATGTGTTGATGTGTGGTTGTATGAGTGGCATTGAGGAATGTGGAGATATATATATACCACACACACACACACTACAAATCCATATATCACACTACTCACACCCACCCACACACCATGCATGCATGTTGCATATACAACACATCCACACTCTGCACACAACACACGGACACACATCACACACATCATACACTTTATGATACTTGCACCACACACATCCCTCCGATCACGGATCCCCTTCCCTCTTCCTTCCCAGCGTGACCCTGAACAGGAGCCCAGCAGAGCGGTCCGTCAGCTCTGCAGAATGAACTTGACATTGCTTGGCTGGCCACGGCAGGCACACACACCATTTCTGTTTTTAACTTGCACATCTTCAAGCTCAGGCAGCTCACACTCACCGTCTGCTACCCTACTAGAACAGCTGTACACATGTTGTCCTCTGCTGTGGAAGTGCTGTTTTACCTCCGCATTGTAATCATCTTTATGCAGAAGCGTCCATATTTACCATTCAAGATCCAGCTCAACAGGTCCAGCTCAGTGAAGTCCTCTCCGCCTGTGCAGGAGCCCCTTGCTGCTGTATACACACTGCCCCTAGCATGCCTCTCCCACATGTTTTATGACCATATCTATGCTCCGGCATGTTCAGTGAAGTAGTTCTTCACTCAACACTGAAAATATCTATCATGTGCCAGGCACTGGAATGCAGAGGGTTATAACACTGGGCCAGAGAAATGGCAGGCAGTCATAAATGTCTGTTGAATGAATAAATGAGCAGAAAAACTGTTAATAATATCATGCATCAAGAAGACCTCCTCTGCTGTTCTCCTTTTGCTCCGTTTGTGATGGAAGAAGTCAAGTGGGGAAAGAAAATGGCACACAAATGGGAACCCAAAGTCAGAAAACCCACAGAACAGCATCTTTCCTGACCAATGAGAGCACCAGTGGCCCGCAAACTCCAGCCAGTCTCATCTCAAGCCCTGCCACTTCCGATAACCCCAAAGTCGCTGTTGTTAAATTATAGGTAAGCAACAATCTTTCTTTTGGACATTAACTTACTACAAGCACTCATAATATGTGCATAATATGTCCCCCCAGATTATGTGCAGTTGGTGAGTAAAAGTCTTTATGGGTTAGCATGTTGATTTTGATTATCACATGCTTTCACCAGCAAACGTAACGCAAGTACAAATGACAAAAAGTCATGAGCAATGACAAATGATCTTTTTTTTTTTCAAAACTTTGAGTGAAGTTTAAGTTGTGGAATTTCACTTTTGCTGTTATGTTAGTATTGACGTACCCGAGAGTCCCTGAAACCAACCCTGGACCAGTTCACACTGGGCCTTTACTTAAGGCCATGAGGGTTCTGGAAACAAGCTGGTACTTAGAGAGGGGATGTGGCCCAGCCATCCTTGACTAAGTCTGGAGTGAAAAGGCAAAACAGTCACACAAATACATGGGAACTGCGTTAGTGTAGTTTCTGTAACTGTAACAAACAATACCAGCAGTGATCAATTTACAAAGAGAAAGGGTTTGTTCTGGCTCATAGAGTTGGAGGTTTCAGTCCACAGTTAGTTGGCCCATGGTAGTGCATCATGGCAAAGCAAACTCACTTAGCTCAAAGGCAGAGAGCCAAGGAGAAGAAGGGGCAGGCCCCACTATCCTCTCTCTGAAGGCTCCCACCAGACTCCTCTTAGAGACTCCACCACCTTGCAGCATTTTGAAGCTGGAATTCTAGCCTTTAGCACATAGACCTTTGGGGACATTCCACAGTAAAGCCACAGTAGAAACTGAGTCAACTACTTCCTTTGGATCTCTGGTGTCCATCTACCTGAAGTATAAACTAAACCTGTGAATCACTAGAGTCTTATAAGGCTGGGGGAATGAAGGGCTAACGTTGAAGCATACATACCTACAGATCCCTAATGTCAGTGCACAGGAATTTTTTTTTTATGAAAATAAAACAAACCTCCGATACAAATTTGAGTCTGATCTACAGAGTTTAAAAAAAAAAACCCAAGCACTAAAATAAATGTGTCTATATACAATTATTGATTACAAAATAAACAACACAGGACAACTAGGATATGGGAAATCTGAGCCACTCAATGAATGAGTCACTTTGCACACCCCAGATAACTGAATCACCGAAGCACACCAGAACAGTTTGGAGGTTTATTACCTCGGGTGGAAACAATTCCTCATGTACACTGAACATTTTCTTGTCTTCTTAAAGAATATTTTTAAAAGGTACCTTTTGCTATTTAGCTGTTACCACCAGTAGACAGCAATCACTGGTTTATATGTTTATGCAGGGATAACTATAGAGTTGGGTAAGGGTGCCTACCTTAGTTGCCCCAAGGCTTCAGGGCTTTTGATCCAATTCTAGGGATACAATTGTTCTGTCTTTCCTGGAGGTTATGCTATTTGGGGTCACTTTTCACTGACGGCTGTAGAAGCTTTGTACCCTCTTCTAAATATGTGACTATGTGGACTAGTGTTTAAATTTTTTTAAGGGTTGTATGCACCTGGGGATGTTAATTCAGCTTGACAGAGTGCTTACCTCACACACACAAGGCCCTGAGCTCAATTCCCAGCACCACATAAGCCAATGTGACAGCAATGTGACATCTCTAGTCTTAGCCCTTAGAAAGATTAGAAATTCAAGGTGCCTAACACAGCAAGTGTGAGAAAAGGCTGGGCTAAAGGGGTCTACATTAGGGAACATAACAAAGAATTGTATCTAGAAAAAATGGTGTGTTGCGAGAAAGCCAATGTTTTCTACATATTTTATACCATCTTCTCTGGCTATTAACCAGGTTCTTTTACCCCTGCTTCCTGGTCCTTGGCTAAATGCAGAGAACTGCAACAGGTCTGTTTGGACACATCTGGATACTTTCTATCCTCCATCCTCTGGTTGGAAACAAACCATCACTCAGCTCCCTCAATAGCTCTGCCGCACAGCAAAAACAAGGACGAAAGGTTTCTATGCAGGCAAAATATTTAGGTTGAAAGATTAAACCATGAGCTAGAAAATGGTTCCTATCATCATATGCAATGGTTTCATATTTTATCTGTATCACTTAGCAACACAAATTGGTAGATATTTTTACAAAAATATTTTTAAATTTAAAAGAGAAAAATTATGAAATGTGCCTCAAAAGCAGACATAATTTTAATTATTTTTGTTTGTTAAGTTATAAGATGTCTAAATGAAGCCACATATTTCTATATCATACTTTTAATTGATTTGCTTACTGATGTGATAGCTACTGTATTGGGGGTGGGGAAATCCTCTCCACTATTCAAAGGGAAGAAATGTTGGGTCAACATCTGAGTAACATAAAACAAATTATTGTTAGTTTAACCAGACCCAGGGCTCCTTGGAGTCAAAGCATTGGACATAAATGACTTTCTACAAAAGGAAAAGTTTACATAATCCTGTTGGTCAAATCCAAGGAAGGGAGTTTAAGCAGGTGAAAAGCTATGCTTTGACATCAGGACAGAAGCAAAGCAAGCAGAGCATCAGTTACACCCTGAGGAAGGAGGCTGGCCTTCAGCTATTTATAAATGTGGCACTCAAGCTTCAGCAAGGGGGCCCAGCCACTGTGCCCTTCTGAGTAGCTGGCCTGGGCTGCCTGGCTGGGGCTCAGTGGAGTCCCCTCAGCATGACCCTCCATACTTGGCTGCTCAGGATCCTTTGGACGCAGTCAGGAAAAAGCCTGCAGGATTTCTAGTTCCATTTGTACCCTAGGAGTCTATATAAGGAAACATCCCATTCTGGTGTGTCCGCATCATAAGCGCTGTATCAGGCTGGAGGAATGAGGAAGCCACGGGCCCTCCTCTGCTGTCCTGAAGGCTCACTCACTTCAGCAGCCTCCAGTCCCCACTGTCCTGGACTGGACCTTGTCAACAAATGGCAACCCAGCCCTTGGGAGTCTTGCAGACTCACAGCTAACATGGAACAGCTGGAAGAGGAGCCTGCCTTCTTTACTCTGCATAAACACTGGGGGCTCTGTTCACCCTCTCGCAGCAGCAAGAACCAAAGAATTTCCCTGCCTCCCCCGCAACAAATCGCCAGGTTCTCCCACATCGCCCCCCCCATCTCCAGTCTCCCCTTACAATTTGAGTCTGTCACCACCCATAATGGCAGATGTCAAACCGCTGGAAACGTTCCCACTGTATTTACTTTCTGTAGTGGTTGCTTTGACTATAAATACTAAAAGGTTACTAATAAACAATTTCTTAAAGTTTCCTAACAAAAGCCACACGCTGTGGAGCCCAATCCATGCCTGGTCTTCCCACAAGATCTCTTATCAATGCGGACAACGTCATGACCAGTAAGTGTAGCCACATCACAGCCATGCTGCAAATGTCATTTTAACAGTCTATAGCGTCACCTACATATTATTCGGAAGACAAACCTCTAAAACAGTGCTATCCGTGGGGGTTGAAGGAGAATGAATAATAAAATTGCATTTTCAGGTATTCTTACAGCCTGTCTGAGCTCAGTGACTGAAGGGGCAGTCCTGAGCTTCCTGGTGTATTGCTGAAAGCCAGCGAGCCACGTTACCCGAAAGGGGGGGGGGGGGTGGCAGAAAATCCAGACTCTACGTGACCTGACTTACTTATTTCCAAGGAAAGCGCAGGAGAGAAAAATCAATCATTCATGCTACCGTAGCTACAACACGGAATGGACTAAGGAGTTCACAATGGTCAAAGCCCCAAAGCGGACAGGGGAAGTGAAGAAGGGTCGGGTCCGACGCAGATGCTCAGAGCCCCGGGGCCAGTGAGGACCAGGTCCCCGCGGGTGGAGGCCGGGGGGGGGGGGGCGGGGGCGGAGCCCGGGCTGGAGGCGGGGAGACTGGATTCCCGGGGAGCCGCGGGATCCACGGCCGCGCACTTACCCGGGCTGTTGGCCTCTCCTTCCAGGACGTGCAGCTCGGCGCAGTCGGCCAGCGAGTGCTCCAGGCAGAGCTGAAGGAAGCGGGCCTGGGTCTGGCTTACGCGCTTGAGCAGCGACAGCAGTGCAACAGTCTGCTCGCACTCGTTCCAGCCCTTAAACCAGCCCGCCAGCACCCCGACCTGGTCGCGAAACATCATGGTTAGGGGGCCGCCCTCCGTCTACGAAGCCCCTTGGCGCTCCTGCCCGCCCCAAAGTTTGGCGGAGCCGCAGCCCCGTGGCCTCCCGAGACACGTTCTGGTTCCAAGGTCTCCGGTGCCCGGGCGCTGCAGGTACTGACTCTGCTCCTGCCTTGCTCTCCTCTCTCTATCGGTTCAGTTACGTTCTGGTGGTTCTGGTTGATTCTCCAGAGACGATGACAGACAGTAGCGCGGAGATATTTTAAAAAAAAAAAATAGCGATTAAAAATGTAAATCCCTCGCAAGGCACAAAACTGAATGAAGATCGCTCCTTCCCCTTTTCTCGTAGCTTCAGGATGGTGATTTCCGGCGTCCTGGGGTCTCCTCCCCGCTGGGCGGCAGCTCGGACCCTTCACACCCGCATTCCCAAGCGGCAATCACTACTGAAAGGACAGAAAAAGCTGCAGTGAGACCTCGGCACGCGGACTGGAGCGTCTAGGGGGATCCGGGAGTGAGAGGGAGCTCGGTAGGGGGTGTGTGGAAGCCAAGGCTGGGGGAAGGGGTGTCCCGCGAAGGGAAGTCCCCTAAATTCCAGCCGGCCTCTCCACACTCGGATGCGCGAGCTGAGCTATTGCACACTTCCTTCCCAGGTGCGGGAGGAGACCCCGCGGCTTCCTGTTGCTGCGGCTGTGACCCGCAAGTGCTCCCTGCACACCCCACCCGGAGTGGCCTCTGGGGCTGTGTCTGCGAACGCCAGCACCAGCAACAGATCCTCCCCGCGCTGAAAACTTGCAATGCGGCTGTGAAGGGGCGCGGGGGTGGGGTGGGGGCTAATGCAAAGCAGAGGCGGTGTCAGAGGCAACCAGGGTTCCAGCCTCCTCCTCCTCCTCCTCCTCCTCCTCCTCCTCCTCCTCCTCCTCCTCCTCCTCCTCCCCCTCCTCCTCCTCCTCCCTCCTCCTCCTATTCCTTCCCTCCTATTCCTTCCCTCCCTCCTCCCTCCTCCTCCTCCTCCCGGAGAAGCAGCCGTACGGCTGCAGCTCCATCTACAGCAACAGCCAGCATCTCCGCCGCCAGGCTCCCCTCTGGATTTAGGCCGTGAGCAGCCGCAGCGACAGCTCGAGACAAAAATAAACTCTCCCTATCCAAAGCTCGGCGCGGCTCAGTCAGAGCCCTCACTCCCCAGCGCCGCGCCAGCCCACCCGGGAGGTTTCCCTGGGCCTGCTTGACCCACGACCATCAGATGTGTGTGCGCGCGCGTGTGATTTAGGCATCCTGCCCCCGGTCCCCGCCGCCGCCTGCGGGCCGGAGTGTCCTCGCCCTCCGGTCCCAGGCCCAAGGCGATGCGGTTGGGGGCGCACGCCTTACGCAGGGACCGCGGGAGCCCGTATCACGGCTTTCCCAGGCGGCAGGGCGGACCCCGAGGGAAATGCAGATTCCTCCCTTCCGCACACGCCCCCCAAGGACCTCAAAGAAGAAAAGTTAGGTTTAGGGGCTCTATCGTCCCATCTCAGCTCCCGTGGCGAGGCGAGCAGAGACTAAGCGCCGGACCCTCTGGGGGCCGCTCGCTTCCAGCATCTGACACCCAGAACTTCTGGGTAGAAGAGCGAAGCCCCCGGGAAAGGGTCGGAGGAACCACTGGGTGCCTCGCCCGGGACAGCAGAAGGGACGCTCACCTCCACGCAGCTCATCCCTGCGGCTCGGGGCCCTGCGCGCGGGTCCGGGGCCGTAGCAGCAATCAGTGGGGTTGGGGGCGCTCGGAGCGCGGGCTGCGGGCCATGCCGTCGGGGCTGGCGGCGCGCGGAGAGGGCAGCGCTGCGGGTTCGGGGCGCTATCGCTGCCGCCACTGCTGCCTCCAGTGTCGGCTCGCGAAGGACTGAGCCGCCCGGAGCTCCCCACATGCTACTGATTAACATACACCATTACATCATGGGCTTGGCAGGGAGCGCCCGAGCGGGGGGAGAGGAACCCGGGCGGCGGCGGCGGCACGCGGGGGAGTCGGGGGAGGGGGGGAGGATCCCCGGGCCCGGCGGGCGGCGGGTTGGGGGGAGGGACGGATTCCTAAGCCCGGGCCATAGAGGAGGAGGGAGCCAAGTGGGAGGAGCGGAAGAGCGCAGATTGGAAGATCTGCGTAGAGAAACACAGAAGTTTGGGGAAGGGGAGGGGTCCGGGTGAATTCCTCTCGGCTGCCACCCGCGTGTTCTACAACGGCCAGGGCACCGGAGCCTCCGGAGCTGGGACAGGAGTGAATCCCAACGGAGCTGGACTGGAGCGAGAACGGTGCTGCCACCCGCCGCTCGCCCTTGGGAATGTGGCTCCCCAGGTCCAGTGACCCTTTGGCCTGGGACCTGTGGGTGGCTGACTGGTCCCGTGGGTGACTGACTGGTGTAGACCGTAAACACCCGGAGTCACTGTCTCTGGGGGCTTGGACGGATTCCTGGGGTCTGGGACGCATGAAGTAGCAGAGGGCGGCGAAGGGCACAACGCGCAGGGCTAGATGTGTCTGGCCGCGGTGCTCCACGAGGCCCTTGTCTAGGAGAAGCAAGCAGAGCCTGGTCGATCACCCTCAGCCCAAGTCCGGCGCTGGATGCCCTTTATTTTTGCAGTCCTCCATACCCGCCTCAGGCCTCGCTTTCCCGAGAGGAGGAGGCGGACTTCGGGAGCCTGATCTCAAGCTATGCTTGGCGCGCGGCTGTGGCTTGTGGCCTGGAGCTGTGGCCCCAGGCGCCCTGGGCGACGGGGAGGCGTGGCGAGACCACCTGTCAGCACCACGGAGTTTGGGGGACGCGGCTTTCACCTGTGCCTGCAGAGGGCGGGGCCAGAGGCTGGGCCGGGATTTGTCGCTGGAAGCTCTAGGTCGCCTACTATAAAATGCTTGCATGGGTCAATTACCCAAAAGAAGGGTTGACTAAAAATACCCTAAAGCCTAGACATTTCTGCATCTTCTAATGCGAACGGTCACAAAGGGACTGGCCAAAATCCAGCCTGTTTCAGAAGAAACACCGAGCCTTCGAATTTGTTTTCCAGAGACTTGGGAGCATTTATAAACGAGAGCTGGAAAAGCAAACGTGGGTCTGCCCTGCTCTAGCTAGCACAGTTTTAAAGGTAAAGTGTCCAAGGCCTTATTCCTCCACCTTTCAGCTCCCACACTAGCATCTGGATTTCCAATCCTTTCTTCTACCCTGCTCCTCGGATTTCATGTCTGTCTCGTGTAGGTCCTGTCAGTGTGACAACACCTCCCATCTCTTAGGGTAGTGAAAGGGCTTGTGGGGAGGCACAATGTTTTGCCAATGTTTCCATCACAACCGAGTGTGTGAAGTTTTTAAAGTTCATTATTAACCACCTAGGGGAGGTATCCGCATAACTTGATGAATAGTTTGCTCTATTTAGGAAACACTAGTCCCGGAGTCAGTGTTTGACTTTTGATTTTTTTTTAAATTATTATTATCAAAGAAGCAGGACAGCTTTATAGAGTCCCCGCCCCCCCCCAACCCCCAGCTATTCCTTGGTAGTACTTCTGCCAGGAAATGGGGAAGACACTGAGAGATGGGACCACGCGGTGCTAACTCAGCCAAGGTTTTTAGACGTACCCCAATGGACTGTTGTTGTTATTGATAAAGAAAACCAAAGATACACCAATAACGTAATTATTGTCTTCTGCTACTTAAAACAGGGCTAGTAAGGCAGAGGGCCCAGGCAGACGGGAGTAAAGTTGCAAGCAAGGCGACGAAAGAAGATAGTGCCACCTACGGGAGAAGCGTGGTTCTGACGGCAGCCTTTGACCTAGGGACCAGTGTCATACTTAGTTCATCTTTGAAGTCTTGCTGTTCAGCATGATTTTGCATTTTTTGCTTCTCTTGGTGTTTGCTTAGCAAATAATATCCCTGGAAAACAACTAAAATGTTCAGGTGTTTGAACGATGATTGATTCCAAAAGGGTCAGCTCCATACTTACAAGGGCAGAAGAGGATTTCTGACTATTGTTTTATTATAGTAGGTATCCCCGAAGAGCCTACGTTTATGTCATTTCGATGACGCTTCTAGAAGAAGTAAGATAAATTACCAGACAGCCCAGTAAGTAAAGCACCTTTTGCAAGCTTGAGAGACAGTGTGACTCCACAGTGCCCACGTCTACTTCCAGAAGCCTCCCGGAAGCCCGCCTAGCCAAGACAGTGTGCTGCAAAGTTAGAGAAAGACTGTCTTTAAAAATAGGGTGAGAAAAACATAAGACACACAACGTGGGGGTGGGGGGGTGGGGGAGTACCCACATCAGATAAATTTATAGAAGCATTAGAGCTGTCTATTTCATGAATTGGAAAACATTTGCAAATCTCTGCATAAATTATATGGTCACTTTTCACCCAACCATTCAATGAGTATGTATGGGACACTTATTCTGTGCTGGGTCCTCAAGAAGGAATGCTAAAGACAGATGGCAATCTTCATCCAACATGGAAGCTTATATGACAGAGGAGTATTTACCATATAAAGAATTATATGAACGAAATCTACATTCCTCAACGTTTGTAATTATTTAATATATTAAGAAAATATAAATATTCAATATTCATTGTATATGGCATATAAAAATGTGTGATATTACCGTAAGGTGTGATTTCTTCCCTAACAAGGTAGGGCTTCTGAGGATGGTTGTCTTGTTTCTCTCTTTTCTACAATAAGCTTAGAAATGAAAACACAACATGCTGCATGCGCTCACGACTGCCGTCCCCAAGTTAGATGTCCTTAAGACTTGCAGTGATGATGTTCATGTAGAGCGCTGTCCCACAGCCTGAAGGCCCTGCACTGGATTCCTAGCACCACAGAGGAGAAGGGAGCACTGCACTGTAAACCTTAGGTCTGCCCCTCCCAGCAACAGATGCTGAGCCCCTTGGGCTTCTTCCTACCGTCTCTTCCTACGGTCAGGACCCAGGCTCCCCCCCTCAGCTCTTAGCTTCCTTGACAGTCCAGACAACATTTACATTTCAGATTCTTCAGGTTGGCATATAAAGACTAGGTTTTGAGCATTTTCTGCCTCTTTGGGCTCCTTTTCAATAGATCTACTAATTCATTCAACAAGAAGCACTTATCAAATATAGAGCATTATGCTGGTCACAGAGGGATTGGAAGGTAGGAGAAGCAGTGATCTTTTGACTCTCTAACTGAAAGCCCGAAGTGTATTTGTGATATACATGTACAGATGCATACACACACACACTAAACACACACTCACGCATATGCAGTATCAAGTGGGTCATGTTGAGGCAAGATTCAGAGTTGAGAAAGCCCAAAAGAGGCAGGCCTTCTGACAGGAAATGAAGAAAGCCACCATGGTTCTGTTACCTTCTGAGTCTGAGCTAGTGTTAATGGAATGAATTGCTTTAGCCGAGATGGACAAAATTTTAAACATAGCTGACAGCCAGTAAGACGTGGATGTATAGATATTGTTTGTATCCATATGGTTTCTGGAGAAGTCCATGTTTGTGTGTTTTAAGTCCACATTCATTTTGGCAGTAGGTAAGACAAGGCGAGCAAAGGCCCTCCTCCATCTTGCAACTGAGTGTCAGCAGCAAGCCATCCCATGGTCTCTAAGTTAGGAATATCCCTTTCTGGATGACCTGGTAATACAATTTTTAGAACTCTTCTAAAGTAAAAGCACTATTAGTGTAAGACAAACAGTATTAAAGTATAAGATAGACAAAAAAATGTTTATTTCAGCATCATTTGAAATAGCAAGAACAGAATAGAATCATGGGTCAGTAAACCTTCAAATGTCTACCTCAGTGCACATGTTTTTGAAAGTAAATTATATTTGAGAACAGTGCTTCCAAATGCAACAGATTAATGGACACCTCGAGGTGCATATAAGTAAATTAACATGTGAACAAATATAGCCAGAGTATCAAGGGTAGGATGGGTACTGAGTGTTTGCCAGCTAATGTTCCAACTTTTCAACATTTAGAAATCCTTACAGTAAGAGATTCAATAGGAATAGGCCAATGCTATACAATGGCCTGGAAATTTTATGCTCCAAAATCTATCTTACAGTTCTATTTTTGTGATTAAGAAAGTCAGCTCTAATGGGTAAGGAGGTTGAACATTTTTAAAGAAACGGTTCTTCTATTTGTGTCAGGAAAATTCAAAAGCACTCTGAGATTCCTTCTCACTCCAGCAGAATGGCTGTGATCAGGGAAGCAACTGACAAGTGCTGGCTGGAAAGGCTGCAGAGTGTGAGGATGTATCCACTGCTGGTAGGGTATTAACTAGTGCAGCGACTATGGAAATCAGACTGGGGGGGGGCAGGTCCTTCAAAGTGGGTAAGAGGTAACTAGTGTGTGACCCAGCTTCCCTACTCCTGAGCTTCTCCCAAAATACTGTATCTGCCACTGAGATACCCACACACCCATGTGTTCTGCTGTTCTGTTCACAATAGCATGGGAATGGAGCCAGCCTAGCTGTCCCTCAATGATGACTGGGTAAGGAGAGCATGACATATACGCACAAGGGAATGTTACTCAGTTGTCAAGAAAACTGAAGCGATGAAATTTACAGAAATAAGTGTTGTAACTGAAAAGGATCATATTGAGTAAGGTGAGCTAGTCTCAGAAAGATACAAATGTCATTTGTACCATGGAAGTGTAAAGGAATTAGGGATGGAGGGGGAGCCCAAGGGAGATAGGAGGGCCAAGAAGAGGAGAAGAAAAGGAACAACCAAGACATATTCTTGAAAACTGCTATAATGAGATTCATTTTTCTGTAAGCCCTAAGTCATTTCCCAACCTGAGCCCCAGCTTTATTGGTAATAACCCAGCCTCAGTGCCATTATGACTAATAAATTCCTCAGTACATCTACATTGCTTACAATGATGCCTAGAAAATACTGTCATTAATTAAGATTGCTTGAAAGAAGGTGAATGGAGTTAAGAGGAGCTAACAAATTTGTCTTTCTCCATCAGAAATATGTGTGCATTAGTGTATATGTGTGCGATAGTGGGTATATGTGCAATGGTGATATATGTGTGATTATGGATATGTGTGCAATGGTGGATATGTGTGCAACAGTGGATATGTGTGCAATGGTGGATATGTGTGCAACAGTGGATATGTGTGTGATTGTGGATATGTGTGCAATGGTGGATTATGTGTGCAATGGTGGATATGTGTGCAATGGTGGATATGTGTGCAATGGTGGATATGTGTGCAATGGTGGATATGTATGGAATGGAGAGAAGAGCACAATACAGAGCACAGTGGGTGTGTGTGTTTGTTTTAATGTTGAATGCAACTGAAGAAAAACCAGACAACTCCAGAAACAGGGACAGGCTCCAAGATAGCTGACCTAGAAGAATAGTAAATTAAAAGAGACAAAAGGCACATAGCAACCATAGGCAGAGTGTACTTTTTTATTGCATTCAGATTTGCAAAAATAGCTAAAGAAGACATTTGGGGGACAGGTGGGAAACTGAGCACAGGCCGAAAACTAGCTTGTATTGACTTTGTTCTTGGTTTCGTTAAATGTACCAATGCCCCTGTGGCTCTAGAGAACATCTCCATTAAGGGATGTTCATGCTGAGGTGAGGTTGAGAGAGCATGGTGTTTGTCTCAAGAAATAAATATGGAAGTAATTGAGAAAAGACACCTACATCAACCTCAAGACTACTCATATAGGTACACCAACAAATGCACACACCAGCTCACTAATGAGTACCCATACTACTCTTGGAAAGTATTATTAAAGAGCAGAGGAGATGGCTCAGTGGACAAAGTAAGGCCTGAGTTCAGATCCCTAGCACCACGTTGAGAAGCTGGGTGCAAGCATGTTTGTTTGTAATTCCAGCCCAGAGAGGCAAAAGCAGGAGGATCTCAGGGAGTCTCCCTGGTCAGCCAGCCTCTGCCAATTGTGAGCTTTAGGGTCAAAGAGAGACTCTGGGCAGGAAAATAAGGGGAAATGCACATAAGGGGACCCCAACATTGATCTCTGGCCTCCACACACGTTCATACATAGGCATATACCACATACAGTACTGTAGAAGCATAGGCAGGCAGACCTCTGTGAGTCTGAGGCCAGAAAGTCTATATAGCAAGCTCCAATCCAGTTAGACCTCTGTAGTGAAATCATCTCAAAAAAGAAAAGAACTGTTGTGTGCATGTGTATGTGTAGAAATAATAATGTGAGCTAGGAATGTCGCTGGGATGGAAGAGAGCTCCCCTAGCATCCACAAGGCTGTGGGTTCAATTCTCAGCACCACATAAGCCAGATAGGGTGGTATATGATTTTAACTGCAGCACTTGGAAAGTAAAGGCAGGAAATCTTCAACTACATAGCAAATTTGTAAGTTCTTCTGCACTCCACCTGTATGAACCCGAACACACCAGACATCTCATATAAGTGGAATGGAACAATATTTGTCTTCTATGGCTGGTTTAGCATAGTGCCCCGAGTTGGAACACACATCAGCCCCTCAGTCCTTCCTCTCTGCTGTCTCCAGCCCCTGGCTCGGAGAGTTGAAGAGAGCAGGCAGTCAGCGTGCGAGGCTGCACATCCCATGAAGAAAGCACTGAGCATCTTCCCTGGAATAGAGTCAGATGAGAAAGCTTGACTCTGTTTTCCCGTCAAAGACTTAAATACACTGTCTTTTTTTTGACAGATTTGTAAACAATATAATTCAAGCCAATTAACTGATAATGCTAACCAAATTCAGGAAAATACAAGCAAATGAGGCTCAGTCTCCAAGACAAATGCAGATAGATTCACACTTCTTAAAAATAAACAAATGTGTGAAGCATTAATTATAATTTTTACAGCGGAACATCTCATAATGTGTCATAAACTATTGGATAGATGCAGTCAGAAGGTTAACTGTAAGCACTGCGAATCCTGTTCGCAGGATCTATATGGGTCAGGATCTAAGAAGTGGGAAAAGGCCCGTCCTTAGATTGGCACCAAGGAAAGAGGTAGACATAGCTCCTACTGGAGGTCATCAATTCCTTCTGCCCCAGAGCGAGTGGTGGTGCACAGGCCTGGTGGTGCACACCTGTAATCCAGCCAGGGACTTGCTCTATAGCCATATGATTTTCTATATAGCAAGAACAAGTCTCAAGAAAAAAAAATAACAGGAAAAGAATTTCCTGACTCTTTTCCACCTGAACGTATAAGTGAAATATGCTCATAGTTTTAAGTAGTTGACCTCCAAAACAGAAGAACAAACCTAAAGCTATGATTTTAGACCCTAAGATTCCGAGTACACGGTCATCTCTGCATGACAGGAACGGTCCATACTTTCTCCCAGGCAGGCCCCACCGTTGCCCAGGCTTCATTAGATTTAATGATGACCGATCCTTCCTATAGATGTCTGTTGGTATAAAAGACAATGTGATGCAACCAACTTCCCAGGAGGAAAGGTTTGCTGGGTTCACAGTTTCAGGGAACTCCACCCATGACTGAGCTGCTCCATTCCATGGCTTTGGGACCACAGTGAAGCACAAAACAGAATAGAAACAGTTCTTCTCTTGGCCAGGAAGTGAAAGAACCAGGCCTGAGCCCTCCTGTCCTATCAAGAGCCCTACTGTCCTTCAAATGACCTGAAGACTTCTCGTTGGGGCTCACCATTTTTGCTTTTCTTTTTAAATATATTTTTTAAATCCACTCTTGCCCAGTTTGTGTCTGTATATGATATATGTGCAGGAATGTGTGTGTGCACAGGTACATGTTGAGCTCTGATGCAGACATCAGGAGCTTTCCTCCTTTGGTCTCCACTTTGTTCACCCAGATCTTCTAATATAGCTAGTCAGGTTATACCTTCAGCCATACCTTTGCTTTCCAAGACAGGCTGATGCACCTACTTGGCATGAAAGGTGTTACTAAGGATCCGAACTCGGGTCCTTATGCTTGCAAGTCAACTGCTTTACCCACTGAGCCATCCCTTCAATCTCTAGGTCCTACCTTGAAAGGTTTCATAACTCTAGTGGTGTTAGGTTGGGGAACAAGCTCTCAGCACTTGGAACATTGGGGATACAATATCCAAACTACAGCGGCCCATTGTTGAGGTGTTCCCCATAAGAAAGTTTATGAGAGACTGATCCAGTCCATATTAGATTTTTATTGCAAGACTGTCCAGCCTTTGTTAGACTAATGCCCACCGTGACTCTTCTGCTAAGTACAGATGTGGTGGCTCCCACACTTACTTCAGTCTAGAAGCCATAGTTCACAGGCCTTGTGGTGGTGGTGTTGCCAGGCATGTATTTTGAGATTACAGATTAAAGCAATTAAAATTAAAGAGTTTGGAAATGGTGCACTCAGTTCCACACTGGAGCGTCACGTATATGTAATTCGGGCATCACAGAAAGGCAACTGGTAATGAGATGCAAGGGTGTGTTTAACCTGCTGTCCACAGGCCACAGGTATCCCAGGATGCTGCTTACTTAGCACAGAATCATAAAACATGTGTGTGTGTGTTGATCTTTATTTGTAACTTGATTATGTGGTTCTTGGGCATGACCTTTGCAGAACACAAGGTGGAGTCACTACGTCAAAAGCCTGGGGACATCTAGGAGCCCATGCCCTAGGCAAAGCGAACTCAGTTCAAACCCCAATTCTCCCACCAAATAGCTGTGTGTTAGGAGCTAACTACTTAATCCTTTTCATCTCAGTTTTCTGTCTACCACAGTAAATTCTGTCAGGATTGTATGAGATTATAGCTAATTATATTGACTGAAATCCAGCCAAGAGGCATAATCCTTCTCAGAGATTATGAACATGGAACCGTTATCTGGGAACTGGAAAATAGATGGTAACAGTCCCGGGAAGCAGCGACCAGCCATAGCGCTGAGGGATCAACAAAGCTACCCTTATGAAGATGTACAAGTTCAGATGAATAGCCCTAGGGAGCGGAAATGCTCAGATCTCTAACGGGAAGGAAGTTTGCTGCTGGACTGGGTGGGGGTGGGGGGTTGTGGACTTCTTAGGGGAATGAGAAAAACTGTCCTCTGGACCTGGCGGTGGCTGCTGCTGCTTCTAGAGGTGACCGTGACAGAGACTAGGGATATGACTTGTGGTGGTTGGTTTTAACTGTCAACTTGACATAAAGAGAAGAGAGTCTCAGTGGGGTGGGCTCTCATCAGGTTGCTCTGTGGGAGGTGGGTATCTTGATTGGGTTGACTGAGGTGGACACTTCATAGACTGGACCCAGACTGATGGAAACCAAGAGAGAGCCTGTGGGTGCTGCTAGGCAGGTGTGTATCTCTCTCTCTCTCTCTCTCTCTCTCTCTCTCTCTCTCTCTCCCTGTGTGTGTATGTATGTGTGTGTGTATGTATGTGTGTGTGTCTTTGCCTCTGTCTGTCTCTGTCTCTATCTGTGTGTGTGTGTCTTTGCCTCTGTCTCTCTGTCTCTGTCTGTCTCTGTCTCTGTGTGTGTGTGTGTCTTTGCCTCTGTCTCTCTGTCTCTCTGTCTCTGTCTGTCTCTGTCTCTCTCTCTCTGTGTCTTTGCCTCTGTCTGTCTCTGTCTCTATCTGTGTGTGTGTGTCTTTGCCTCTGTCTCTCTGTCTCTGTCTGTCTCTGTCTCTGTGTGTGTGTGTGTGTCTTTGCCTCTGTCTCTCTGTCTCTCTGTCTCTGTCTGTCTCTGTCTCTCTCTGTGTGTGTCTTTGCCTCTGTCTCTCTGTCTCTGTCTGTCTCTCTCTCTCTCTCTGTGTGTCTTTGCCTCTGTCTCTGTCTCTCTGTCTCTGTCTCTCTCTGTCTCTGTGTGTGTGTGTGTGTCTTTGCCTCTGTCTCTCTGTCTCTGTCTGTCTCTCTCTCTGTCTCTCTGTGTCTTTGCCTCTCTCTGTCTCTCTGTCTCTCTCTCTCTCTGTGTGTGTGTCTTTGCCTCTATCTCTCTGTCTCTGTCTCTGTCTCTCTCTGTCTCTCTCTCTCTGTCTCTCTCCAGGCTGAACTGGATGTGACTAGGAGCTTCCAGTTCCTGTACCCTTGGCTTCCCTGTTGTAACAAACTTCAAATTGTGAGCTAAAATAAACTCCTTCCCCACGAGGTTGTTTTTTGTCGGGATACTTTCCCAGGACAACAGGAAATGGAACTAAGACAAAGGGGGAACCATCTCTTCCTTCCTGTCTCCTGCAATTGCTCTGTTTTTGGAAGTCTCACAGAGGCATCTGACAATACATGCATGGTGTTGCCTGTGTCCTAACTTCAGAATCATGAAGCCCAGCATAGACAGCTGGATACTAGGGAGATGGCATGGTGGTTAAAGCACAATTCCAGCCCTGGAAGGCAGAGACAGTAATCTGGTGAGAGAGATTTGTAGTCTGGTCAGGTGGACGAGCTCTGTAGTGACTAAGAGACCCTGCTTCATGGAGTACAGTGGAAGAGTGAGCAACAGTCTCACCATCGGTGTACAGCCTCCATACACATTTACTCCCACACACGTGTGCCTGCACACATGCAAATGTGCACATGCATACAAAATACCATATCCATAAGAGAAAAAGTGGGGAGTGGAGGGAAGGGAGGGTAGAAGCTTAACCGCCAGCACCCTGCACAGTGCAGAGTGTTGAACGCTTAGAAAACATATCTGATTTCTATTCTTCCTCCTGGGACCCGACCCAGTCTCGTACATGGTATCTATTTGCAGAATTTCTGTAAGACAAACTCAGATGAAGTGCCTGGATCGTCAACGAATTCAACAAAGCAAACAAAACAGGCTAAACATTACCTCTCACGTGTAAAACATCTAAGACTGAACTCTTAACCTGCTTCTCCACTCTTCCCCAAACATCGCCCTCCCTCAGGCTTTGAATGTATAACTCAAAATACATCGTCTCCCCATCTCCCATCTTCCCATTGAGAAGACTCCTCCCACTCACCCCTGCCCATGTTCAGGGCCAGCCTGTCCACTCCACCCAGAACCACATTGTTCCTTCTTGCTCATCTGGTGCCAGTCATACAGGCCTCTTCTCTGTTCTTCACACCACACAGGTCTTTCTTCCCTCTGGTCTTCACACCGTCTGTCCTTTAAGCAAACCGCTGTGACTGGTCTCTTATAAGGCCATTGTCTCTAAATACTCAGAACTCAAGTGATTTCAGAAAGGCTTTCTCTGGTACTACTGCAACTAAAGTTGCCCCAGGTCCCAGGAGGGCAAAGACCTCTGGTATCTTGTCCTTTCCAGAACTGCAGATAGGTCAAAGTAGAGTGTCGAATGAATGAATGAATGAATGAGTAGATGGGTTATTGAATGACTGAGTAAATACAATATAGGCACAAATAAGATGGAACCTAACCACCAGGACCAACAGTTACCAGGGCCAACAGTTAAATGGAAGAATGGACACAGCAGTCCTTCTGCTGCTGTTGTCACTATACTGAACCTTTAGTGGGAAAATAAGATATTTTAGCCCACAGCTTCTAAAGTTCTAAGGGCTCACATCTGATGGTAGCTTTGATGAACATCCAGGCAGTTCATGCATCATGTGGTACAAGGCTAGGAGTGTGTATATGTGTATGTGTGTGTGTGTGTGTGTGTGTGTGTGTGTGTGTGTGTGTGTGTGTGCGTGTGTGTGTGTGTGTGTGTGTATGTGTATGCATGCATGCATGTGTGTTCTCTGATCTCTTTTCCTACCTTTTTTTGATTTTTGGTTTTTCGAGACAGGGTTTCTCTGTATAGCCTATCTGTCCTGGAACTCACTTTGTAGACCAGGCTGACCTCGAACTCAGAAATCCGCCTGCCTCTGCCTCCCAAGTGCTGGGATTAAAGGCGTGCGCCACCACCGCCTGGATCCTACCTTTTTTTTTTTTGTTTAGAAAGCCACCACAATTCAATCTTGAGGAGTTTATTTGTCCTAATCCTTTTCAAAGGCTCCACCTTTAAATACCATAGTTGGATTAAATCCCTGACCACTTAAAGCCTTCCTTTGAGGGCTTAAATTTGAACACATGAGACATTGGAAACCAGACTCAAGTCAAAGCAGTAGACATGCGCTCCCAAGTTCACAGTCGCTCCCTCTGCCAAGCCAGAAGCACACAGTGTCCTTAAAATGATTATCCTTAGATGAGACAGTTGATAAATTAGACCACTCATTACAAGGCCAACAACGAAATGTTTAGACCCTTAATCTTCTCATCTGGGATACTGCAATATTATCTAAATCCTCCTTTTTCTGCCTCAAACTCCCACTTCAAATGCTAAGCACTTCTGCCAGTGTATGTGTTCCTTTATAAGTGTTGGGCACGGTCCACGGCCAATCTGACATTAGTAAAATTCAACATCTGTGTAGGTAAAAATAACCATGAATTCTAACTATTTCCCAATATCATATCTTGAGCCACCTCCAAAGCTCGGATTCCTAAGATGTAAATATGGTCATATCACTCAATTAAAAATTGCCGCAGGAGTTCCCAAGGCTCCTTCTTAAGATGCACTTACTCATTCAGCAGATATTTGTTGAATGGTGAGCTCTGTGAAAAGCAATGAAAGCTCAGATAAGGATTGAGCCAGATCCTGTCCCAAACAGTCCTAGCGTGTTAGGGTAGAGAGACATAAACAAGCACACAAGACATAAAATTCAGGGCAGGAGAGGTGGCTCCGTGGTTAAGAGCATTGACTGTTCTTCCAAAAATCCTGAGTTCAATTCCCAGAAACCACATGGTGGCTCACAATCATCCGTAATGGGATCCGATGCCCTCTTCTGGTGTGTCTGAAGACAGCGACAGTGTACTCACATACATTAAATAAGCAAACAAACAAACAAACAAATAAATATTTTTTAAAAGACATAAAATACTAAGTGCAGATGAGCTTAAGCAGAGCATCATACTAAGGGACATGGGACAAAGCATTCCAGAAGTGACAGAAGCCAGACCTGAAAGACGGCTAGGTGTTGGCCAGAAAGAAGGAACAGCATGTATGGGTGATTCTAATGTTGGGGACATGGGAATGGTCCCTGCATAGCTAGAGTGTGGTGTGAAGGAGAGAGCAGGGGATGAGCCTACAGGGTAACAGAGGCAAGAACCTACAAGAGGTCAGGTACAATTTGGAATTTTCTCCTGTTGGTGAAAGAAGTCACTGAAATATTTTAGTCAAAAGTAGCTTTAAAAAATAAAAATAGGGCTGAGTGGTGGTGGCACATGCCTTTAATCCCAGCACTCCAGAGGCAGAGCAGGTAGATCTATGAGTTCGAGACTAGCCGAGTCTACAGAGCACTGAGTCTTCTGCGGGAGCATCACACCAGCATTCACCTTCAAGGGTGTTTGCTCCCATCCTAAAATTAAACACCAGCAAGCTCACACCCCCTCCCACTTTTCCTATAAAAATCCTCTAAGGGATTGTTTTCACTTGCTGTCTCCATTTTCTACCTTCCATACATATTCCAGACTTCATCCCAAAGAGCTTTTCATCATTCCTGAAAAACAGTCCACAAATGAGCTCTGCACTGCTAAAGCCAATGGCCAGATCCCATGGGACACTAGTGTGCAGCATCTGACTGACATCTGTCACTCTCCCCTCTCTGATTTTGTACTCAGTATCTAGGAAACTAACTGGTGATGGCTTTTAAAAGTAACTGAAAATTATTTAAATTATTAAGATCGTTTCCATGAAGAGGAATCTGCCTTTCCCTTTGACCCTGGGTAGGTTTTGACCAGAAGGGAAAAAGGGAAGAAACAACTCTGTGTGGCATTCAAGCTGGGATATAGAACTCCGGGCACAAGCAAAAGTTGCTCCCTCTGCTCACTTTTACTTTTACATAACATGCATTTTAGGAAACCTAGCTAGAAAAAGTAGGAAGAGAGGGAAGAGAGGGCAAAGAAAACATATTCCGCTGGATCCCCAGCGCACACATAGCTAAACACAACAACACATACCTGTAACACACATAGGATCACAAGGGCAGAGATAGGTGACTCCTTAAGGTCCCCTGCCCAGGCAGTCTAGCAAAAATAGCAGATCCTATTTCAATGCTAGGTTCAGTAAGTTCTTATCTCAAAACATAAAATGGAGAGTAACTGGGATAACAGCCAAAGCCCACTCCCTCATACAAATACAGGGACACACGTGCATGCGTACACACAGGGGAGGGGGGAGGGGGGAGGGGGAAAGAAGAGGTGCACAAGAGCCAAAGCCCACTCCCTCATACAAATACAAGGACACACGTGCATGTGTACACACAGGGGAGGGGGAGGGAAAAGAAGAGGCGCATGAGACAGGAGAACAACAACAAAAGAAAATACTTACATTTACAACGGCACCAAAAGGAATAAAGTGCTTGTGAATAATTAAAAAAAAAAATCTAAAAAGCTGTAACCCCCCCACACACACAAAAGAGCAAAAAACAAAAACTGTAAAACTTTTTTTCAAACGCACCATTAAGAAAATGGGAAGAAAAAAAAAGCCAGGTGGTGGTGGAGCATACCTTTATTCCCAGCACTCAGGAGTCAGAGGCAGGCAGATCTCTGTGAGCTCAAGGCCGGCCTGGACTACAGAGTGAGTTCTAGGACAGTCAGGGCTACATAGAAAGATGCTGTTTCAAAAACAAACAAACAAAGAAGAAAAGAAGGAAAGGGAGGGAGGGAGGGAGGGAGGGAGGGAGGGAGGGAGGGAGGGAGGGAGGAAGGAAGGAAGGAAGGAAGGAAGGAAGGAAGGAAGGAAGGAAGGAAGGAAGGAAGGAAGGAAGGAAGGAAAGATAACTCAAATAGCATATAAGAGACTTGAAGCCAGAAATAGTCAAAATCTCTTACAACTCAATAACAGCCAAACAGCACCATTTTAAATGAGTAAAAGATGTGGATAGGGCCAGCAAGATGCCTCCATCGGTAAAAATGCATGCTGAGCAAGCCAGGAGCATGATCTCAGAACCACAGTGGAAGGAGAACCAGCTCCTAAAGCTGTCCTCTGACCACCACACACGTGCCCTGACACAGACATCATACACACACACACACACACACACACACACACACACACACAAGAGTAACACAATTAATTGTTTTTTAAAGTCTGGATATACACGGCTAAAAAACACAAGAAGAGATACACAGTCAACATCTGCTCACCAAAGAAATGCAAGTAGGAAAGCCAGACCAGTGCCTCGGGACAATGGTTGTCGGGAGCTGTGTGTAGGGGGCTGAGTTCACAAGCATAGGTTTTTGATTTCTGGAGATGAAAACTGTACTGGCGACCTGATGCTCTGAGTGTGAATAGACTTCACATGACTTGTAGTTACAGTGGTAAATTCCTTTACACATTGTTTTCACTAGAAAAAAATAAAAAAGTACACTTATGCCAATGAACACCCACGAGCTAGTCATGCTGTGAAATGATAACAACGAATATCCTGAGGGTATAGTGAGACTGAAACACTCCCCATCACCCAAGTGCATTGCTGTGTGAAGTGTCTCAATGGCCTTGGGAAGCCACTAAGACCTCAAAAGGTTTTACACATTACCATATGACCAGCTGGCACTATTGAGATGTCCTGACCATGTGGCACAAAAGGTACTTAGAAACCATGAGTTCCTGGTCTCTCTCCTGAATGGAAACAGAGCTTTCTTTTAAAAAAAAAAATCAACTGCTGTAAGTCCCCTCCCATCTCAAGGAAGGTGACTTAGCACTGGAAGTGGTAGTCTCCAGTACCGTACCCGGAGAGATTGTTTGTTTGTTTGTTTGTTTGTTTGTTTTTAAGCAACCATCTCTCTCATATTTCCCAACTACAGAACATTTGCCTGTCCTGGAAGTCATTTTCCTAAACACAGATAATTCTGGGGAAGTGGAAGCAGAAGATCAGCAGTTCACGGCCAGCCTGGGCTACACACATCCCCGTCTCAAAACAAGAAGGTCATTTTCATGTAAGAACCTTTCTCTATGTCCCCTTCATTTATCAGAACCCAAGTTCTTTTTATAATCACAGTTATGCTTATGTGTCTGTGTGCAGGTTCTCTTGCAGACCAAAGTGTCAAATGAACTACAGCTGGAGTCCTGGGTGAATGACTGCTCTGATGTGGGTACTGGGAACCAGACTCAGGTCCTCTGCCAAGAGCAGTGAGTACTCAGACTTACTGGTGAGATAGTGTGCCAGCCCCACGAACCCAACTCGTTAAACTACTCCTTTGGGTCACATTTCTTCCTTTTTTGTTTCATATGTTTTGCCTGCACATATATCTGCACCATATGTATAATCTATTTTCAGAGGCCAAAAAGAGGACATAGGATCCCTTGAAAGTGGAGTACAGGTGTTTGTAAGCCACCATGTAGTTGCTGGGAATCGAACCCAGGTCCTCTGAAAGAGCAGCCAGTACTCCTAACCACTGAGCCATCTCTCCAGCCCTTGATCATATTTCTTTGTGATCTCCAATATGTATACCATTAAAATGTCTTCATTCCTGATATTCTGTCATTTGTGTTTCATTCAGACCCTAAACACTAACCTAAAAGAGTTGGCTTGCTTTCCCCACAGTATATAACAAAAGAATGAAAATGCATGTGCACATACAAATAAATGTGTGCCTGGACACTCTCTGCAGCATTACTCTCCTTACATACTACATGTAAGAGGTGGAAGAGGCCACATGCTCACCCACTGGTGGGTGGATGGACACAAAGGATACAATGAACACAAGGGCATACACTTTGGCAATGGATAGGAGTGGTTAATGATGTGACATGGATGAACCTTGGATACACGTGACAAGATGGGAGCCAGCCATAAAAGACCATAAATGCCATTTCATTTGCATGTGATTCTACTCATGAAATTGTTAGAATAGGGGACTGTATAAAGGCAGAAAGCAGGTTAGCGCTTGCCTAGGGCTAGGAGGAGAAGACAGGGGAATGGGGATTGATCTGACAGACAAATGGCTTCTTTTATTGAGTAATGAAAAAATCTCTGAAATTGATTGTCAATGGGTGTACAACATTATGAGCATGCCAAGCTACTATTATACTTGATGATAATTAAATAGTGTGTGTGTGTGTGTGTGTGTGTGTGTGTGTGTGTGTGTCTAGATCATACAACTTTAGGCACAATCATTGCCAACACATTCCTTAGGGCCCTGGGTTCCAGTTTAGAGAGCTGACTTTCCTGAAGCCACAGGCACAACAGAGCCCAAGTTGCATGGAGAAGCCACACTTTCTAGCTCAGTTTCTGAGTCATCACAGGCTGAGATTTTAGCCCCTGGGCCTTTAAATTACCCATGACCTCTCACATCTTCTCAAAAGATATCCCAAGCAAGACAATCTGCAACATAACATGTGTAATCCCTGCCACAGAGCCTGCGAGGGCAGTACAATGAAAGTCTTAGACAGTTCTCTGGGTGGTGGAGTACAAACAGATAACTATAGACCTCTCCGGGGGCTGGAGAGATGGCTCAGCAGTTAAGAGCACTGACTGCTCTTCCAGAGATTCTGAGTTCGATTCCCAGCAACCACATGGTGGCTCACAACCATCTGAAATGGGATCTGATGCCCTCTTCTGGTGTGTCTGAAGACAGTGACAGTGTACTCATATACAATAAACAAACAAACAAACAAACAAACAAATAAATTTAGACCTCTCCTGTGTTCTCCTCTCTCCACTCTTTCTTAATCTACTGGCTCCTGATCTCTCTAAATATTAGGATGCCCAACCCCCTAGTCCACAGGTCAGTCTATACCAATGCTCTCTCCCAGAAGCTGTGTGGTTTCAAACACCATGCTAATGACCCTAATCTTCTGTCATCAGGTGGACCATGCTTCTACACTCTATAGAGTAGTAAGTATATTTACCTGTTTGACAGCTCCACTTAGATTTTGGATTACCATATAAGACTTAATAGAACCAAAAGTCTTTCGCTCCAAACCTGCTCTTTTTCTAGTTGTCCCCATCTGCAACTCTCAGCCTAGTCACCACGATGGCCTCTCACCTATATCATCACATGGCTCCGAGCCACCCTCAGGTACCTTCTAAAAGGCCCAAAGAGACCTCCCTCAGTAGTGCGGTTGATGTTTTGACCCCACCTTCCCCCCTCCGCTTTGCCACCCTCCACATGTCTACTTTGTCTTCTCCATGGCACTGCCTCCGTCGGGTCCATTGCAGCCTCTACTGACTAGCCTCTCCATATTAGAATGTAGGCTACAACGCCAGGCCTTTCATCTGCTATATGATTTGCTTATATGCCCAATGCCCAAGCAAGGCAGATTGTCTGTCACATGTCAGGAACACTCACAGATGAGATCAAAAATGCAAGTAGAAAGTGAACCTTAAAGTAAATAGAATGCACCCTTGTCTTGGGGAAAAAAGAGGATGTCTGCTTGCTTTGCTAAGCAAAATAATGCCAGGAAAGCCACTGACACACATAGTTTGCTCTGCAGTATGCCTAGCCCCCCACACACTTCACACTCACTGGTGTAAGCCTCTTAACAGCCTGTGGGTCGGTCTAGTACCATTGTATGCAGGAGGAATAATAGCAGAATTGGGCCTGAACCCCAACAGACCTAAGTTTGGGTAGGTCCTTTGCTGGAAGTGTTTGGTGCTATGGGACACAGGTGCTAAGAAAAGCAGAAGAGGTTTGAGAAGCGATGGAGATTTTGGTAAGGGCTGTCGAGAACACTGAAGGACCAGATATCATTGAGATGGTGGCTTCACGGTGGACTCCGGAAACTGGTCAGGCACAGCTGAAGCCAAACATGGTGGTGCACACCGACAGCACCCAGGAAGCGAAGGAGGAAGCTTGCTGCAAATGTGGGGAAGGCGGGGCTACGCAGTGAGTTCTAGGTCAGTCAGGGCTACAAAGTAAAATGCCATTTCACACGCAAGCATGTGTGTGCACAGGGGGTGTGGGGGTGCACACACACACACACACACACACACAAAACACGCGCATGTGCACATACATACCAATCGCAGTTGCGTTAAGCCAAGTTTGTGAATTGGAGGGCAGAGAATGTGAAGAGGCCAGGAAAACAAAAGATGAAAGTACATTTGAAACAGCTGAACAGAGAACTCAGAAGCAAGGTAATGAATTATGAGATTGTCTGAGAGCCTAGGGAATGGAGGCCATAATGACAAAGATTTAAGATGAAAACAGTATAGAAAGACAGAGACGTGGTCACTGGGGAGAGAATGCAGCATTCAGGACCTGGAAAATGGCTTTAGGATGCTATTGAGAGCAGAGTTGGGCCCAGCCTGAGTTACTATAAGTGCAGGAGATTGACATAATTTTCTCCCACCTTGTCCAAACAAGCTTCAAGGACAAGCTTCAACAAAGCTCTTCATTCTCAAAACTAATAAAAAAGCATTAACAAAACAGGCGAACGCCAGGAGGGAGAATTCAAAGGTTGTGTGTAGTGCTTAAGAGACAGCTCCGACCCGTCCTAAGAGTTTGTTCAGACATTCGGGACTCTCAGCGGGCACCATGTTGAGAACGGAGTTGCTGAAGGTGGAAGTAGCTCTTACCTGTGAAGTCTGCCCTGACTTGGGGTTTCACGGAATCAAAGAACCAAATGTTTTCTTTCTAATAATGTACTCAAACCGAAGGCTTTTACAGATGTGTTCACACAGTGTCATTGTTCACGGCGAATTCTGACTTAAGCCTCTAGGAGTCCATAAATATACTTAATACCGCTGAATTTTACATTTAAAGGCCTTAAAATAGTAAACTTTATGTAACATATATTTTACTACAACAAAGTTATGAAAAGCAGACAAACAATACAAGGTCACCACCTACAATGCTCCTTCTGAGGAGTTCTATCTTGATCAACAAAAGGGAAGTTGAAAACACCACACACAGAACGTGCACTGAGTACTTCCAGTCCGCTCAGTAACTGTGCAGCACACCAGTGTGGCTGCGAGCTGTGCCTCCTGCAGATGCCATGCCCTGTGGTGGTGACTGTTGGGGATCCCTAACCCAGGAAAATAGAGCACCTAACATTTGAAGTAAGCCTTCCATTGAATGTACATCACCTTTGCAACATTGTAACCTAAAATTCCCCCAAGCGGCAACAGCAGCAGCAGGCACTGACTGCTCTTCTAGAGGTCTTGAGTTCAATTCCCAGCAACCACATGGTGGATTGCAACCATGTGTAATGGGATCCAACGCCCTCTTCTGGTGTGTGTGAAGACAACGACTGTTTACTCATATACATAAAATAAATCTTAAAAATAAAATGTATAACTGGGTGAGGTGATGCACACCTTTAATCCCAGTACTCCACAGGCAGAGGCAGGCAGATCTCTAAGTTTGAGGTCAGCTAGTCAACAACGTGAACTTCAGGCCAGCCAGGACTTTATAGAGACCCTGTCTCCAAAATAAAATAAAATAAAATAACTAAAAATTAGTGCTAATGGGACAATCTGTGCCGCTTTACTTGATTATGTCATAAGTTCTTCATCTTATACCACTGACGGCAGGAAAAAACGATCAAACAGGAAATGGGTATTGAAATGTGAACTCTGACTTGGGCTTTAAAAGAAGTGTGAAGTGTAACGTGGCCTGCAGCGTGCACAAACCTTGAAATCATCAGGTGGCTCCGCCTGTGTGAAGTCACCAGGATAGCTCAGTCCATGGATGTCACGGTAAGCAGTGTGACACTGGGGGTGGGGTGGAGTGGAGTGGGACTGGTGCTAAGTGGATACAGAATAGAGCTTGGGATGGAGAGTTCTGTAAACAGATAGTGATGACGGCTATACAGTGGTGCAAATATACTTAATGCCACTGTATTTACATTTACAAATGCTTAAAACAGTAAATTCTATGTGGCATATATTTTACTCCATTAAAAACCCCTATGAAAAATAGGATAACATTACTAATATAATTGCAGTTACTAAAACTGTACCTCCACAGGAAGCAATAGTGCATCTAGGACAGCCTGGTACAAAGACATGGAAAGGACATTAGGCTAGGATGGAGGCAAACACGGAGAATGTCCCCAGATTGATAGGGTGGAGCGGGATTGGGCATCCCGACTATGCTGCTGGCTACAGCACGGAATGCACTTTGGACAATCTTGCTCCACTGACAGACTAAATAGGCACGGGGCTTGCTTCTAGCCAACCCTCCACGTCCCTTTTGAGCACACAATATTGAGGTCAGTAGCTCTGTCTGCTCCACTGCAGTCCAGAGTCAGAAGGTACAGTGTTTTTGTTTTGAGACAGGCTCTCACATCTTGTCTCTGGCTGTCCTAGAACTCATTGTGTAGACCAGGATGAGCAGGAATTAGATCTACCTGCCACTGCCTCCCAAGTGTTGGGATTAAAGGTATGCACCACCACGCCCTACTCTAGGAGGTCTTTATTACATGGCTACTGAATGCAGAGAAAGTTTAAGTTGTTTATAAAATGGACAAATGCTCTTTCTTGCAAGTGCTGTATCTGAGGGAGAAACGACATTTAGCTTCCGGTTTCTGTCTGTGCCTGGAGCTGATCCTGTACCACAGCACTCCATACACAAATACTGCAGGGAGAGAGCTAGCCTCCCAGGAGCTCTGACAAGCCTGTGAGCTCAGGTAAGACCACCACTTCTTCTCAGAGGGACCTGCCCAGAACCCCCAGGACAAGAAACCAAGGGGCAGCCTGGGACAGGAGCCTTCTAGTTACTTTCTGCAACGTGAGCTGATCCTGTGCCACAGTACTCCATACCCAAATACCTCCAGGAGGCAGGTGGTCTCCCAGGAGTGCTGACACACTTGCGAGCACAGGTAAGACCACCACTTCTGTTCAAATTCCTGGCCTAACAGGGGCCCTCCTAGAACCATCAGGACATAAGAACCAAGGAATAGCTGGGCACAGGATTCTACTGGTTTCTGTCTGCACCCCAGAGCTAACCCTGTGCCACAGCTCTCCATACCCAAATTCCTCCCAGAGACAACTGGTTTCCCAGGAGTACTGGCACAGAGACTTGCAGGAGGGACAGACACAGACAGAGACAGCAAGACCAGCTAACACCAGAGATAATCAGATGGAGAGAGGTAAGAGCAAAAACATAAGCAACAGAAACCAAGGCTACTTGGCCTCACCAGAACCCAGTTTTCCCACCACAGTGAGACCTGGATACCCCAACACATTAGAAAAGCAAGCCTCTGATTTAAAAATCACATCTCATGATGATTATAGAGAATGTTAAGAAGGACATAAATAACTCCCTTAAAGAAATACAAGAGAACGCAGGTAAACAGGTAGAAGATCTTAAAGAGGAAACACAAAAATCCCTTAAAGAATTACAGGAAAACACAAAAAAACAGGTGAAGGAATTGAACAAAACTATTTAGGATCTTAAAATAGAAACAATAAAGAAATCACAAAGGGAGACAACCCTGAAGATAAAAACCTAGGAAAGAGATCAGGAGTCATAGATGCAAGTATCACCAACAGAACACAAGAGATAGAAGAAAGAACTTCAGGTGCAGAAGATACCATAGAAAACATTGAGACAACAGTCAAAGAAAATTCAAAATGCAAAAAGCTCCTAACACAAAACATCCAGGAAATCTGGGACACTATGAGAAGACTAAACCTAAGGATAATAGGTCTAGAAGAGAGTGAAGATTCCCAAGGGCCAGTAAATATCTTCAACAAAATTATAGAAGAAAACTTCTCTAACCTAAAGAAAGATGTCCGGGTTAGAGAGATAGCTCAGCGGTTAAGAGCACTTACTGCTCTTCCAAAGGTCCTGAGTTCGATTCCCAGCAACCACATGGTGGCTCATAACCATCCGAAATGAGATCTGGCTCCCTCTTCCAGAGTGTCTGAAGACAGCTACAGTGTACTTAGATATAATAAATAAATAAATCTTAAAAAAAGAAAGAAAGAGATGTCCATGAACATACAAGGAGCCTACAGTACTCCAAATAGATTGGACCAGAAAAGAAATTCCTCCCATCACATAATAATCAAAAGACCAAATGCACAAAACAAAGAACGAATATTAAAAGCAGTAAGGTAAAAAGGTCAAGTAATATATAAGGGCAGACCTACCAGAATTACACCAGACTTCTCAACAGAGACTATGAAAGCTAGAAGTTCCTGGGCAGATCTCATACAGATCCTCAGAGAACACAAATGCCAGCCCAGGCTACTATACCCAGCAAAACTCTCAATTACCATAGATGGAAAAACCGAGATATTCCATGACAAAACCAAATTTACACACTATCTTTCCACAAATCCAGCCCTACAAAGGATAATAGATGGAAAACACCAACACAAGGAGGGAAACTACACCCTTAAAAAAAAAAAAAAAGAAGAAGAAGAAGAAGAAAGTAATCATCTTTCAACCAACCCAAAAGAAGATAGCAAAACAAACGTAAAAATAACAGGAAGCAACAATCACTATTCCTTAATATTGCTTAATATCAATGGACTCAATTCCCTAATAAAAAGACATAAATTAACAGACTGGATACATAAACAGGACCCAGCATTTTGATGCATACAGGAAACACACCTCAGTGTCAAAAACAGATACTACCTCAGAGTAAAGGGCTGGAAAACAATTTTCCAAGCAAATGGTCCCAAGAAACAAGCTGGAGTAGCCATTCTAATATTGAATAAAATCAACTTTCAACTAAAAGTCATCAAAAAATATAAGGAATCTTCAGAATCATCAAGGGTAAAATCTACCAAGAAGAACTCTCAATTCTTAACATCTATGCTCCAAATACAAGGGCACCCACATTCATAAAAGAAACTTTACTAAAGCTTAAAGTGCACATAACACTGCACACAATAATAGTAGGAGACTTCAACACCCCACTCTCATCAAGGGAAAGATCATGGAAACACAAACTAAACAGAGAAACAGTGAAACTAACAGAAGTTATGGACCAAATTGACTTAACAGATATCTATAGAACATTTCATCCTAAATCAAAAGAATATATCTTCTTCTCAGCACCTCATGGTACCTTCTCCAAAAATGACCATATAATCTGTCATAAGTCAGACTTCAACAGATAGAAGAAGATTGAAATAATCCCATGCCTCCTAACAGACACTACGGATTAAGGCTGGTTTTCAATCGAAACAAAAACAACAGAAAGACCACTATGCATGGAAGCTGAACAATGCTCTACTCAATGATAACTTGATCAAGGAAGAAATAAAGAAAGAAATTAAAGACTGTTTAGAATTTAATGAAAATGAAGGTACAGCATATCCAAACCTATAGGACACAATGAAAGCAGTCCTAAGAGGAAAACTCATAGCTCTTGAGTACCTCCAAAAGGAAACTAGAGAGAGCATACACTAGCAGCTTGATAACACACCTAAAAGCTCTAGAACAAAAAGAAGCAAATACACCCAAGAGGAGTAGACGGCAGGAAATAATCAAACTCAGGGTTGAAATCAATCAAGTAGAAACAAGAACTCTATACAAAGAATCAACCACACCAAGAGCTGGATATTCGAGAAAATCAACAAGATAGGTAAACTCTTAGCCAGACTAACCAGAAACAGTATCCAAATTAACAAAATCAGAAATGAAAAGGGAGATATCACAACAGAAGCTGAGGAAAATTCAGAAAATAATCAGATCCTACTACAAAAGCCTATACTCAAGACAACTGGAAAATCTGGATGAAATGGACAATTTTCTAGACAGATAGATACCAAACACCAAAGTTAAATCAGGATCAGATAAACCATCTAAACACTCCTATAACCCCTAAAGAAATAGAAGCAGTCATTAAAAGTCTCCCAACCAAAAAGAGCCCAGGACCAGATGGATTTAGTGCAGAGTTCTATCAGACCGTCAAATAAGACCTAGTATCAATACTCTTCAAACTATTCCAGAAAACAGAAACAGAAGGAACACTCCCTAATTTGTTCTATGAAGCCACAGTTACACTGATACCAAAACCTCACAAAGACCCAACAAAGAAAGAGAACTTCAGACCCATTTCCCTCATGAATATCCATGCAAAAATACTCAATAAAATTCTCGCAAACTGAATCCAAGGGCACATCAAAATGATCATTCACCATGATCAAGTAGGCTCCATCCCAGGGATGCAGGGATGGCTCAATATACGGAAATCCATCAATGTAATCTACCACATAAACAAACTCAAAGAAAAAAAAACCACATGATCATTTCATTAGATGTTGAAAAGGCATTTGACAAAATTCAACATCCCTTCATGTTAAAAGTCTTGGGAAGATCAGGAATTCAAGGCCCATACCTAACCATAGTAAAAGCAATATACAGCAAACCAGTGGCCAACATCAAACTAAATGGAGAGAAACTTGAAGCAACCCCACTAAAATCAGGGACCAGACAAGTCTGCCCTCTCTTTCCCTATCTACTCAATATAGTACTTCAAGTTCTAGCTAAAGCAATTAGACAACTAAAGGGGGTCAAAAGGATAAAAATTGGAAAGGAAAAGTCAAAATATCACTATTTTCAGATGATATGATACTATAGTCAAGTGACCTCAAAAATTCCACCAGAGAACTTGTACAGCTAATAAACAACTTCAGCAAAGTGGCCAAATATAAAATTAATTCAAACAAATCAGTAGCATTCCTCTACTCAAAGGATAAATAGGCTGAGAAAGAAATTAGGGAAACGACACCCTTCACAATAGTTATAAACAATATAAAATATCTCAGAGTGACTCTAACCAAACAAGTGAAAGATCTGTATTACAAGAATTTCAAGTCTCTGAAGAAAGAAATTGAAGAAGATCTCAGAAGATGGAAAGATCTCCCATGCTCATGGATTGGCAGGATTAATATAATAAAAATGGTCATCTTGCTGAAAGCAATCTACTGATTCAATGCAATTCCCATCAAAATTCCAATTCAATTATTCATAAAGTTAGAAAGAACAATTCTCAAATTCATTTGGAAAAGCAAAAATCACAGGATAGTAAAAACTATTCTCAACAATAAAAGAACTTCTCGGGGAATCAGTATCCCAGACCTCAAGCTGTACTACATACAGAGCAATAGTATTTAAAACCATATGGTATTGGTACAGTGACAGGCAGGTAGATAAATGGAAAGAAAGGAACCCACACACCTGCGGTCACTTGAACTTTGACAAAGGAGCTAAAACTATCCCGTGGAAAAAAAACAGCATTTTCAACAAATGGTGCTGGTTCAACTGGTGATCAGCATGTAGAAGAATGCACATTGATCCATTCTTATCTCCTTGTACAAAGCTCAAGTCCAAGTGGATCAAGGACTTCCACATAAAACCAGATACACTGAATCTAATAAAAGAGAACTGGGGAAAATCCTTGAGTACATGGGCACAGGGGAAAAGTTCCTGAACAGAACACCAATGGCTTATGCTCTAAGATCAAGAATCAACAAATGGGGCTTCATAAAATTGCAAAGCTTCTGTAAGACAAAGGACACTGTCAAGAAGACAAAATGGCAACCAACAGATTGGGAAAAGCTCTTAACCAATTCAACATTCAATAGAGCTAATATCCAATATTTACAAAGAACTCAAGAAGTTAGACTCTAGAAAACCAAATAACCCTATTAAAAATGGGGTACAGAGCTAAACAGAGAATTCTCAACTGAGGAATTTCGAATGGGCAAAAGGCACCTAAAGAAATGTTCAACATCCTTAGTCATCAGAGAAATGCAAATCAAAACAACCCTGAGATTCCATCTCACACCAGTCAGAATGGCTAAGATCAAAAACTCAGGTGACAACAGATGCTGGCGTGGATGTAGAGAAAGAGGAACACTCCTCCATTGCTGGTGGGATTGCAAGCTGGTACAACCACTCCAGAAATCAGTCTGGTAGTTCCTCAGAAAGTTGGACATAGTACTACCTGAGGACCCAGCTATTCCACTCCTGGGCATATACCCAGAAGATGCTCCAACATGTAATAAGGATACATGCTCCACTATGTTCATAGCAGCCTTATTTATATTAGCCAGAAGCTGAAAAGAACCCAGATGTCCCTCAACAGAAGAATGGATACAGAAAATGTGGTACATTTACACAATGGAGTACTACTCAGCTATTACAATGAATTCATAAAATTCTTAGGCTAATGGATGGAAGTAGAAGATATCATCCTGAGTGAGGTAAATTCAAAAAGAACACACGTGGTATGTACTCACTGAATACCCATGATTCAATTCACAGACCACATGAAGCCTAAAACAAAGGAAGACCAAAATGTGGATGCTTTAGTGCTGCTTAGAAGGGTGAACAAAATACTCACAGGAGTAAATATGGAGACAAAATGTGGAGCAGAGACTGAGGGAAAGGCTACCCAGAGACTGCCCCACATGGGGATCCACCTCATATACAGCCACCAAACCTGGACGCTATTGTGGATGCTGGGAAGTGCTTGCTGACGGAAGCCTGATATGGCTGTCTGCTGAGAGGCTCTGCCAGTGCCTGACAAATACAGAGGTGGATGCTCAAAGCCAACAATTGGACTGATCACAGGGTCCACAGTGGAGGAGTGGAGAAGGGACTGAAGGAGCTGAGGGGGTTTGCAGCTTATGGAGGGAACAACAGTGTTAACAGGACAGAACCCCTGGAGCTCCCAGGGACCGGACCACCAACCAAAGAATACACATGGAGGGACCCATGAAGCTGGCGGCATATGTGGCAGAGGATGGTCTTGTTGGATATCTGTGGAAAGAGAGGCCCTTGGGCCTGAGGGTGTTCGATGCCCCAGTGTATGGGAATGCCAGGGCTGGAAGATGCAAGGGGGTGGGTGAATAGAGGCACACCCTCATAGAGGAAGGCTGGGGGGATAGGATAGTGGATTTCTGAAGGGGAGAGCTGGAAAGGGGGAAACAATTGAAATGTAAACAAAGAAAATATCCAATAAAAAACATAAAATTAAAAGAAAAAATTTAAAAAGAAAATGGCACTTAAACGTGACACGCAAGCCCCACTTTTGTCATACACCCTTGAGAAGTGTGCAGCCTCCCCCTGAAGGCTTGGCTTATTTGGTGTGACCCACTTTCCTGGGGAGCTGATGGCAACTCTGATGGAAGCTTTCTGTTCTTCGCCGCCTTGGAAAGAGTGGCATCGGGTGGCGCAGGCCATGGGTGTCCAGCCAGCTCAACAGTACAATGGAGGAGGGAAATGGGATACTGGGTTTATTTGGGATAGATTGCTGCAAAGGAAGAAAATATAAGGCAAGGCAGTGGGGGCCTACTGACCTTCCTGGACAGAGCACATTTTGCTAATCTAATCACATCTGACAATGGAGTGCATAAATTTAATTATTCAGGAGATTTTACTATCCAGGTGTTAACGTGGCTGCCTCCTGTAGATGAGTGCTATCTAATCAGTGACACATGGGGACAATCAGAGCTGTGCCTTACTTCTATGACTTAAAAGCCTATATGTAAAAGTTAAAACATGAATTTATGTAATTCTGATAAGAAAAATTTGAAATCAAATGGATATTTATAAAAGCATATTTCAGAGACAGTGGGAGGTAAAAAGGCCCTTCCAACTACTTTGTAAACTGGGGCACATGGTAAGAAGAATTCAGTCTTCCAATTCCACTCCACATTACAGGAAAAGGAGAAGCAGTCAGCCACCCTGAAACTTATACCTCCTGGAATTTCAAGTGGATTGATTTTCAGAGCGGCTGTTCTCACCCACACTATGTGAAATCTTCTGGCTGGTAAAACAAACAAACAAATGTTACATTCTTCCCAAGAGCACCGTCAAGTTTTCTCTATCGACAAAGACAGTGTCCAGCATTTGCCACACTGAGTGGTAAGACTTTATTTCCATCATCCACGTATTGTACAAGTGCGAAGTGAAAATAGAACTCTCTCCGACAGTTAAGACTGTAGATTCTGTGTTAGGATTGCCTCTAAGGACACAAGGCTCTGCACCCTGTGTAGAAAGTACACTTTCCGGCTGTGATATCTTCAGGAAGTTTCTAGTAGGTCCTTGTCTGGCTCTTTCTGACCACAAAGTGCAAAGGATTCCTGCACAAACTGCCGGCACATGGGACACTGCTTGAAGTAGCGCACACAGCTGTCGCACAGGCAGGCGTGCCGGCAGGGCAGGAGCACCCAGTTCACGCCCCCATTCTGGCACACCACGCAGTCCCTGCTGCTCTCCTCCACTGGGTCCCCGTCATTCCCAGCCAGTCCCACCTTCTCCAACAAGCTCTGCTCCACACTTCTGTCTTCTGGAGACTCGTCGTTAGAGGGAGGAGGACTATTATTTGCAGACATGAAAAGTTGCTGAAAATCAAAGAAACCAGTATAAAGGCGATTGTGAACAACAGTCACTCTCTGAACCTGGGGGGTCACAAAAGCTCCTAAAAATCTGTGAACTGGCAAATTCAAGGAGAGGAGGAGTTAACTTCTATAAACTAACTATAAACCATAATTCTCTTTAAAAACAGCCACTCCTTGATCTCTATAAATAACAAATATTACATGGTATGACTTACCTTAAGATCATAAAATTGACCTTGAGCCAGGATTAAATATTGATACAATATTCGGCAGGGAAGTTTGTAAGTCTTATCAGGAATATGAATTACTGACACCATGGAAATCTAAAATAAAAATTGGATATGAGTCAGCACCTACCACTCTCTCACAGAGAAGTGAAAAATGCTTCATATAACAGACGAGAGATAAACTAGAACATTTACACTCATTGCATAAATCGCAGCACTGAACAGGAAGCAGTTGCTATCAGATTTCTGACACATCTTAATTCTACTGAAATTTACAGATTCATTGTGCTCTCAATAAAAATATCAGTGTGCTTTACTACAGAGCTAGATCCCCTGGTTCTAAAATACTCACACAGAAAAAGGAACGAACATGTAAGAATAGGTAGGAGAGCACTCATCAGCTAGAGGTTCCCTAACCTCATCAAATATTAAACTGTATGGTACCGATTCGTAAGTAGAGGAATGGACAACAGAGAAGAAACAGTTCAAAGTAAAAACTAGTTATGTGCAAAACCATGGTGTGGCACAGACACAGGGAAGGGTCTTGTTGTTGTTTGCTTTGTTTCATTTTTTTCATTAAATACATAGTTTGGGGACATCTGGCTAACAATTTGTAACATCTGTAACATCAGGGCTGGGAGGCAGAGACAGGCCGCTCCCAGGAGCTCACTGGCCAGTCTAGCCAACCAGCGAGCTTAGTTCAGTGCAACTCCCTGTCTCAAAAAAAGAGTGGAGAGCAGCCGAGGAAGACACTGATGCTCACCTCTGCCTCCACATGGCACTCCTACATACATGCACACATGAACACACATAAAGTACAGGGTGGCTGGAATGACATTCAATGATGACTCCTGCCCCCCCCCCCGCCTCAAGAAGATAAACAAACAAAAACAAACTTGTTTCTCTCACACAGGATTGACACGTATACAAAAGCTTGCACTCCCGTAGAGACTCTCATGAGAAAGAGGTGATGGGAGAATTCAATGAAGGGAACTGGCACTATTGGTAACAAAAGAGCATGCATTTGCAATTCAGCTACACTCCAGTATAAAGCACTCTTGCATAGGTTATTCAGTATAAGACAGTTACACTGGGAACTCCCTATATCATCCAAGCGAGGAAACTATGAAACTACAACATGTATGTGCGCGTGCACATACACACACACACACACACACACACACACACACACACACACACACACACACACACCACATACAATGTGTGAGGCCAGCCAGAATCTCCAAGACCAACAATTGCTGAAAACCTGAAAACTCAAAAGCTCCTAAAGTCTAAAGCTCCCAGGGTTGGAAATCCACAAATTATAAGCCAACAGGTTAAAAACTGTGAAAAACATAATTTCTAGTAGTGTATGAAAGGCTACACAGCGGGTTTGGAGGGGTAGAGAGCCAAATCTTGGGGATGGGTTAGTGTAACCAAGCTACGAAAAACAGCACACATTCCTCCTGCCCTGTCATACACAGCACTAGGCCTCCCACCATGGAGTAAGCTTAAGGACACCTGCTCACACGGAGATCACTCCAGTGTCACAAAACAGTAGAGGGTGAACTAGTGTTAGCTAGAAATTTGACATTTACCACACAGTCGAGACTAGTGGGTACCTTGCTTTGATTAACAATGATGCCTTCAATGTTATCTCCACTGTTCTGTTTATTAAATATACGCCTGGAAGCATCAGAAATTTTAGAAACTTAAGACATTTATAGACTATTGCCTGGAAAAAGCAAAATGTAGTTATAAATGCTTATTGGAATTCAGCTGAATTGCCACATAATGATGGCATTTGGAACAAGCTATGCTCAAGCTTCCGAAAGTGAGGTGCAAACTGTACCAATAAAACTTGTTTTATTTTCAACTCAACCAATGCATTTGATGGAAAGTAGACAAGAGCACTTGTCAACTCTACAGACAGGATGAAAATTTCAGGTTAGAAGCAACGTTGTCTACTGGGCACTCCTTCCAGGTGGTGAAATTCCAGGAGCTTTCAATGAATGGGAGCCACACTTGCCAAGCAGGGAGGTGAGGAGCTGCTCTGAAAACAGTCACCTGCTCAGCTGGAGACAAACAACAGCACTGCTACCTAGCCCTAGCCGATGACCAATTTTGTTTTCACCAAACTCTGGGTGGCCTGAGACTCCATAAGAGCACAGCAGAGAGGACAGGCTATATGATGATAACGGGATTTATATGAAGTCATACAGGAATTTAAGAGATGTGCTGCATAGAGCAGGAGTATATACTCTGAGGACAGCCATTACACATGACTTCAAAAAGCAGTTAACTGGGGCTACAGAGATGGCTAAGAGGTCAAGAGGACTTGTGTAGAATCACAGATATGTGCACACATTTTTCATGCCTATGACCCAGCCCCATGATGCTGTCTCTGTGTTAAACTGTCTTGTTTTTCTTTTATATTTTTCTTTCTGCTATTTTAAATTGCCAGCATTATTAATTTGCAATTAGGAATGTTGTATATTTCAGTTCTGCATTACTTCTAATAATAAAAGTTTTCAATTGTGTAAAGAATTGTATAGACCATTAAATTGTTTTATGTATTTTTTTTGCAAATTTGATTACACAAAAGTATGTTATTAAAATACTATGTGGTATGTGAATACCACACACATATGTAAAAACACAAGGGGCTGGGGAGATGGTTCAGTCAGTAAAGTGCTGTCATACAAGAGCAAAGACCTGCGTTTGATTCCCAGTACCCATGTACAAGCTGGGCACAGCAGAGGAGGCACTGGAGGGTAGGAAGGGAAGGAGACAGGTGACTCCCACAGGATTGGTGGCCAGTCTAGTTGAATTGGTAAGCTCCAGGCTCAGAGAGTGACTCTGTCTCAGAAAAATAAGGGGAAAAACAACTGGTGCTGACCTGTGGGCGTATACACACAGAGAGCCACTGTCCTCACTATGTGGGCGTATACACACACAATGTCCTCACTAAATGAAGAGGGTCCTTCCCGAATAGCTGAACTTATAAAAGAAGACATTTCTGGAGTTTTTTTGCTCTGGCTAACTACCGTGTTTCATTATGGTTATGACTTTTGATTAATCTCATCAAGAAAACCTAAGGTATGTCTTTGTATGTCTTTAGTTATAAAGTTGGCATACAAATCAATATCATGTTTTAGTTATGGTTTTGTTGCTATGAAAGACACCATGACCAAGGCAACTTTTTAAAAGGACAACATTTAATTGGGGCTGGCTTATAGTTTCAGTGGTTCAGTTCAGTATCATCAAGGCAGGAAGCATGGCAATGCCTAGGCAGACATGGGGCTAGAGGAGCCAAGAGTTCTACATCTTGATTGGAATGGCCCAGAAAACTACATTCTTCCAGGCAGCCAGGAAGAGGGTCTCAAAGTCCATCCCCACAGTGACACATCTACTCTAACCAAGGCCACACCTCCTAATAGTGCTACTCTCTGGGCTAAGCATATTCAAACCACTACACATCCAGTGGCATATGTTTAAAAGTTCTGCTTTTTGGCTTATCTTTTGTGAACACAGTTTGTCTCCTTATAACTCTAAGACTTGTAGAACATCACTGGCACATCAGAACTTTATATTTGTAAAAACACACAAGACACGATTGTCTATTTTATTTTGTAAAGTAGCCTATTGAGTATTCTAACATGTTTGTCTCTCAAATAAATTTTCCTTATTATTAATATTATTACTGTGTGTGGGTATGGGGTGTACTCGCAGCTTTATTTTACTGTTATTAACTTTGAGGAAACAACTTTGTGGGGTCTGTTGTCTCCTTCCACCTTTAAACAGACTCTAGTGATAGAATTCAGGTCACCAGGCTTGTGTGGCAAATCCATTTACCCCATTAGCCATCTTGCAGGCCCTAAACTCCCTTGAAGAAATGTAAATGTCTTTTAACTAAAGTTTTAAAATTGTGTTTCCCAGAATTATATTTTAGGATTTTGGTCCAATGTTTAGGATTATGACTTTTCATTCAAACCAAATGAAATACTATGCAGTTATTAAAAAAAAAAAATAAACAGGGCTGGAAGAGATGGCTCAGCAGTTAAGAGCAATGGCTGCTTTTCCAGAGGTCCTGAGGTCAATTCCCAGCAACCACATGGTGGCTCATTACCATCTGTAATGGGATCTGATGCCCTTTTCTGGTGTGTCTGAAGACAGCTACAGTGTGTGTGTGTGTGTGTGTGTGTGTGTGTGTGTGTGTGTGTGTGTGTGTGTGTGTGTGTGTAATAATTCTTTTAAAATTTTTGGGGAAAAAAAATCCATGAGGAAATCTGTTAACCTATTTGTAAGTGATCTCTCCATGACACTGTGACATGAACAGAGTACAGAGGGTTCACAGCACCTGCCGTGTCCTACCTTCATATCTTCATGTAACACAAAAGAAGACACAACACACAATGGATACGGTTGTCCACAGCACTGGGGCATGTGGGAGACTCCTGAAGGTCTCTTATGTAGCTTTCCTCATCTTGAGGGAGTGAATCCATGTAATTTACGAGCACAGTTTGACTCTGAACGCTCAGCCTGGGCAGAAAGTGCTGAGACAGCAATTTGAGTCCAGACTAGTTCAATTCAAAACTGATATAAACTACTGAGGAAAAGATGAAGGAACCCCCGAGGTCACTGGGACAAGAAAGAAGGGTCTGGTTTGTAGGAGCATGCAGAGAACTGACTAGAGACAGTCACTTTTCAAGCACCTTGGTAAATATAGTATCTCACAAGAATCATTACAGGGTATTAAAGATGAGGCAATCAAGAAAGGAAAGTAGGACACCTGCAATGGTCCTAAAGGGTCCAGAAGCGAGTCCGGCAGCCATACATCCGCAGCTCAGTCTGATTACCTGCCCCATTCTGCAGCAACATTTGAAAGACAGAGCAGGGAGAGGAGGGAGAGGGAGAGGGGTATGGAGGTCAAACTCTCAGGAGAGCTACGGTGCTTCATTAGAGACCAAGAGAGAGGAACCCAAAGCTAAGGAGAAGTTAGAAACAATTGACCAAGAGGTCAAAATGCCTATCACCAATGCCAGCAAAGAGTACTGTGTAGTTCAGAGGTGGCATGCTCAAAGGTCGTCTGTCATCCTGCAGGGTTCACTGGCTGCCAAGGCCTAACTCTGACCCGATCACAAGAAAAGCTTCTGCTTACAGAAAGGGTGTGTGTATGCAGAAGCTGTCTTAACAATGCTGTCATAAAGCAAGCAAGGCCAGGCAGTGGTGGTGAACGCCTTTAGTCCCAGCACTCAGGGCCCAGGTCTCTGTGCCTGAGGCCAGCCTGGTCTACATAGTTCCAGGATAGCTTTAGCTACATAGTGAAACCCTGTCACAAAACAAACAGATGAAATTTGAAATTCTTATTTGCAAATAACAAGTTATATTTTTCAGTAAGAGTCTGCACCTTTCAAAATTCAACACACATTTATTTTATCAAGATACTCTGCTCTTTACAAAATGGTAAAACATGGGGAGACTGCTCAACGGCAGAGCGCTTGCCTAACACAGACGAGAGCCCAGGGGTAGAGTGGTGCTGAGATTTTTCTGTATAAGGACATTTGTTCTAACCCCCAGGTTGTTGCTGAAAGAAAATTATAGGCTAATACTAGTGAATATATTTTGTATATCACACAAAACTATGATTAAAATGTCCCTGTATCATTACTAACAAGCATATCAAACACAGAAAAGGCCACTTTTGCCATAAGATTGCTTTTCTTTCTTTGCCTTTATTGTTGTTGTTGTTCTGGTTTTAGTGACATGGATTCTCTGAGTAGCCCTGGCCATCCTAGCACTAGCTCTGTACACAAGCTAGTAAGTTTCACCAAGGGCTGCTAAATATATGGGTTAAGTTTCTCTTTTCAGACATGCCCAGAAGCAGAAGTGGTTCCGAGTTTAGATTTTTCAGACTTGAGTATATATTATATATATTGGCATATATACAATGAGCTATCTTGGGGACAGAGATGAGCCCCAAATCTAATGAGGAAATTCATTTGTGCTTTAAGATCATATTAAAAACATGGCCTGATACTAATTTTCAAAAGCATGTTGAATGCACATGAACGTAACTGTGACTGGTCAGTGAGGGTGGGTTAGAATTTCCCACATATGCATGTCAGTGACGGGCATGTCCAACCTGTGTGCACTTCCACCGCATTGATTAGTCAGTGCTCCTCAACCTCCTAATGCTGCGGCCCTTTAATAGAGCTCCTTACGCTGTGATGGCCCCCAAACATAACATTGTTTTTGTTGCTACTTTATAGCTGTAATTTTACTACTACTATGAAGCATAACGCAAATATCTGTGTTTTCGGATGGTTTTAAGCCATCCTGGTAGAAGGATCATTTGACCCCAAAGGGGGTCGCAACCCATAGGTTGAGAACCATGGACTTAGATGCTTTTGTGTTCCAAACAGGAAATTATCAGTCTAAAGAATCTGTATACAAATTGGGCAGTGGTGGCTCATACCTTTAATCCCAGCACTCAGGGAGCAGAAGCAGGTGGGTCCCTAAGTTTGAGGATAGCCTGGTCTATAGAGTGAGTTCCAGGTCAGCCAAAGCTACACAGTAAAATCCTGCCTTGCCTCCCCCCCCCCCACAGCCACTCCCACCAATCAGTACACAGTGAGAAAAAAAAAGTTCCTAAAATGACTGAACATAAGGATCCCACGTGGAAAACACAGGTATAGCAGGACTCCAATAGAAACAAAGTAACTATAACTGTGGCCCCAAAAGACCAGACCTGTGCTCAAAGTCAAGCATTTCAAGTCAATATGACACTGATCAATTCAGTAATAAAAATGTAGAGAATAGGCACACATCCCAAAGGACATTTTCTCTAAAGCAAATAATATCTACCACAGAAGGATAAAATTCACTCAACAATAATCCACCTTTAATTTTCTAATAAAGCTATGCTGTTGCCATCCAGGGGGGGGGGGGAAGCATCATATTCTGAAGGCATGTTACAGCTATAAAAATTAAACAGGGGTATAATCCATGGTTTAATTTTTCAAGACACATTAGTCCAAGACCAAATATATATTTTCAGAAATTAATTTTTCCTATTTTAAAAGTAATTTGGAATCACCCGTCTTATAAAGGTAAGGTATGCCAGATGCTTCAATACTTACAATATCATAAATTTCCCTGTCATCCTCATCAGCAAGGGTCAACAGAGCTACCAAAGGATAGCGAGATCTGGGCACTGGACCAAAGTCTTCAATTTCAGTATCACTTGGTAACTGGCAATATATTTCTTCTTTGCTGTGCTTTTTAATACTTTTGAGTATGTAAAGGCAAATTGCCAACAGAACAAAAATATATTAATAAGCCAATAAGTTGGCAACATCTGACTGTATCCACAGGGTCTCCTTTTTTTCTGTGCCAGTGAGTGTATGTGGAAAAAGGATACAAATACTGTTCTCGGTGGAGATAGTCACTGTACAGCGCCTCTTCTAACGCTTGCGGGGTGCTTATCCTGAAGCAGTAGGCGTGCTTCTGGAGAGCTTCGTAGAGCTTCTGCACACTGCATCCCCAGTAGCACGTCAGACGACTATCCTCCAGGCAGTCTGTCCTCAAGGCCATGCCTGCTACAGAAAGCAAACCACAGAGAATGGGCGTCACCCAACCATCGGACAGTACAACAACAGGGTAAGAAGCACGCATGAGCTTCAGTCTGGATGTTGCCCAAGCTCATGGCCCCTTTTAAAAGTTGTTGTATATCTGCAAATATAAAAGTTTCAAGAGCAGAATTAAACTCCATGTAGGATTATAGCAATATCAGCCAAGTTTTATCATTATAATTCATCTTTAAATGATCGGCTCGGTTTTCCTTTTTGTTAAGTGTAACCACCCCTTTCCAAGATCATATGCAATCCCAATCACAGGGGTGAGAAGAGCAGAGCAGAGCCATTTGAAGTGGGTGTTCATAAAACCAGGGTGTCCAGATGGGGATCACTCAAGTCAGAAAACACTAGACGAAGCAGAGTGTGACTGCTACTGTTTATTAATACACAGAACAACAGTGTTAATGTCCGTCACACAGTCCATGTTCTGCAGCCCAAGGAACAGCTGGGAATACCAACTATGGAAGGTTTAATAATTCTCTCTCTCTGTTTTCAACAAAAGGAGGTTACAACTTCAGTAGACTGGATACATAGATGACTAAGAGGACATACAAATTGTTTGTGTCATCTTACTTATGGATTCTATGCCTACATAGTACTTTAAGTGCTACCAACATGATATTTTTTCTCCTTCCTAGTAGCAGTTGAAGCAGATGGAGCCCAAGGGGAGAGACATCGAGTGTCGCCTGCAGTTGGGAGAGAAGCTGCCACAACCAGAGCAGAGGTAGGGTGTGTTTGACTAGAACTAAATGTAGTCTGGGTCACTGTTCCTGGCACAACAGCCTGGCTTCTGCACCGGGCTCCAGGCCCACCAGCATCCCCCGGCCTCAGTGAGCCTTTACTGAAGACTTTCAAGACAAAGTGCTGTGAGAAGATGAACACATTCAAGCAGGATGACAAGAGGGTGTCCTACTCTTCTGCTTCAGTGGTGTGTGGAGGGCAGTGACACAGACCACAGGCAATTAACCAGACACAAGTGTTAACTAGCAGGAACTCTGCATAGGCACCTAGGATGGAATTCTACCTCAGATACTTATTGGACTTCAACCAGGTCTTAATTCACCGACAATTGAAAGTAACCATGCTTTAATGCGTCACTAAAACTGGTTCTAGATTGCTGTTCTCAGCCTTCATGATGCACCACAGTTCCTCACGTTGTGGGGACCTCCAACCATAACATCATTTCTGTTGCTTCTTCATAACTATAATTTTGCTGTTAGGAAGCATGACGTAAATGTTTTTGGAGACTACAGCGAGTTTTTTCCTTTCACATGTTCTTGTTCTTCTAAATTTCATACATATAGGTTGCATACACAGAACTGTTTTACATTAATATCATTAACAAAACTGGGGCACAGCTGTAAATCAGAAAGTTTAACACCAAGTGGGGTATGGCTTCCTTCAACCCGTCGTTATCCCACACAACTGCACTAGGCTAACAACACAAACTGCCTAAGTCAGCCTTGCAGTGAGCCATTTAAAAAGAACAACTCAGACAGGAAAAGTCATCTTGTCTCTGTGAGGAAGTCATGCACAGAGACCATGTGTGAGGATGGTGAGACAGTCAGGGCCCCTGGAGAGGAAGCATCAGGAAGTGGAGGCTGGCAAACTGCTCTCCAAATGCTAATGTGTTTTTTGCCTAAGTCTTTTGCTTTATGTTAACTGTTAAAATGGGGGACAGGGTGGTATGGAGGGGGCTTCCAAAGTGACAGCAGGCTTCCTGAAGCCCATTCATCGAACTCAACTAACACATACTGAGTGTCTAACTATGGCTTCATTAAAGCTCTATACAGGGACATGAACTGAACAAAATACAAACACAACAAAACCCAAGCAACCGGTGCCAGTAAACAGACTCATGAGTCTCTTATTTGTTCTCAAGTCACATCATGTCTGGGTGTTTGCTCCCCATCCTGTGCAATCTGTCAGGTACTTGGGATATAGTGGTGAAAAAACATCCTGGATGATCTGCGCTGGAAACAAAATAACCATCTAACTACTCACAATGCCAGCATCATGGAGACATTGCTAAGGGTAGCTACCTTTCCATGAACTTTGTTCTTTTTTGTTTAGTTGGTTGGGTTTTGTTTTATTTTGTTTTTGAGACAGGGTTTCTCTGTGTAGCCCTGGCTGTCCTGGAACTCACTCTGTAGACCAGGCTGGCCTCGAACTCAGAAACCCGCCTGCCTCTACCTCCCAAGTGGTGGGATTAAAGGCATGAGCCACCACTGCCCCGGCTAACTTTGTTCTTATAACTTAACTCAAATTCTTCTCCCCCCCCCCCCCAGAAACAAGTAAGAAATGGTATCCACTGGTGTTTTGTTTTGTTTTTTAAAGTGAGTTCTTCTAGTAGCCACCCTCCTAGTGACCATTTGCCTTTTCTGTTAGTGAAGTATGTCAGAGAGTGGGCATAGCTGAGGGCTCCACTGACAAATTTCATTGGCCTCTGACACAGGCAGCATTGGCTCTGCTTATGATGGCTTCTGCCTGAATGGTGGTGGTGACTGATTGCTTCTGCCTGAATGGTGGTGGTGACTGATTGCTTCTGCCTGAATGGTGGTGGTGACTGATTGCTTCTGCCTGAATGGTGGTGGTGACTACCTCAGTTCTATACGAGATTTCCTGTTTTCCTCACAGCAAGATCAGTGACCAACTCTTCTCACTTCCCAGTGTACTTCCAGGCTTGTGGGACTGGACAGCAGGAAATCTCATGGCTGACTTTTCTATAGGCAGTCCTTACCCAAGAACCAGCTAAGACACTCTCGCAGGTTGAAATATAAAGCCATGGGGGGGAGGGGGGGTTTGGGGGAGGCGATGCTGGGGGGGGAGGTTGGGTGTTGTTGAACCACCATTGTATATTTTAATCATCACTGCCTTCTTTTAATAAAGATAGTTTCTTTATGCTATATCTTAAAATTTATTTTTCTAAAACGAAAATATGTCAGAATAAATATGTACTCTTTAGGGAAAACGATCTTAGTTTCCTTCAACTTATAGGGTGGCATTATTTATAATTAAGGGAAGGGAGTAAGGAATTTTGTACTTAAAAAAATTACTTGCTGAGGCCAACTTGAGCTGTATTATGAATTCCAGACCAATCTGGGTGAGGTCTCCATCAAAGAAACGAAGAAAGACTGACTTAGGCAATGCGCCATGCTGCCTGACTGGTTTCTGTCAGGTGATAGATAAGCTTCCAGCAGTCACAGGCAGCATGCCGACTTCAGAATGGTTCACTGAAGTCACAGTGAATGTGACGGAGGAAGACCATCAGCTCCGGAGGTAAGTTCAATACCTTCAGCCCAAAACCCCCACTGGATTTGATTGTCTCCTGGAGGTCACCAGTGGGATGCAGAAGTAGCAATCAGTGACTTGAGGATAGACACCTCAGTAGAGGGACACAGGGAGATGTCAGCATCACTTGGAAGAGTGAAAGGGAGAGCAAACAAATATAAAAAAAGGGTTCTTTTTCCATTTTCATGTATGTATGCTGTGCATGTGTGCATATGTGTGTGCTGTGCATGTGTGTATGAGTGTGTGTTGTGCATGTGTGCATGAGTGTGTGCTGTGCATGTATGTGTGTGCTGTGCATATGTGCATGAGTGTGTGCTGTGCATGTATGTGTGTGCTGTGCATATGTGCATGAGTGTGTGCTGTGCATGTATGTGTGTGTGTGCTGTGCATGTATGTGTGTGTGTGCTGTGCATGTGTGCATGAGTGTGTGCTGTGCATGTATGTGTGTGTGCTGTGCATGTGTGCATGAGTGTGTGCTGTGCATGTATGTGTGTGTGCTGTGCATGTGTGTATGAGTGTGTGCTGTGCATGTGTGTATGTGTGTGTGTGCTGTGCATGTGTGCATGAGTGTATAATGTGCATGTGTGTATGTGTGTGTGCTGTGCATGTGTGCCTGTGTGTGGACACACCAGCATGTGTGCCCCCGTGCCCAACATGGCTTTCCTGGGTTAATGTTGAGAATCTTCACCTTTACGTTCTCCTTGAGGCAGGATCTCTCAACCCAGAGCTCAGATATGTCTACTCTTGCTGGCCGGCTTGCCCAGGGACCCCATCTCCACCTTCTGAAGCAGGCCACACACCTCCTGACATTCTGAGTGTGGATCTGAACTCTAGTCCTTACGGCTGCATTTTAACCATGTCCCTGGCTCAGATTCGTACAGTTTCTGTGTTTGTTTGTTTTTGTTTTTAACAGTTTTGAAGGAAAGAAAAAGAAATGGTAGCAAGAATAAGGTAAAAGCTGAGAACGAGTGCATTTGTGGTTAAGATAGGAAAGGTTAGGTGTCAAAGGTCAGCACCTCTGCTCCTAAATCTCCATCTGCACTGAACGAAAGCATTTCAAAATCCACAGATACAAAACTCAAGTCTCTAGTTTTCTTCCAAAACCCACATTCCTCCCATTTTACTTCTGTTATCAGCGTTATCTATGGAAACCAATGCAAAGAATCTAGTCTTCACAGACTCTTCTCTCTAATCTATTCTCTTAGTCAATAGTTACCATCTTAGACTCTTCCTGTTGCTATGATAAAAATGCCCTGGGAATGGCAACTTTGGGGAGCAAAGGTTTACTCTGGCTACAGCTCAAGTGTGCAGGCATTTATGGTGAGGAAGAGCCTGAAGCAGCTGCTCCCGCTGCATTCATAGCACAAGCATACACTGCCGTTCACCTCTCATTATCTGTGTATATAGACCGTGGGTGCAGCCAAGGGTCAGGGCCAAGCACAAGGGGCAGATCTTCTCACCTGGGTTACCACAATCAAGACAATCCCTCACAGGCCTGTGAAGCCATCTCACAAGTGATGCCAGGGTCTGGCAGCTGACAGCTGATGCTAACATCACACCTGCCTCTCCCTGTCTGAGCCACAAAGGGCTCCTTGGTTCTCACCTTTCTGCACTTCCTACCTCCTGGGTGCTCTGCTCCCTCTCCTTCCACCCCCAGGAAACACCCACTTATCTTTCAGTCAAGACAACTAGGAAATGGCCACCAGGAACAGGGGTGAGCACAGGCTCTCTACAAGGACTTTCCAAAGTGTCTCTACTGTGGCAAACAACTTATTTCTTCATGATTCACCTCCATGGCTCCTAAGTAGTCCTTCTAACAATTCCCTTTTCCAAACACAGAAACAAACCTGTGAACTGTAATTATCACACCAGAAATAACTTATTATATGAAAATAATGTATACTAAAATATCATAATTTCAGATTATAAATCAGTCGTTCTTTTATAGCAACCTTAAAGTCACCGTTTTACACATTTACTCATTATGTCCCTGACGGCCAATGAATGCGGCACAGACTGTGCACCAACATGTCTGTACTTCCTTTCCTCTCCGTAAGCGCTGTCTCTGTTAACTACTGGATAAACCCTTCCAGAGTTAGATGTAGAAAGCATTCATCTTCACGTCTACAGTGTTCAGGTCAATGAATGGTTAAATTTAATGAGGGCAGAGTGTGCAACAGAGAAAGAAAACAGAAGGGCTAGCAACAAGAGGACATGAGATGGGAGCGAAGCTGGGGAATAGCCACCGACTTGCTAGGGAAGCTGCAGATGAATTAGTGATCTCCAAGCCAAAAGGATTCTTCACTTGTCTCATTTGTTTCTTGAACGCTCTTGTGCTGAACTGGGTTTCTTCTGAATTTCTCAGAATTACTGGAACATCCCAACCAAACCTAAAGAAAGGTAAAGATAAAACGTAAGTTCAACAGATTTGAAACCTTATGTCACATAAAAAGTATGTTAGGCTTCATTACATATTCCTTTTTAAAATAAGGACCAGGAAAAGAGGTGTAGTCACTGATCTACATTGTCTTGCAGAATCAATCTAGAATTAAGGGAGGGCAGCGGCTTCACAGAACTGCAATGCATCACTGGGCTGAGTGAATCGGCTTGCTCTTTCCTTTACATTGTGGATAACCATAATTTCATAATTATAGTCAGTGATTGTAGGTAAATTATACTTAGAATAAAAAACGTGGCCATTATAGAACTATCTTCAAAAGATATGAAAAACAAATGTTTACTCAATATTCAGACTATTTGTTATGGTTTATGAGGCCAGGAAACTGTTAAAATATCAAATAGCCTTTTAGAATTTTTAAAATAACAAACCGAAGTATCAAATACAGACTTTCATCATATAATACACTTTTAAAAGTTGCATAAACTATGCAAAAGCATGAACTGTGACAGTCCATGCAGAGCAAGCCTGGGGATAAAGAAACTAAACTAAATAGCTGGTAAACTTACAAAGCAGGCAAGCTTACTCAGTCTAAACAGAGTGTCCTAGAATAAGCCACGGACGAATCAGTGGACTGCAGCTGTGAGCATACTTTGATCACTTCTTTCTCTCCAAACACACAGCTCCGAGAGACAGGAAAGAAAAGGAAACAGGAAGGAGCCTGCAGAAACAAGCTCACAAACTGGCATATTCCAGGGAGAGTATCTTAACAGTCAGCACCAAAGATTATATTGCTATAAGCATGTGGGTAATTTTCAAAAATATAGGGGCTGGAGAGATGGCTCAACAGTTAAGATCTCTGTCTGTTTTTCCAGATGATCTGGAATTCAGCTCCTAGCACCCACATGACAGTTCATAACTGTGTGTAACAGGGGATCCAATATTCTGGTCTCTGTGGGTACCAGGCACACAAGTGGTACGCACACACACATGCACATAAAGCACCTACAAAAACAAAACAACATTTTAAAGTCAAAAAGTAGATGCTTGTGATGGTTTGTACACACTTGGCCCCGGGAGCGGCATCATGAGGAGGTGTAGCCTCGTTGGAGTAGGTGTGTCACTGTGGGTGTGGACTCTGATACCCTCATCCTAGCTGCCTGGAAGTCAGTCTTCTCCTGCACATGCCTGCCTGGATGCTGCCATGCTCCTCCTGCCTTGATGATAATGGACTGAACTTCTGAACCTGTCAGCCAGCCCTAATTAAATGTTGTCCTTATAAGAGCTGCCTTGGTCATGGTGTCTGTTCACAGCAGTAAACCCCTAACTAAGGCAATGCTATATGTTTTTTTTAAATATGGAATCCTAAAAGAGACAAAACTAACCTCTGTTAGAAATGAGGAGGAGCAAGGCTGTTTCTGGGTTTACAGTGTGGGAACCCCTGGGGAAGACGAGAAGAGCCCAGCAGCACGTGGTGCTTAGACTGGGGTTCTACACCTGGCAGACAGCAAGTTCCGGATTTGCATATCCCTTGCAGGAAAATAGCACTTTAAAAGAAAAACTGGTCAGGTGTGGTAGTGCATGCTTTAGTCCTAGCACTTGGAGGCCAAAGCACTGAGTTCAAGGCTAGCCTGATCTACAGAATTGTGGGACAGCAAGGGACAGTTTCTACACAGAGAAACCCTGTCCCCAAACAAAACAAAATTAACCAAACAAACAAAAACAAAGCAAACAAAATGTCAGAGAGGCTAGGGAGCAAGCTCAGTGAGTAATGTGCTGAGCGGGTGTGGGGACCTGAGTTAGAATCCATGTAAAGCTGGCATGGGAGTGTGCGTCTGTGCGGGGCTCCAACAGCATGATGGAAGAGAGAGAGGGAGAGTGGGGGTGAGGGGGGGGCGCTGAATATACAAAAGAAAATGATAAACAAGACACCTGGCAGTCATGTCCTAGTGCTTAGGGGTGAAGAGAACAACTTTGGAGGACATCCTGGAATAAGATGGACAAATGGTTGGACAGCAGAAGGGATGAGGGGGCAGACATGTGATGCAATAAATGTTGATGGTAGAGTCTAAGCAGTGAATAATGTGTGTTCCATGTAATTCTTCCCTGTGTCCTGAATGTTTGAAAATTTATATAATAAAATGTTTGATAAAAGGAGACATAGCTGGGCTTAATGTCAACTACTTTCAGGGGAAAATACATGGAGAAAGGCTACTGGCATGGATTGATGGGTTTGTGCCTGGGGCAGGCAGTGGCAACTAAGTCTACACAAAGGCCAGTGTAGGGCATGCAGGCAATGCAATGGTTAGGGCAAGGCTCCCACCAAGAGTGGGTTGGGCCAGTGTCAATCTGCAACAGAAGTGTCGCTGTAATACCTTGTCCTAGGCTGGATGTCTAAGCATCTGGTAACTATTATTATAAAATAGTAAAGCAGTGAAGGTAAGAAAAAGAATAAAACAAACAAAAATACCTTCCACAAATATTGAGTTAGCAAACTAAAATTCCATAATAGATTATCATTCTGATAAAAGAAGCTAATAAAATTAACAAAGAGAATAGACCTAATGATGGACCTGATTTTACTGAGCTTAGATAAGACTGCTGGGGTCCAGCCAGGGAAGAGGAAATGTGAGTGGGCCTCTAGTAGATCCAACTGTTTCCACGGAAATTCACTGTAACTCAGGACAAAGCTTACGAATATGTGTAAGGATGTGTAAGACAATGGCTCAGCAAGCTCTAAGGCAAATGCATTTCTCCAATGTTTATAACTGCCATGCAAAGAAGCAGAAAATATAACTATAAAGAGGAGATGAAAGAGTCTATAGAAGTGTATCAAAAATTATAAAGATACTGGAAATTTATACAACCTGATAATCCTTGTCTTTTAACTGGAGACAACTACATAGCTGTATGTGCTCAAGAAGGCTAATGAGATTAGAGAATATATAGACAATTTAAAGCACTCCTGTCAGTTTTTAGAGATGACAAAGGCAAAGACTGAGATGAAAAACATGCTGGCCAGCCTTCTCAGCAGATTAGACACTGAAGAACATATGGAGAGTAAATGTGAAGATACTACAATAAGAAGAGCCCCGTCTGAGGGCTGGGAACGTGGCTTGGTGCTGTACTGCTGGCAGTAAAACACTCTGCAGTGAAACTCACACTCCCTCTCCCTCTCTCTGTCTCCCCCTCTCTCTCTCTCTCCCTCTCCCTCTCCCTCTCCCTCTCTCTGTCTCCCCCTCTCTCTCTCCTCTCAAAATGAAATGGAAAGAGAAAGGAAACTGAAAATGAAGCGTCCAACAGACAACTTAATGTAGCCAAAGTCTACAAAATATAAAAGTATCTTTAAAATCTTGAAAGTTAGAGGGAGACTAAAATCCCCAAAGCAACCTGAAAGTTGTTGCAAATATGCCAACATAGTTATTTAAGTAATGCAAAGGAAGAGTAACAGATGCGGGGAGAACCAAAGACAGACAAATAAGAACAAACTGTAAAATGATGGGCTTAAATCCACCAACCCCAGTCCTCTCATCAGTGCACATGATTCAGACCCCCTAACTAAAAGACTAAGATTATCAGACTGGAGAAAAATGCAATTCCTAGGTATATGGTACATAGAAGAAACCCACTTAAAATACCAAGACAAAATTAGATCTTAAGTAGAGCATGGGAAAAGATATTCTTGCTAAGAGAATAACTAAGAGAAAGCTGGAAGTCCTTGGGATATAGCTCAGTGGTAGTTTGTCTAAATGCTTAAGATGCTAAATGCAATCCTGGAAAACGATGAAAACCAGGGAGAGAGAAGGCTGGGGAGAGGAGGAGAATGAGCAAGCCAGTCGTGATGGCTACATTAATAACAGACAGAGAAGAAGTTGGGGCAGGGATTATGAGAGGAAAAGGGAGTGCTGCTTCATAATTAGAAAGAAGTTAATTTATCCTCCAGATACAATAATCCTAAATGTTTATTCATCTACAGATAGTTCTTCAAAATACAAGGTAAAAAAGAGACACAACTCTAAAAATAAGGAGAAAAATACATAGAGATTTTGATACTCTGAACCAGTTCAATAACTGAAAGGAGCAAGAGATAGAAAAATCAGCAAGGACAGCACAGACTTGAACAGCAGTATTAACCTGTCCGACCTGGTACAGAGTATATCACCCAACAAGCAGAGAGGCTCTCCCTCTAATGCTCTAGGATGCTTACTAAAGACAGACCATACTCTAGGCTAGAGGTTACAAACATCTAAAATTCTGAACAGACTCAAAGTGAAAACATATCTATCACACTTTATTTGATAAAGCTGTACTTAGAAGGAAAACCTAGAAGCCAAAGAAAGAGATACCTGAACTGTCTCAACCTCACTGAATCAAGTTTCCATCAATCAAACATATGCTGAGACTTTGGCTCCAGAAATACTTGAGCACACATCCTCACTGATGTTATCTGTTCTTGTAACATTCTATGCTTCTCTTAACACCCTGACTATCCTGTCTCCATCTCCTATGGAATACACGGTTCCTATAAACCAGTGGTTCTTAACCTTCCTAATGCTTCAATCCTTTAGTGTAACCCTTTAACCCAACCTTGAAGTTGACTATGGAACCCAGAACAAAGTGGTTTGGAGCTCTCCATAACTCTGTGATTCTCTGAGAGTTGGTTTGAGAGTTTCACGTTTGTTTTCGTCCTGTAAATAACCCAAGCAACCCAAAACAGGTGTCATAGCACTGGTGTGCACTCAGTTCTCAGAATCGCTGTGACTGCCATCAACAGCCACGCGCTGTACAGACTTGCTCCCCCAGGCACCTAATTCAGAAACCACTCCATCACAATCAACCGAATGCATCTTTATTTAAATTAATTACAATGCCATTACATGCAATGGATTCCTAGGATCTCATTTCTCATTAATAAAGGGCTGAAGAATATCCCAGTAACAACTGGGTGTCCAAGCTGTAATTAACCCAACTGACAAGCTCCAACTTTGATGGGATTTTGCCCAAGAACACTCAGTCATAGTCCACTCAGAAGATCAGAACCCCATCAACTATGTGAATAGAAAGAAATAGACTAACTAAAAGTTATTAACTAGCACTGAAGATGTGACTCAGTGGTAGAGTGCTTGCCTAGAGTGGGAGACTCTGCCACAAGCTATCATCCCTAAGACAAAGTAACAGAACAAAGAAAAATGTGGAGTTGGGACACTATGCAGCTGCGACTCCAATATAATGAAATGAGGCTGATCTAGGAGACTTGAAAATTATAAACTGGGACCAGAGTTGCTGCCAGGGTGAAGCACTATTGCTACAGGAAGACATACAAGAAAAGCAAGTAAACAGAAGCAGTGTGCCCCGAGGCCTGTGTAAACTTCAGTCTGTATCCTTTCTTAGTGAAGCATTATGGTAGACATCTAACAAAGGAGAAATACGGTTTTCTGTCCCAGACTCACTAACAGAGTATACAGGGGGGTGCAGTAAGGCTGACGGACAATCCCTCACTGAACTGTGATGCCAGGGTGACAGGGAATCGCTGCCAAGTTGATATTCTGGATTATTTGAGTAAGGTATTTGAGAGTATTCGACAGACGGGTGCTGCTGGGACTCACAGAAGCCACTATGGAGGCTAGAAGACAGTTATGTCCTGTTGTGTGATTTCTTTTTCCTTTTCTTGGCTATTGTTACTGGGGTCTAATAGCCAGCTGTTCCTGCTCTTTCAGCAATGCTCACCAACACAGGTAGATGCAGCACAGTGGAGAGAAGCAAGAAACAAGGACCCAGCGCGTGACGTGAGAACAGATAACCAATAGAGATTACATTGCAGATATGACCGATACACAATGACAAGGACGAAAAGTGTAGCAAGTTGACTAGCTCACTCCTGTTGCCTTGGTTGGGATATTAGAAAGATGTCTGTAAGATTAACATGGTGACCAAGTTATCATCATTTCTAGCAGGTGAATCCGGCCTTGGTTTAGTTTGCAAATAACAATATAAAAAGCTTATCTACGTAGGTGAAGCTAAGCCGGGTGGGAAGAATGGTTGGTTAGGTTCACCATGACTTGTTAGGTTCAAATAAGGACAGAGGTGACTGGTGCTTACTGACGAGGTCTTGCAGCCTCATCAGTGCTCAGCCCAGACTTCAAGAAATAACACAATAGAAACTTGCAACACTTGTAAACCTCCTACTGACACAGGTAGTAAACAATCATTATAGATTCAAATCAAGCCTTAAACGTGGCGTGAACCTGTGTTTGTCTGACTCCAAAGTCTGTCTCCCTGTCTCTCCTTGTCTCTGTCTCTCTCTGTCTTCCCCCCCCCCCACACACACACACCCGTCTTCCTTTTACCCTTAGATGCCACATTACGTGCAATATGAATTTTATCCACTTCCCCCAGTGGCCTATTTAACAAGGCATATAGTGCAATTATCAACTAGATAATTTCCTTAGAGAGGAAAGTTAGGTTGAAGAGAGTAATACCAGTGTTGTAGTTCTTTAAAAACTGTGTATTAAGACTACTTTTTTTTTAAAGTGGTAAACACTAATTCTAATTACAAACTTCCTTGACGTAAATGACAGCAATTAAAACCTGAAAGGTTAATAGTAAATAACACGGAGTGATCCACGTATGGTGGCACACCCCTATATTCCCAGCACTTGGGATGCTGAAACAGGACTGCAATCATACTATGCTACAGGGAAACCACCTGTCTTAAAGAGAAAACAACTTAAGACTGGACTTCATCTTATCTTGTCCACAACATGGGAGTTTTACGCTGTAACTCGGGGTCAAGTGGAAATATTAACATGTTCTTTTTTTCCAAAAGGAGATCCTATTATCAGAAACGGACCGGGACCTGTTAAAGTCTTTAAAGTAACGATGAATATGTAATCAAGTGGTATTTTTGAGCTTGATTTACAAAGCCCGCTTCAGTCTCAAACCTGTTTGCTTTGTTCTTCTTGCAAATGCATTCCCGTTCTCACATAGTTTTCAGAGAACTCGTTCCCCAACTGTAACAGCTCATGTCCTTTTCTGTACGGTCCACTTCCAGCCATGGTTCTTGCTCATTTAGAGCCACTGTTCAATACATTTGGGTTCACCATCTTTTCAAGGGGCTATGAAAGCTGCAGTCTAGAGAGCAACCGCTGTAGGCTAGTCCCGTGGTTTCAACCAGCTGTGTTTTATAAGCCTAAACATGATAAAACTGCATCTCCTCAAGAGGGATACCGGAGACTCAACACTGAAAGAATTGTTCCTGGGTTATGTAACTCTCCTAGAAGCAAAATGCCTCCACCCCACAGAATAACTTATTCCTAAAATCTCGCTCCTTTCTAAAAACGTCTTATTAACTAAAGATCACTTCCAAAAAAATAGACTGCATCAAGAAGCCATTCAATTAGCAATCGGTAGATACAGAATTCGGGTAAAAGTTCCTCTGAAAGATCTGGGACCAAGCAAGGGTCAGTTCGGGTCATAAACAGCCAAGCTCCTTTGGGTCAGGTCTGCGCGCCTGCGGGGCCGGTGACCGGTCCCCGCTAGGCACAAAGTAGGCCGGGGCCCGGGACAAAGCCTTCGGGACACGCACTCTGACCCCCGCACCAGGACCAAGTTCTCCCCTGCGGTCCCATCCCACGGGGGCAGCAGCCTGGCCTGGGCCGAGTGTGTTCGGTGGCGGTGACCGCTCTCCCGGAGTCACCCGAACCCTCTGCGCGGACCCCACACCGGGCCGGCGGTCCCCGCGCCCTCCACTCCCAGCCCTGGACACTCACCATCCTAATACCAGGCCGGTGGTGACGATGAAGCAGGTGAAGACCACCGCTATGTAGAAGAGCGGCGAGTATTCATAGAGCGTTACCAGGAACACTGCGGCCATCGGGGTCTCCTGGGCTCAGCCCAGCCCAGCCCGGCTGGCCCGGACCCGAGCCGGTATGGCGCCCCGGAGCGGACAAACTTTGTAGGTCCTCACTCGCCCAGGCTTCTGGGCAGCTGACAGCCGCGGCCACTGGAGACGGAATGCCAATCACAAGGTTGATAGCAGGTATGCCACGCCCCTCCCTCGTCTGGTCCCGACTACTGGCTACGTAACAGGGAGGGACCAGCTCCGCCCTGCCCTGCGCCCAGGATTGGTGGCCTGAGAGAATTCCGCCAGCCGGGCTCTGTTCTCAAATTCCTAACTGACATCTGGGGCCAAAATTTAAGTTAATGCAGATCCTCAGATACACGAGGTATCCTGGAAACCCTGCAAACCCTAGACAAATTTGGGAATGGGACAAGGGCCGGCATCGGCGCGACGGAATGGTCTACGAAAGGAATGGTCTCGATTTGCGGATTGTCGCGGAAAACCCGAAAAGAGGTCACTACCGCGAGCGATTTTTTGTAACCTTATCAACCTTTGCAAAGTAAGTTTATTCAAAGGAAAATCGGCATACGTACTCCCTCGGCCCTCTTTTTTCTTCTCCAATTAGAATTAGCCAGATCTTTGAAGGTTTTAGTAACTAATTTTTGTTTGTTTATTAGGAGATCTTAGTACAGGAAGTAGCTTAATGTCTGCTTCCTTTCCTCACTCTTGTCATCAGTGCCTCAAAGAAGCCTCCCGGAAGTTTCTCCTAAAACCACTTTTATATTTCTTTTACTTAAGCCCTAATGTGATCCCTAGTTACAGCATAAACAGGAGAAACACCTCCCATCACAAATCCGATCCTGTTACTGAGGAAGAAGGGGAGAGTGGACATTAGGACGCTTAAGGAAAGGTTTCATGCCATGCTCTCAAGTCACCAGGAAATGTGTGCTTCAAAAAGAAGAGTTAGCTTCGTCCAGTGACCTTGACCAAATAGCCTTGTGTTTTCTGGAGTACTGCTATTTAAGCTTGTTTCTATGTAAATTTTCTCATTAGTAGATATTGAATTGTAAAAGTATGTTTATTTAAGCTATGCTTGGTTGTTGGAATGTTTTTTACTACCACATCAAGCACTGCAGTGAGTATCCATAAAGCTAATTTACTTACTTAGGCTAAATCATGGAGGTAGGACTTTATGTATATTTAATTTTTTTTAGAGACTAGAGTCTAGAAATACTGTGTTAGATGCAATCACACCATTGCAGGTAGCCAATCTGAAGGCAATTTTATTACAGTAAAACGAAAAGGGATGTTTATCGTGAAACAAAAACATAAGTTGCAGGTAAAGTAACATTAAATACATAGGAATGACTTTGTCCCCACTCAACCCCCACTGAACCTACAGTAAAGAGATGTAAGATGTAAGCCAACAAGATGGCTAAAGGCACTTGCTACCAGGCCTGACAACCTAACTGGAACCTTCTGGAACCACGTGGTAAAAGGAGAATACAGTTGTCTTCAGACCTCTGCAAGCATGGGCCATAGTAAATATAATGTAATGAAAGAAAAGTAAACATTTCCCAAAGTGTAAAGAAGAGAGGAAGCAAGAAAAGAAAAAAAATAAATAAAGTAATGCTTTGGAAGATACAAATCAGAAAAGAACAATTCACCAATCCAGACACGAGAGCCAGCTCCAAATCAGAAATAAAGGAACGGGAAGCCAGCCTAGCTTATCCTGAGGAACTCTCTAAACAAACAGGAGCGGAGATTTAGCTCAAGTCTTTACCATTTCCTGCTTGGATTTACTACAGCCACTGAAATATGTGTCTAACACAGGACCTGTCCTGTGTACTCTGCACACACAGTGTCCCTTACTGCAGGACCTCTCCTGTGTACTCTGCACACAGTGTCCCTCTCTGCAGGATCTCTCCTGTGTATTCTGCACACACGGTGACCCTCTCTGCAGGACCTGTCCTGTGTACTCTGCACACAGTGTCCCTCACTGCAGGATCTCTCCTGTGTACTCTGCACACAGTGTCCCTCTCTGCAGGACCTCTCCTGTGTACTCTGCACACAGTGTCCCTCACTGCAGGACCTGTCCTGTGTATTCTGCACACACGGTGACCCTCTCTGCAGGACCTGTCCTGTGTATTCTGCACACACGGTGACTCTCTCCTCCACCACCAATGACTTTTCTATAGCAAAAATCTAATTCCACTGGTAAAAGTCCTGGGTTGGCATGCCCTGTTTTTCTTGTTCTTTTTAAAATAAAATTTTAGGTAAATTTACAAAGTAATGAGTGTTGTTTTATACACATATATCAATGGTTTTTTGCTTTTGCTCATCCTTGGTCTTTCCTCTCTTCCTTCTTCTCCTCTTCCTTCCCAAAAATACAATATAGGTTTATTCTCTCTCTCTCTTCCCCTCTTGGGGGGGGCAGTCCTTGCCTTCCGCTTTGTTGGAGACAGGATGATATCTCTTTAAAACAAAGACCCTGAGGTCTCATTTGACACGCCCACTCCTACACATCTTGACTGATAGTGCTTGAATGTGAAATGGCTCCAGTAGGCTATATTTGAACATTTGGTCCCCAGATGTGTGGCTGTTTGGAGAATCTGGGGGATCTTCAGGAGCTGAGACCCAGATTAAGGTGGTAGGTGCCTGGGGGAGAGCCTAAGGGGGTTGTCACCTGACCCTGCTTCCACTGCATCCTGATCTGCTATGATTGTGAGGAGCCTGAGCTACATGCTCAGGGACACACCTTCCTTGCTATGACACACTCTAGTCTGAAATCCTGGAGTCAAAGAAACTTTGCCTCCCTTACACTGTTGGCAGGTGGTCTGTCCAGCAGCTGAGAAAAGAGATTAATACACCTACTCATGTCTAATTAAGAAAAAAAAAATGTGGAGGCTGGAGAGGCAGCACAGCAGCTGAGAGTGGTCCTGCTATTCCAGAAGACTAGCATCGGTTCCCAGCTCCCAATCCAGTGGCCCAGGATCACTGTAATTCCAGCTCGGGCATCTGCTTCTGGTTTCTCACGAGTACATTTGCATATCCCCACACAGACAAAGATAGATAGATAGATAGATAGATAGATAGATAGATAGATAGATAGATAGATGGATGGATGGATGGATGGATGGATGGATGGATAGATAGATTAGAGATATAAAATTTTAAAATAAAAATAAATCTTTTAAAAATGTTTGTTGAGTGTTAGATGTATGCCAGACATAAAGGCATTTGGGAGAAGAGGAGGAGGAAGAGGGTGATGTCGATGATGATGGTGACGACACTGTCTTTTGGATATGAATGGTCCTTCTAAAAGGCTCATGCATTAAAGGATTGATTTCCCCACTGGTGGATCTAATCATTAATGATGACTGGATTGCCTGGTCTGGGTGGTACATACATAGAATCCCAGCACACAGGAGGGAGAATTAGGGGCATCTCTGTGAGTTCAAAGCTAGCCTGACTTACACATCAAATTCCAGGCCAGCCAGCACTGTATAATACAACCCTGTGTCAAAGAAATAACTAATTAGTTAGAAAGAAATTACTGTTGTGGGAGCCTGACCTAACCAATAGAATAACCCCATTGATGAGTTCATAATTGGTGAATTACTATGAGGTGGTGGGTTTGGGAGATAGGCCCAGTGGGAGGAAGCAGGTCACTGGGGGTAGAGCCATGGGAACTCTGTCTTGTCCCATTCACTATCTCTTCTGGCTGCTATGGAGTGAGCAGCTTTGCTCTACCATATCCTGCTGCCATGATAGTCTGTTCTTACCATGGTGTAGGAACAGCCGAGTCAGCTGGCTGCACACTAAAACCCCTGACACTGTTAGCCAAACACACCTTCATTCTGGTCTGTATCAGGAATGCTGTCATTGTGATTTCAAACTGAACACATCTACTGAAAAGGGCAAACATTAACTAACAAACTTCCAACTAAATAAAGACAGAATGGCAAGCTCTGTTAGAAGAGGAACATGGAGGCAGGTTAGTATCTACCGGAGGCCTGCTCTTTTCTGAAGAGAAAGGGAGGAGGAATGGACAGGGCTGGGAGAAGGACTCGGGGGAGATGAGAGAGAGGAAACTGCCGTCTGGGTGTAGAATAAATACATAATTAATAAAAAAGAAGAGGTACATGGAACTATGAGAACTTATAATGGGGGTGTATTAGGTAGATATAGAACAGATGATTGACATGAGCTGATGATTGACATGAGAGCTGAAAGACATAGGTTTGCCAGTCTAAAGAACAGGAGGAAAGATCCTGTCTAACCTGCTCCTGTAGGATGCAAACAGACAAGGAAAGTTATGTCTGCATCCCAACCACTACAGAAGACCCTATAAACTCACATAAAATGTTGTGTGGGCCAGAGATGTGGCTGGTAGCATACTTGCTTGAATTCTTAAAGCCTGGTCTCAGTTCTCAGGACTAAGTACAACCAGGCACAGTGATGCAGACCTATAATTCCAGCCCTAGGGAGGTGGAGACCAGGCCATCAGAGGTTCAAAGTCACACTTGACTACATTGTGGAAAAACCTTGTCTGGGGTGGGAAGGAGAGAGGAAAAGGGAGAGAGAGGGGAAGAGGGGGTGGGGGAGGAAGAGAGAGAGAGTATTATGGTTTGTATATCCTCGGCCCAGAGAGTGGTACTATTAGAAAAGGTGTGGCCCTGTTGAAGTAGGTGTGGTCTTTTTGGAGTAGGTGTGTCACTGTGGGTATGGGCCTGAATCCTAGCTATCTGGTAGCCAGTATTCTGCTAGCAGCTTTCAGAGGAAGATGTAGAACTCTTAGCTCCTCCTGCACCATGCTGGCCTGGATGATAATGTACTGAACCTCTGAACCTGTAAAGCCAGCCCCAATTAAATGTTATCCATTATAAGAGTTGCCTTAGTCATAATGTCTCTTCACAGCAGTAAAACCCTAACTAAGACAGAGAGAGAGAAAGATTGCATTTTTCCTAACTCGATTGTGCTGTTCTCTTTAGATGACAACATTGTGTTGCAATGTCAAAAGGTGGGTACACCTGCAGTGTAGCACAGACAAAGGCCCCAAGGTGGGAGGCTAAGAAACTGAAAGGTTACAATGACCTACATATGAAGAATTAGGAGAAAGGTGGCACCCTTTAACTGCTTACAGGCATCCTAAGAACGACTGAAACACAAGGCCAGCAATGTATCTGAATTTTCAATAAATCACCGTGGCTAGTTTACAAAAAAAAAAAAAACACCCAACAACAACAAAACAAACGAAAACAAACAAACAGACAGGAAGGACAGTAGGCAGATGTAGGTGAGTAACGGACACCAACTACTAGATTATTTCAGTCAGGAGAGAAGTCTTGCTAACTGATTAGGGTAGTGACAAGGAGTTTTAGAAAAGTAGTTGCTACTTAGAAGATTTTTTTTTCTGTCACTAACATAACTATCATAATTACAATTTCCACTTAACGTTCAGATGTGACAATGAAATGCTCATACTGTGTTTTCTTGAGCGAGGAACCCAGACTCCCTGTGTTTGACTCCACTGTTCATGCCCCTTACTCCTCAGGTCTTTCCATGATCTAATATGGTTGATCGTTGGGCAACCACAATGTCCATATCCCAACTAGCATGGAGGAGGAAAAAAACAAGAGACAACTTCCATTTAAGAAGATTCTAGGGACACACCACGTATTCCATTGGCCACAAGTCAGCCTTGCATCTGAATTTAGCTACAGGGAAGTTTGCAAAAAAAACCAAACCAAACCAAAACAAAACAAAAACTACAGGCTTTGATCAAGGAAGTCATGAGTTTGGTTAAATACTAAAGTTCCAAGACTTAAAAAAGGAGACCCAGGGTAAAACAGAACTAGAAGTTTGTCCTAGGTGAGGCTTATAGGATCTAATCATGGAACATGGGCAGAGAAGAAAAGCAGGAATTGAAGTTCTGAGTTCTGCCAGGAAAAGAATGCACTTAATTGTCCTCCGCTGACATTAGATTCTCTGCCCTCACCCTCTTCCCATTCACCTCAGTTCCCCTCTAAGCACAAACTTTAAATGGAATGTATTACCAGTCTTCTAAATACACTGCTGATGGATACAGGCTGGAGAAGCCAATTCAGGTGATCCATTCTAACAGTCTGAACACAGAAATACAAGGAGGAAATTGAATATAAAGCCTGGCAAAGTTCCCCTCAAACCTTAAGCTCAATTCTAAGTACTTCAAGCTTCAGGTTTATCTTACTGTTGAGAATAAATGTAAGCTGGTGTGGTCTTTTAGGTACTGAGTCCATAAAAATTAGAGTATGTGTGGGGGAGGGCGGAGTCTTAAGTGGTTTTTGTTGCTGCTGCTGCTGCTGCTGTTATTTTAAGTTAGGGTCTTACGAGGGTGGAGAGATGGCTCAGTGGTTAATAGCACTGTCTCTTCTCGAGGAGGACCCGAGTGCATTTTCAGCACTCATGTGGCAGTTCACAGCTTTCTGTAATCACAGTTTCCAGGAACTGGATGTACTCTGTAAGCACTTGCACGCACGCACACACACACACACACACACACACACACACACACACACTAAATCAATAATAAAATATACATCCTTTTCTAATAAAAAAAAAGATAGGGATTTCCTATTCGAGGCTATATCTTGCGCTCTGGTGCTCATGCGATCCCTCTGCCTCAGTCTCCAACATACAGCTAGGACTACAGGTGAACACTAAGGATGCTTGACCTTAAAATGAATGAAATAAGCTATGTGCAGATTCCAGCGCTGGCTATACCTATTGTCTTAGGGTTACTATTGCTGTGACAAAACACTGACCAAAAGGCAAGTTGAGGTGGCAAGCATTTATTCAGCTCACACTTCCACGTCACTGTTCATCATCAAAGGAAGTCAGGACAGGAACTCAGTCTGGGCAGGAACCTGGAGGCAGGAGCTGCTGATGGCTGTGGAGGGTGCTGCTTACTGGCTTGCTCCCTGTGGCTTGCTCAATCTGCTCTCTTATAGAACCCAGGACCACCAGCCCACGGATGACTCTACCAACAGTGGGCTGGGCCCTCCTCTTCTGGTCACTAATTTAAAACATACCCTAGAGATGGATCTTCTGAAGGCAGTTTCCCAACTGAGGTTTCCTCCTTTTAGATGACTCTAGTATGTGTCAAGTTGACATAAGACATCCAGGACATTTATGCTCTTCCTGTGCCCAATGACCCCTTTTCTTGTTCTCTCCCTCTTCCTCTTCCTCCTCCTCTAGCAACAACAACAATCTCTAAGTGTAAGAGTTGGATTTAACTCTGAAGCCCTTGTTTACAAAGTCTTCCTTCCTGGGTGCTTCCTCATCTCTATAGAGACCACTCTCATGGTATCTAGTATATTTCTGATGGCAATCCTACTGGCTTGGTTATAAACATCTTCTGACTAGTCTAGCTAGCTTTTTAGGTGCAGAAGGATGGCTCCTCCCTGATGTTCATGCTGCAATAACCTATCTTATATTTGTTACATTACAGAGTGAGAGAAGTTCTTTTGAGTGAGGTTACTTGGCAGTGCCACATAAGCTATTCAGGGTAAACGAGTATGACTCTCAAAGTCCCAGAAAAATGGCTTCTCTTTATAATCTTATTACCAATTTAGCTCTCGAGCATGTGTGTACGTGTATGCATGCACGCACATGTGGAGGCCAGTTTTAGTCTCTGCCCACTGCGTCCCCAGTACTAGAATGACATACTTTTACTAATATACCTGACTTTGAACTCAGTTCTTTGTGCTTTACACAGCAAGCAATTTATTGACTGAGCCATCTCCCCAGCCCTAACTAACTTTGTTCTTGAACACTATCCCTCCCCCGTCAATAGTATGGGAATGAAGGAAGAGAGGATAATGGGAGCTTACATTTATAAACTGAAAGTCTTATTATGATTTGGGTCTGTGGTGGTGGCTCAGTGAGGAGAGTGCTTGCTTGACTGTAAAATGGTGAGGGCCTCAGTTCAGATCACTGAAATCCATGTGAAAGCTAGACAGACTGAGTATGTAATGCCATTGGTTTAATTGGATCCCCAGAAGGTCTTGAGCCAGGTAGCCTGACACTTGCAGTGGCAATAAGACATGCCTATGACAAACAAGGTGGAAGGTGAAGATTAACTCTGGAAGTTGACCTTTGACCTCCACAAGTGCACTGTGGGATGTCCCAACCTGTGGCACACACATGAACAACTAACTACACATACACAAAAGCGTTTAAAAAGGAATTGGTCTTCTTGAGTTTAACACTTTAAGAATCTGGTCTCTTTCAAGAAAATTCGTAGCCTTCCCCTTTCTCTCTCCCATGTCTCTTGCTTCTCCTAAAAGGATGATCTGATGACAGCAGATGCTCATGGGATGTGGTGGGAGGCGGGAAAATGAGAGTGTAGATCTGAACCATGCATATAGGTCCTCACCAAGCTGTAGACAGCTTCATCTGAGTGTCTGTTTCTAGAGAGTTCCCACCGCTGGGATTCAAGGCTCGAGCCATGAACTTGTGTCGGTAAAATCTTTGGTAACCCACAGCCTCTTAGCTCTGCAGGCTTGCTAGATGCTCATCTTCGTTTTACCAGAGGAGGGGGACTGTTATAGGACCGTGTAGATTCGCCTGCATGTCACATGCTGGTTTCAGGGCTATCTTATGCAAACAGATTAGGCCACTTCTGCCACTGAAGAGATCTCTATTGTGTTAAAGATGGAATAGAGTCAAGTTCCAGGCTTCTCCCCAGAGAAGAGGATTTTCTCTGACACCTTGCCTATTTTGATGCTCCAGTGACTACATCCTTCCCTCTGCCATTTCAAGCTAGAGGAGAAGGCCAGAGTGGGAAAGGAAGGCTCTGCAGGTGCTCCAGCCTTCCTCCCCAGCTTCTACAGATCCACAGCAGAAGGTTTTCCCTTCCTACTGTTCACTTTGTCCCACCTTCCTTAAGGAGTGGTGTACAGGAAATCCATTTACCATTACCAATATCTGGATTTAAAACAAATGCTTATAGAGATTCAAAACTGCATAAGGTGCCTCTCACTGAAAACCTCTGGGTTTAATATGGAGATCCAAAACTCTATTTTTAGAAATCAAAGTTGCTCTTGGCATTTCTCTCTTCTTTCCTCCCTTCCAATTTCTTTCTTATTCTTAAAAACTATATTATTAGTTTGTGTGTATGGGTGTTTTGCCTGCTTGCACCACAAGCCTGCAGTGGCCCTGGAGGCCAGAGAGTGTTTTGGATTTCCTGGGGCTGGAGTTACACTGTCAACTACCATATTGGTGGGTTCTGGAGATCCGGCCAGGGTGGAGAGAACAACCTGTACTCGCAACCCCTGAGCCATCTCTCCAACTCCCATCCTTTCTTATTTTTGAAAGAGAATTCTACTAATCGTTTGAGGATAATAGTTATGGATGACAAAGGAGGAAGTACCAAAAGAGTATACAAATATTAGAATGTTTTAAAAATCTCTTATATTTATTTTTCGTAAAGTTGCCAATCCTTTCATCCACATAGTCTTTTTTGTACCTCATACTGTTTCTTAGAAAGGCAAGTTTATCTCCGTTATGGAATACCAGTAGTAATACATTTAAAAGGTCGTAACTTTTTGAGTGTCACACTTTGAAACAATAAGAGCACCTGGGTTTCAGAGTTCAATTCGCTGTAACTTGAGAGTAAAAGCCAACATGATCAACATTGGTAACCATTTACTGGTGAGTATGAATAGATTTTGGAAAATAAATTTATTCAGTAAGTTCTGGAAAGCAGGCAGGGTCAGGGATGGCGCCCTGGGACAGGTGCAAGGATGAAAGCCGCGTCTACCTTTGAAAAGCATTAAATCTGCAAGTAAACTGTAATCGACACGCACATTTACCACTCAAGTCATTAGCTCAGGTTTGGCACCACGAAATACCTGCCGTTAAGGCTTGTAGAATATTTAAAGACACCAAGAATCTGCGCACCGCTTGGCTGGCTCATTCCTTGGTAACGGCGCAGCATCCTTACTTAACAGGCACCAGAGGCGCCCGCGTCCGCATTTCGCCAAATTTTGGGCCTCGCCTCCCGCCGTCCGCTGTCACGTGCGGGCCACGGCGGCCGCGTCCTTAGGTGGGGGAGGCTGAGCGGTGCGCCAGCCGAAACAGGAAGGGAGTTGGCTGCCGAGCCATTCTTAAAGGGGCCCAAGAGATCGCACGGCAACGGGCCGCTGACGACCGGAAGGAAAATGGTAAGTGGCGGCGAAGGGAGGCACCGCGGGGTTGGACGGACTCGCAGTCCGTTCCCGACTTCCAGCGGCAGCGCGGAAGACCCCCGCGCTGCGGGCGGACGGTTGGAACGTGGCCTCCGCGTGGACCCTTGTGGTCCCCGCGGCGGAAACGGGCTGGGCCTGAGGGCCGGCGTTGTAGGCGAGTGTCAGGGTTCTGGTTGCATTCCGGCTTCGCCCAGGCTTCTTTCTACCTGCACCCCCTTGTTTCTGGCTGAATAGCTCCCGATACCCACATTCTTCCAGTCCAGGCCGTTGGAACCCATGTGACCCAGGGCTCTGATTTTGCCTTTAAGCAACTGTCAGAGGTTTAGTTTTGCTGCGTCTGGGGCAGTGGTTTCTGATCTCCTTGACGATGGACCCCAAGCATAAAGACAAAGTGGAGAATTAAGTCAGGTGCTCTCAAGGACCTTCTGGAGCCTTCCCAAAGTGTTTTTTAAGTACGACCAAGTATCATGGAAACAACAACAGGAAGACACTTATCTATAAATCCTCTCTTGGGGACCACTTCCGTCTAGCAGATCTTACCGCGGTCATTGAACCCAGTGAACTCGTGGCTTTTCATCGTTTTGACCTTTCAGCTACATTCCAGGGTGTTGACACTGGTGTTTGAGGCATCTCTTTAATTTTGCCTACCCCAACCCCCTTGGCTTTTGGGATTCAGAACTGGCTTTCCTCCTATTTCTGCTGATGCATCTGTTCCCCTTGGATTCCTTTCTCCATTCCTTGGACTATGCCCGTGAGTGCCCTAGGCTCCATTCCAAGGCTTCATTTTCTATTGTTTTTCTCTTTGCTGAACTTCTGGCTTCAGTAACCACCTACGTTGAGTTGACCTGTGAGTTCCTATCTCTGACCTTAGCTGAGATCCAACCAGCAGTTACATTCCACTTTTTGGTTAATTTCATCACACAGAAGCCACAGAGGCTCCTCAGTTTGTCCAAAAAGAACTCATAGCTTCCTCCACACATCTGGTCTTCATTCAGCCGGAATTCTGCAACTTGGCTAAAGGTGTGTTTGTGTTCCTTACACAAAGCCAGAAGTCTAGAAGTTATCTTTGTAAGTCTTTATTTCCTTCATATTGAATCTAACCCAGTTCTTATGTAGTGGAGAGAGAGAGAGAGAGAGAGAGAGAGAGAGAGAGAGAGAGAGAGAGAGAGAGAGAGAGAGAGAGAGAGAGAGAGAGAGAGAAAGAGCGAGCGCGCGAGCAAGCGCTGGAGTTCAGCATATCTGGGTTGCTTCCTGGGTCCACTACCTGTATGACTTAAGACTTTGGAGAAGATGCTTCTAGCCTGTCTAAATCTTAAATTTCCTGCCATATGTGGATGGCACTGGTGTGGGTGCGATAGTTTGGAGCATAAAGTGGGAGTCAGCTTTGTGCTGTATACGTGGTAGCTCACTGATGTTATTCACGTCTTTTATGCTGATCTTTAATTCCTCGGCTACTTGTCATCTCTGAAATAGTCTTGCTGGTAACTAGGGCTGTTGTGCTCTTCCTGGCTCTCTGCCTGCTTACTGCATATCACAACAAATATGATCTTATCAAAATTCAAATATGGCCATGTTTGCCTTCCCTACAATACTTAAAGCGTGTTGATAGCTTATATTTGCTCATGGGACAGAAATCTGAGTACCTACAATGCCCTTCCCTACTCTTTTTTTTTTTTTTTTTAAAGATTTATTTATTTATTATATGTAAGTACACTGTAGCTGTCTTCAGACACTCCAGAAGAGGGAGTCAGATCTTGTTACGGATGGTTGTGAGCCACCATGTGGTTGCTGGGATTTGAACTCTGGACCTTCGGAAGAGCAGTCGGGTGCTCTAACCCACTGAGCCATCTCACCAGCCCCCTTCCCTACTCTTGGTCCTTGCTCCTGTTGTGGGCATCTGAGTCGCACCGTGGTTTCATGACTTTGACTGCCTTGTTCACTCTAATCACTTTAGATAGCTTTTGCTGTCACCGTGTTTTTCACTTTTAAGTCTTCAAAGCATCTTGGCTCTCCTGTTTAGCCTTTTTCACAGGTATCAACTAAGAGGTTTTTTTGGTCTGGTCTTTTATGTAGGTCCCTTCTGTATTAGATTATAGTGTAAGCTAGCACTTAGCATAGTGGTGGTGCTCATAAACTGTTCATCTATTGACTACACCAATAAATGAAGGTTTAAACTCAACTATCTTTAACATTTGCCACCTAGAATTGTTTTTATAGCTTTGTACTCATTCCTATATGCTTTCAAATGTAAATGAATGTGAATTGTCCAAGCCTGAGTCCATTTCCTTCTCCCCCCACCCTCTGGTCCTGCATTTTTAGAAGAGACAATTGATCCTTCTGCCTCAGCGTCTAAATGCTGGAATTACAGACGTGCCACCACTCCTGGTTTCTGAGTCCTTGTAGGAAGGTGTTTTTGCCCATGTTGTAGCATTGGGAAGGAAGAAGACACAAACTGAATTACACAAGTGAATCAGAGCATGTTTTCATCTTTTCCACCATGCTAGGGGTCACTTGAGTGCCGTCCAAACAGAGCACCACACTGAGCCTAGGGCCTAGGGTTTCTGGCCCTAGGGTGTCAAACTTACAGTTGTGGCTCTGATTATAAGAGCTGAAAGGTAAGACTCAGTTATCAAATAGGTTTTGTCTTAAATAAAAATCTTAAGCATTTATTCGTTTCCTTAATTCTATCTTTGGTCAAAGAAGATTAATGTGAGTTTCAGGCAGTTCCCTATGATTTAGCATCTCTCTAGAGCAAAGTTTCTATCAGCTGGGCCGTATGCCTAGATTGTATAATAACATATTCTATACTTGTCCCATCTTACTGATTACCAGGCTTCAGAATCTTCAGGACAGTGAAAATGCTAGCTAGTGCATGCGTTCTTTAATCCCACAAGAGCACCTAGGCTTCCATTACGGGTTTTGTTTGTTTGTTTGTTTGTTTGTTTTAACTTAAAATTGGAAGCCTTAATACTTTGAGGTTCTGATGAGAGGAGTCCAGATTTTCTTGAATGAGAGGGGAAACTTGTATATGAAAGTGAATCTTTTTACAACTTGACTGAAACCAACTGTAGAGAGCGTAGAACAGTGAGGTGATCTGAACACAAATGAGTCATTAGAGACTAGACGTCTGCTAGGGTTTTTGAAGTAGATCAGTTTCGTTATGTTTATGTTTCTTGTGACACGCTGTCTTATACAGTGCAGTATTTCTAGGGGAATGACTTGTGGCCTTTGGGTAAGACCGTCGCTGGGGTGTTGGTGATGCGCTCTGGGTAATGTGAGCCACTAGAGCTGGGTGATTGACACATAGGAGTCACTCTTCTGTTCTACACACTGGTACGTTTTGGAAGGTTGTTTTGTTTTATTAAATTAGTTAATTTTATTTTTTCCCTTTTGGAGGCAGTATCTGTAGACCCAGTTGGCCTCAAACTCAGATCTTTCTGCCTCTTCCTCTCAAAAGCCATGATTAAAGGTGTGCACCTTGATGCCTGCTTGATTTCGCAGCTTTACCTTCTAAAACTATCATAGCATAGCATGGTGGCACACACGTGTAAGCCAAGCTACTGGGCTACTGGGCTACTGGGGAGGCTAAAGTAAAGAAGATCACAAGTTTGAGCCAGCTTGGGTAACAACAACCACCCTCTGTCAAGGGCTGGGGCGATGGGTAAGTATATAAAGATATGACTGCACAAACACAAGGATCTGGCCTTTATATTTAGTTCATCAGCTTTTACTTTTGCTTTTTCGAGGAAACAGATTTATTGAGTATAAGAGGTAGTGAGCTGAACAGTAACCAGAGTATTGCTTGCCTTTTGTGTAGTCTTTTGATTTTTTTTTTTTTTTTTTTTTGAGGCAGGGTCTCTCTGTATAACCCTGGCTGTCCTGGATCTCACTGTAGACCAGGCTGGCCTCGAACTCACAGAGATCCTCCTGCCCCTGCCTCCTGAGTGCTGGGATTAAAGGCATGCCTAACTATTTTTATATATTCTTAATAGCCATTTTTATGTCTTTTGTAGTCAACTAAGTTATAAATTGTTGCTCATTTTTACTGTTATGATCATTTTTATTTTCTCCATAATTGTGAAAGTCCAAAAAGTAAAGTGATTTTTCCCTTTTTTACCACACAGTGCGAAATACTATGCTTGCTCATCTGACACAAAAGATGGCCCTTATCTTCCACATTTCCCCCCTTCCTCTCCACTTTTAATGAAATAAGTGCTCGTCAGGCATTGCTGGGGTTTTGTGGTTTTTTTGTTTGTTTGTTTGTTTTTTGTTTTTTTTTTTTCGAGACAGGGTTTCTCTGTGCAGCCCTGGCTGTCCTGGAACTTACTCTAGACCAGGCAGGCCTCGAACTCAGAAATCTGCCTGCCTCTGCCTCCCAAGTGCTGGGATTAAAGGTGAGCTACCACACCTGGCATGCTTAGTTTTTGAAGTACTTATCAGTCAAAGAGAAAGTTAGAGTGAAGCTTATATTAGGTGAACAGAGCTATGACTAAAGTGTGCGAATTCAAGCTTGGGAGATTTGAAAGTTGTTTAACATGCACGAATATTGAACGGATGGCATTTTAAGTGTGTGTATCCCCCCTTTCTTTTGTAGAGTGAGTCTTTGGTGGTTTGTGATGTTGCTGAAGATTTAGTGGAAAAGCTGAGAAAGTTTCGTTTTCGAAAAGAAACCCACAATGCTGCTATTATAAGTAAGCTGAAGTTGCCTCAAAACTATATGATGTTAGTTTGTTTTCTCTTAAAGCTCCTTTGAATACTCCAAGCCTTCAGAGTGCAATGGTGCCTCCACCGGCTGCATTTACCACCGTTACCTCTGCAAGTTAAACTGCTCATGCCATTGCCAAAGATAACCCTGAGCCAGCTGCCTCCCCAGCTCTGGAGAGGCCGATTGTCTTAGTCACTTGAGGAGTGAGGGTTCCCATTGTAGTGACCCATGGACTTTGTCTTTCCCAGGGTGCTAACAGTAGTTCAGACCAAACATTTGCCCACACCTAAATTGTAAAGTTCAGCACTGGGCATTGATCTTAGTTGTGGAAGGACTTTACTTGTTTTGTAGGTAATACTTTGTGGGCAATGATTTAGAAAAGGGCTGAGGCAGTGAAGACATAAAGAGCATAGGCCACTTGTCAGAGGTGCATCAGGCAGGTGTCAGTAAACCAGCTGGTGGCACCTTAGCAAGTTTGTCTGTTATAACTAAATGCTATCATGTGGTCATTTGGTTCTTAAAGGGAAAATGTGGAAGAGTGGCATTTACCACCAAAGATGAGGCCATGTGAAGTCACATTGTGTGTTCGTAGGATTTAATGTGAATTTTGTGCAAACCCGAACATAGTTGCATCATTAGACAGGTAGAAAAGTATAAAGGCATAGGCGACCTTTATTTTCACATAGATTTGGGTTGGGTTATATCACTTATATTTGAATATCTTTGAATAGAGGTGGGATTGGTAATTCACTTTCTCAGAATAATGACTATATGCATGGCATTGTAATGTTGGCGAAGCTGGAGGTCTTGGGGTTCTCTCTCCTGACCCCTGGTGAGCACTTCTTTTGCAGTTCTAATGTTGCACATAGACCAAGCTCAGGGTTATCCTTCCCAGCCCCTTAGAAAGTTGCATTGGGTTAGGAAGTTCTCCATACCCGAAGTCCATGTGAGGAGCTGGTAAGAGTCTAAATAATAAACAAGCAAGTTCCATGCTGGGAGTTCTATCCACAAGTGTAAAGGCAAAACTTGAATGTGCTTTATGCTGTTTCTTGGTGCTGTAGTTTGAGGTGCTCCCTCCCCTCCGCAATGACTAGGGCTGCACTGGGTTGGGTGACACGTTACTTACACTGTATTTTCATTGTAGTGAAGATTGACAAGGATGAACGCCTGGTGGTGCTGGATGAGGAGCTCGAGGTTTGTTCAATGAGCTACATACAATTTTATAGTTAAGCCATTATTGTTGTCAAACAATGCTGTCAGTTACAAGTACTAAAACAAGTTCTGGACCTTCTTAAATGCATACTAATTATGCATGAAAACATGAGCTAATTATTGGTTCTACATTGTCTTGCTGATTTAACTGCCTTCCTTAAGCATTAATGAGATGCAGTGTGGCAGGTAGGGGTTCGAGCTCTCCTAAAAGCAGAGGCAGCTCCCTTCTTACAAGCAGTGCATAGAGTGGAAGAAGACTGAAGCCCGCCCGCCACGTGAGCGCGGGACTGGAGTGGAATTAATGCTCTTTGAGGTTTTGCTATGTCATTCAGTCACCCTGTGTCTCTTGACACTTGGAAGATAAGCATAGAAGAAACACTGCCCTTCATACCCATGTGTTGTTGAAAGTAGAAGTAATGTGATAATGAGCCATAGCTCTTAGCAGAATGGGGTGCAGTGGACCTTGGGTAAGGACATGCTTGCTTCAGAGTTGTCTTTTCTCTGGTGCCAGGGTGTCTCTCCAGATGAACTTAAAGACGAACTACCCGAGCGGCAGCCTCGATATCCTTTTCTAAGTGGTTTGGAGATTTTCGTTCGTTATCAGGATTTTATGTATGAACCTGTTTGTTAAACTTTCAAAAGATATATTTTATAAGGCATGAAAACAGAATTGGGGACTGTTTGGGAGGAGAGAGGGAACAGTGAAGGGGGTGTGGAGGGGTGACTATGAGCAAAGTATTGAGAATATACATGAAACCCATGACTTCATTATGCTGACTAAGAAGCTAATACAAGAATAAGAACATATCTTAAAAGTAGTCCTTTCTCATCTTGACCACATCCAAATTAAAACATGTATGCATGTATTAGACAAAAGTATGAAAGTTGATGTCTTGACTGGATTTTTTAAGAAAAAACAAACAATTCTCTTTGTTCTAATAATGTGCATACAGTAAAAACTGAGAAAGAAAAAAGTCCATATTATACTTGTATTTTTAACAAGTTTCTTCTTGAGAGACTGCAAGATATTATAATTTGCTTTTGGAGCCTATTTTGTAGAATTCTGTCAAAAGCATGGTCTTATGAGTAAGGCATTCACTCGGTCCAGCTCCAGGGGTTGACAGTTGTCCATCTTAGGTCGGTGGCTGTAGTTTCTTTAACTTGAGAAAAACCTTCATTGTGTATAGTTATAAATACCAACATGATGATGGCAGAGTCTCGTACCCGCTCTGCTTTATTTTCTCCAGTCCTGTCGGTAAGTTAATCTCTGTAATAGTCTGTACTTGGCTGATCCAATTGAATCAACTTTCGCTAGACAGATTTTTGCTGTTTCTGAATATGAAATTGTTGAATAAGCTAAGTTGAGGTTAGTTCATGTGTGTTTGCGCACACACACCTGTATCCCCCCTAGAGAGCAGGCACAGGAAAGCATTGTCTCTTGAAATGTATTTACCTTGGCTGCTTAATTCCTAGAAGTGTAATTGTTGAGGTAAATCTTATATTTTAATGATTCTGAAATATAATGCTTTTGGAATCAGAAGTATGTTTTAATCTTGTTTAAGTATGTGATCTTTGAGGGACCGTGGTAATATGCTTGTGTTTATCATTTATTAAAATAGTTACCAGTGATATGCCTGTAATTTTGAAAATGGTCCTTGTACTATTGAAGTTAAAATAATACTGAAGAAAGTTTTTTAAGTGTTTGTCAAGACTCTGAAGATCAGAGTCACAGAGACCTAGAACCACTTTTGATGATCTGATAGATTGCTGTGTAAGATAAAAGTAATGGAAAGGATTACCTCTTCAGAAGTTACCCTTTGTCTGTGTGCTGCTGTCTTCCAGGGTGTAAGCCTGAGCAGCAGATGATGTACGCTGGGAGTAAGAACAAGCTAGTCCAGACTGCCGAGCTAACCAAGGTAATGTCTCCAGTGGACGGGGCTGTTGACGGCTTCCTTCAGCGTACAAAGAGAGCCAAGCAGCCTGGTACAGCAGTATCTTCCTGCAGCTGTACAATAATGCAGCCCATCAGTAAAGCTTTGTGTTTATTGGCAGGAAAGAGCAGTAGTGAGCTTTGAGCCATTGTGTTTTTTTAAACAGTTTGATTAGAAAAAAGAAAAAGTAACCAAAATGTGAGCAGCTTCAGAAAAGCCACTGTAACCGTGCACAGTGGTGAGTGCCTGCAAATCCAGCTCTGGAGAAGCTGAGGCAGGAGGATCATGAGTACAAGGCCACTCTGGGCCACATAATGGGATTATCTCCAAAGGAAAAAAAGCTCATGGTAACTGCTAAGCCTATGAGGTCCTTCATACTACCTGCCCTAACTAACCTACTAGACCTTACGTTACAATGTACACATAACTTTGATAAGTTCTGCAATCTCATTCTGTACAGGTATTGAGGTTGATGGCCATATTCTGAAAATAAGAAAACAGATTCAGGGTGCTGTGAGATGGCCCCTTGGGTAATGAGACTTACCACCAAGTCTTACAATCTAAGTTCTGATCCCTAAGATACGCGTGGTGCAAGCAGAGGACTCACTCCTGCAAGTTGCTGGGGCTCATGTGCATGCATGTACTTGCAAGTAAACACACATGCAAGTGCGCACACGTGTGTACACACACACAGATACAAGGGAAATTATAAAGTGGAAATAAAGAAAAGCAGGTTGAGGAGATGATGTGCTCAGGGCTGTCTGTTAGATAGAGCTAAGGTTCAGAGGTACACGTGGCTCCAGGTCCCGCCTGTTTGCTGTCATACCTCATCTCCCTCTAGTGTTTGTGCTTTCTGGCTTATAATTCAGATTCCTGCTGGAGAACTGTAACTGTGGACTGTACTGTAGCTTTATCAAATTAGTCAACAGCTGGTGTTAACATCTGATACTCAGGCTGTAGAAGATTGGCCTTGTGTTTCTCCAGGTCCTACCTAGGTTGATTTTAGATTTGTGTGCTTGGCTGTGTTTTTTTAATGGGCAGGATTTATAGAATTGCTCTTTTAGCATGTGTGTGCTAGTTTAAAATTTGTGGTTTTAGCCAGGCAGTGGTGGCACAGGCCTTTAATCCCAGCATTTGGGAGGCAGAGGCAAGCGGATTTCTGAGTTCAAAGCCAGCCTGCTCTACAGAGTGAGTACCAGGACAGCCAGGGCTACACAGAAAAACCCTGTCTCGAAAAACAAAAAAAGGAAAAAAAAAAATTGTGGTTTTAAAAGAACCTAGATTTTATTTTATCTAGATTGCTACATTTTGATAACTTAAGTATTTAGCACCTAAAAGAAGTGTAATACTGCCAAAGACACATCAAATTTCCATAGATGACCAATATAAGGAAACAGAATATGGGTTTGTTGATGTTGTTGTTTTGTTTTGTTTTGTTTTATGAGACAGGGTTTTTCTGTGTGTCCCTGGTTATCCTGAAATGCTCTGTAGACTAGGCTGGCTTTGAACTCAGAGGTCCTCTGTAGGTCTGTGAGTCTGTCTCACTGCTGGGATGCCACTCAGGGAAGGCAGAATGCAGTTCAAGATAGGGAGTCCCAGCCCGTGTTTCCTGGTTAGAAACAGCAGGGGCTGGGGCGGATGCTGTGGTTCTCAATCTCCTGTGCACCTGGACAGTGCTGGGGACTCAAGGACTTGAGAACGGTGGTCCAAGGCCCACATTTATCTCCCCTATGTGCCAGGCAGGAAGGGGATGGCTGAGCCCGAGACTGGCGTGGAATCTGGTTTGGTTCTGAGTGAGTGCCGAGAATACTGAGGGGCTGAAAGAAGAAAGGCCTTCTCTGGGAGATTTAGGCAAGGCTTTGTGCAACTAAGGCCTCCCCCTTGATGAAGGAGATGGTCCTTGCTTGTCCAAACTGCTTTATGTTTAGGGCAGATGTGAAAGCATACATCTTACTCAGGGCGAACCAGGGATTAAATATCTTTTTCAGGAAGGGATATTAGCCAGGCAGTGGTGGCGGAAGGGAAGCTCCTTGGCTGAACACTAGGGCCTATCTAGATACCTCATTAGCATGGAGAGCTCCAGTGTTTTATGCTACCTGACCAGTTGTTGGGATCTTCACTTTGGGGTGTCATGGTTACGTGTTCAGGACAGGTAGAGCCTGGCCAGGGGCTGGTTCCAATGCTTGCCATCCTCAACTATGAGAGTAACCGGTGAGTTTTGAACCTGCTTGAACCTTACCAGTTTTTCTGTCTGGTGGTACGGTCCACTTGCCCCATAGTCCTTCCCCTCATCCGCAAGTTCACCAGTCATAATGTGGTCCTTAATACTCAGTGCAATGTAGTGACTTTTTTTTTTTTTTGAGTGATGGAATGACTTCAGTTTGTTTGTTTTTTCTTTCCTTAAGGTATTTGAAATAAGAAACACTGAAGATCTAACTGAAGAATGGTTACGTGAGAAACTTGGATTTTTCCACTAATGTGAACTTCTGTGTTTCTAAAGTATTTATGTATTAACCTGACCATACTGGAACCAGACATAAATAGTTATTTATGCCTAAAAATGCACTGTTACTTACAGTTTGTTTCCTGCAGTAAAGAAAAATTCTTCATTTGTGCAGTTTGAACAAAGGGGAAATCATCTTCATAGTAATGAGACGTTGTGAAGTGTTCCTGCATCTGTCATTGTTAGGGGGACTACTTTTCTCCAGGGATGCTTTGCACCCTTTTGACTAATTTCTATAATTTATGATTCAGAATTTGTAACTGTTTGCAGACACTATAGGAAGGTGGGTATTAGACTGTGATAGACAACAGTTCCTCCTCTGACCACTCCTGGGTACTGGCAGTTTATAAGTGCAAGTAGCATTTTATCACCTGTCACATCATTGCGGTTCATTTGGGACTGAAGCGTAAGTGACCGATTCTGAGCCTTGAGTAGAGATGTAGTGGGACCTCTGTTGAACTCTCCGCCAGTTTTCCTCCTCTCTTGGGTTCCTGTATCTTTGCAATCAAGTGTAGAATCTTCATCAATCACTCCTCCTTAAGGTCCGGAAGTTGATTTTTATGGTAGAGTTAGGATTGTTAGGTTTTCTTCTTATGGAGAATAGCATCTGAATCTTAGAAACTGGGAGCTCTATAATCAAGGGCTTCGTTCTTGGTTATGTCACTGGCAGGGAGCTTAGACTGTAGCTTGGTAACACTGCAAAGCACCTCCTAATATGTTAATACTGTGCCTTTGATTGGTCAGCTTTACCATTAGCTTAAGACTGCTACACTGCCAGTGTTCTAGATTTGGTGAAATTAATACTTTTTTAAAGGGTTCAAATAAAACAATTTTCTAATATATATAATTAAAATTTGTAATAAACCAACTTGTTACTTTTAAAATTCCAACTATCTGCCCAAAGTTATGATAGTAGGTGAGAGTTATAATTTGGGGTATATTTGCTATTAGTTTTGTGCCATATGTAAGCATTATTTAAACATTGGCCACAATTAATAACAACACATCAATAGATGTCATACCTTTTATCCTAAATGTCAGAAGAAATTCTAATATGAACTAAGCCAGTCACAGTTTGATGACACCATCATCAGGAAGCAAGATTTCTAATCTACTTGGAATTCTTAAGTTTCACTTAAGAAAACAATGTAAGAAATGCTGAATAGTAATTTGACTTAAAGAGACAAGTTAAGAGACTGTAGAGACGACCAAATTCTTATATTAAGAAGGTAGTGATTTTGATTGGGCATTGGTGGCACATAACATTTAATCCTGGCATTTGGGAGGCAGAGACAGGCAGATCTCTGAGTTCAAGACCAGCCTGGTCTGCAGAAGCAAGTTCCAGGGTAACCAAGGCTAAACAGATGAACACCCTGCTCCCCTAAAAAGAAAAAAATAGCAAAACATCTTTATGTTGGCATGTGTTCATTGCATAGTATTTGTCTCATTTAGGGCTTTGTGCCGGTTTTACTGGAGGGAAGATAGCTGGAACTGTCACAGTAGAGTGGAGTGTGTTGTATTCCCAACTGTGTGCTCACTAGCCTGTATGTCAGGAAGCAATTGCAAGTGCTAGAGGAGGTGATCATATTGGTTCATGAATGGAAAAGTCCCTTTATTTCAGTGTCCAGAGAGCAAGAAAACTTCATCTAAGAAGTTTAGGACTTCATTATACAGGTATTTTGGTATGAGCTAGAGAATAACTTGCTTATAATCCCACAGGAATGCAGATGAGACCCAAGTAAAGGGGGACTTTGATGTCTCTGACTGATGCACATAAGGGTTCGTTTCACCTGGTTATAGAAGCACGCTTTCAGAAGCAGTGCTACAAGTCTACGTTTTAAATTCAGTTCTTTATTTTGGCTTGCATATTTAAATCAGTTTTTGAAATTTCCAAGTCTTTCATAGAGTGAATGGCCCTGACCTGCCACACACAGGACTCTTAGTCTCTAGTTCAAGCAGCAACACCAGTGGTGAGCAGCTTTCCTTTTCAAGCTTGTCTGACTCTTACCTGTAGATGGGTCGTTTGTAAGGTAGCACACTGAGTTGGGGCATTAATAGAACATGGTTATTCTGTCTGTCCTTAGACAAGTTTGTAAGTCCTGTGCCCTGCAGTGTTCATGAAATATTTATGTAAGTTTCCCTTTAGCTAAAATTTACAGTATTTTTCTTATTCTTTTTCTGCTGTTCCGTAAAGAGTATGTCCAGATTTCATAATTCCAGGTTTTTTACACTCCATGTCTTTCAGCAACAACCATTCCCACTCAGCCTTAATCTTAATCTTTCCTTTTTGGAAGCCACTCTTCCCGGGAACCTTTTAAGCAAGCATTGCTTTGGAAATTTCTGATCTTACTAAGTTGTGCATAGCATCTAATGTCAGAACCGACTAGGAATCACAATGTATATGTCATGTGGTTTTGGTGACAACATGAGTGACACATGAAGAGGGGTATTCTCAGGTTACCGTGCTGCAATTCCAAAAGGTCTGAGTTTTAAACAGTGATTTGTTCTGGTATTGACACAATTATGTTAGGAAAAAAGCTGGTTGACTGTTTTGTTTAATTGACTTCTAAACTATGTTTGAATTGTCTGAGGAGTTTACTGGATGCTTAGCGCAGTTAAACATTCTCGTCCTGTGAGAGAAACATTCTCTTGTAGGAGAGGTGTTGCAGATTGTGATTATAAAATAATTTGTAGCAAAAATATGTGTTAGCATTTTCCCTCCCTTTTTGTCTCCTATTTTCAGGAGACAAACTTAGCCATAAACTGAATCCTGGTCTGACACTTCCACAAATGGTTTCCAGTTAGAGGAGTTTATTGCCAAATTAAACTTGGCTCTTTTCCCACTTAGATAGAAACTAAGAAAGCTGCACATAAGAAATGTTTGGACACTTGTAAAACTCAAGTGACTACATTAATCTGTATGTAAACTAGTGAGCAGACACATCCATAAGAATTGAAATGCCAATATTTGGGAAGTAGAGAGTAACTTATATCCTATCAGATCTATTGAGTGTTAATATGGTAGCACTCTGTATTTGTTCTGTAGACTGATAATACTGGAATCCATAAAGTTTGAGCCTTTACAACTTATGTAAAGAAATGTTGCAAACATTTCTGGATGAGTCTTACTTTGTATCTCCAGAAGAATGTAGATGTCTCCTAGGCCTCCTCGTGCTGATGGTTCTGAGCTGAATATTTCTTGGTAGGCCATGTGACACTTCAGATCAGTGATCCTACTCCTGTAATGTTAGGACAATTATATTACGCTTATGATAGAAACAGTTTCTTGCTTTTCGGAATATTATTACTTGAATACCACTTGAGATCATTAGCATGCCAGGAAAAGTCCATTGATTTTGATGGTCCAATGTAATCTCATTCAGGAGGCTTGAAACATTGGTGGTTTAGTCTTGTGAATTTTAACAGTTCTCTGTCATTGTTTAAGAAAACCAACAACTGGCACTACTTCTTAAGCTGTGGTTTCAGTCTCTGCTAGTTCATACCGCATGTTTATTTTGGAGTCTTTTGGTAAGCATGGTGCTTGTACTGGTTTAAATAAAATGCTAACATGAAAGAACTTCTAGTGTTTTATTTTTTAACCTGCTTTCACTTCCCCTTTGTGGCTTCTGATGCCTGCCTGTCAATTTCTGTGAGCCACGTGGCTAGTTAGCAGTTTACTTTCTTTGGGAAAATCAAATAACAGCAATAATAAAAAAAAAAAAAAAAAAACAGGAATCCTTGGGCAACTTGATGAAAGGAGAACACAATGACACCGAACTCTCTATACTCAGTCCCTGGTGGGTGTGTACAAAACGCAGTGAACAGCAGCCAACGTAGGACAGATCCCAGATGGCAGATCCAGCCTTGAAAGGGAGAATTAGAAGCTAGGAGGTCTGTGCCGCTGAGCAGTCCTGTCAGAGGTTATGTTATTAGAAATTGCATTATTGTTCCTTAATCATGCCTTGAAAGCCCATCCTGTTGTCTTTTGGCGGGGCTATACTGCATAGATACACCACGTATCTATTAGAATGCATAAACGCAAATCTTGGATACGCTGGGCTTATCATGCACTGCTTGTGATGAAATCTGCTAATAGTCAGGTTTTACTTTGGCTATGAAAGGAGTAATTAATGCCTTTCTGTCTTTAAGAATCTCAAAAGGAAAACTGGCCAGAGCCAGAACACATATTTTTCTTATTTCTCAAATATGGTCATTTAGCTACTTAACTGTTTTTATTTTTCTCCTTCGCTTAAAAAAGGTAGACTTTAAAAAGAAATCCTTGTTAGTTTCTAGCAACAACAAAAAAATATCCATAAGCCCTCAGGTCCTAGGAACACTGCATCCCAGTGCAGTGAATTTTGGCTAAACCAAGAGTTAGTTAGATGGAAAATCTTATTACTGAGCTTCATGGAGTCTGTTCTTAACCTGTGCTAGACATCTGTCATATCTTGTCCTGTGTTGGTGTGCCAGAATCCCTGGGGCTAAGGAATTTATACAAAGTACAGAAGTTTATTATTTTGTACTTTTGGAAGCTAGGGCATCCAAAATGAAGGCACTGACTCCCAAGTAAGAGCCCACTTGCTGCATCTTAACACGGTAGAAAGTAGAAAGGGCCAAACTGGCTGGAGTCTGTGGCTCAGTGAGAGTGCTTGGCCAGCAGCACAAGGTCCCAGGTTCAATTCCCAGCATTGCTGGCCCTCCACAAAAATACCAGATAAAGAAAGCAAGGGTCCAAGCTCTTCATGGAGTTCTTTCTGAGCTGACCATTCTTTCACTTGTAAGGGTTTCCCCTGAAGTTCCCCTCCCCCACAGTGGTGCCCGCTGCTTTGGTGTGTATGTTTTTAAAACCGGGATTTTAGGGACCCTGTAAGATGACAGCAGCAACCAGGTGTAGCTATCTGCTGCTCTTCCTCCTGGTGTATTCCTACCCCTGCCCCATCCTGTTCTCAGCCCTCTTCCTCCTCCAAAACACACTTCTAGCCCCAGCTGGCTGAACCCAAAGGCAGTCATCTCCTGGTATTAGATAATGGGTAGCAGATAATGATCTGGGTCAATCATTCTTTTAAATGAAACAGCTGTGTGGATGTGAGAATGCTGTTAGGGAGAGCAGAAGGAATGGTGCCAGCTTGGGCATCGTGGAATAAAGCAGCAGGCAGAAGATCTCAACAGTGTTAAGTAAGTCAATAACACCGTTATTAAAGAGCCACACATTGGGTTGTGTCCACTCTAAGAGCCTCCTGTGATCCCGAGCCTTCTTGAGTTTCTCCTCTTCCTGAGGCCTGGTTGGTCAGCTTCTCCTGGATCCTCTGCATGTCTATTAACAGAAAGCCTCGGTTCTTGAACTCAGCTTGGGCAGATGTTTGCTTCTATACAGTTGTGCCAAGCTAGAGGAGCAGCTCTAGGTCATCTGCCACCTCGGCCTGCATTCACACTCAGCCCAACCCAGCCTACCCTACCCATCTGCTCTGTGCCTCAGCTTCCTGAGCCCACAGAAACTCATGCTTTCCCTGCCTGCTCAGTCCCGTGACCTTCAAAAGACATCTCAGCGACCTTTAAACCACAAGGTCTGCTGGGTTTTGAGTTTATAGTGTTCTTAAGGAAAAAGATTCTCTATACCCTAACTTCTCTGATGACCATCATATTTTACATTATGTTTGCTTTTTCAGGTAATAAGGATTGCAGTCTATTCTAATGCCAATACTTGATTTTTTTTTTTTTTAAAGCTCCCTCTCCTGCCCTTCCTACCACTCCACCTCACCTTCAGGTCTGCATTACCTTGAGAAGCCTGCAGTCGGGGTCAGAAATGGTCAGTCCCTCTCTAGCATCCCGCCTTACTCCTTTACCCAGGTGTCTCTGGTCCCTCTTCAGTTAGAGGGGACTCATGCAGCAATGAGACAAAAAGGGAAACCTGATAGCTGACCTGATAGCAGTCATCTGAAGTGACTCTGAGTGCCAGTGTCATGCCAGCTCTGTCCCCTCTGAGGTACTTTTGGTAGTTTGGTTTTGGCTGCAGGTTCTGTGACTCAGGTTATGGCCCCTTGCTAGTAGTTTTCCAGCTGGCTGTCCCTGCCGGGGTTTGGTGGCCATGCTAGACACTTTACTTTTCCAGCCTTGGGCCCCATAGTCCTACTCGTACCCTGTTGTGAGTTACCTCTCAGCTCTGTCCCCTACATATCTCTTACCTTATTTTGCCCCATCCCCCTAACCCAGCATGACAACCTTTTCTAGCCAGATACTTCTGCCACTGGCTTTTCTGTTCTGAACTGGGCCTCTCAGGGCCTGGCCCTGCTTGTCCATCCCATGGCAGCCATACGTCACCATCCCATCATGTCTTAATTCTCTGATGCCACCTCTTTCCATCTGATGAAATCTTTCCTAAGTTTTGTAACTGGGCTGCTTGAGGGCTCTCAGGATAGTATGGGAACTTTTTGTTGTTATTTTTAAAGCAACTAACTCAGACCCACTTTGATACAAAATTTTTTTTTTTAATCTTTCAACACTCCTGTGTATTTTAACTCTCACCTGGAGTACTTGGTAAGCCACAGATTTCTGGCTCTAGCTCTGCAATTTCTGATTAAGTAGGTCTAGAAGTTTGCATTTCTAACAAATGCCCAGGTAGAGGGGCCACATCAGGGTAATCTTGAAAGTTTTAACTTATTCAACAGATGGTGTGCTTGCTTGTGGTTTTATGCCTAGCTAAATCTCTTTTCATATTTTTGGTATGAACTAGATGCAGGCTTGATTTTTCACACTAATACCCAATCATGAGCTATGGTGCTATGAATATTTATATGAAATAGATATTTCTCATTAAACCTGTTTTCTTTAGAGAAGAAATTTTCAAACGAAATCTTGTTGACTTAATTTCAGTGATAGATCTTTGTGTAGTTTCTAGAGAGAAGCATCTAAGTTGTGTTCTGCCTGTAATATTTTATTTATATAAATATGACAAGAAGCGTTGGTAATCATGCGATGCTATCCTTGCTCTATGGTCAGCTGAACTGGAGCTGTACCTATCAGGGTTTCCCAGACAAACAGTACAACATACACACACACACACACACACACACACACACACACACACACGTATGTATGTATACTTCCACTCAGTATACATACTTGTACACACAGGATTATCTCTTAGGATTGATAAGTGTTTGGTTCCAGCATCCCTCTTTGGATACAGCATTTACATATGACCTGTGTGAATCCTTCTGTACACATCCACCTGTAGGTTGCTGTGGTGCCTAACACAATGTTATTCCTACATAAGTAATCACTATGTTGCATTATTTAGGGAATAATAGCAAGAAAAGACTATAAATGCTCAATATAGATGAAACTTTTTCTATGTATTTGTTTTAAATCTATAGTTGGTTGAATCCATAGCTCTGGAATGCGCGGAGAGCCAGATATCGATCCATCCAAATCTGTTTCACTTACTATGAAGAATTGGCCTGAATGAGTATAGCTCTGAAAAGACATGGGGTCTTCCCATAGCATGCTAGAGACTCGGGAAAGCTGGAAGTTCGATTCTCACATCAGTCCAGTGGCCTAAGAACAGGGAAGCCAGTGGTGTAAATACCAGCCCAAGAACAAAGAAAATGAGTGTCCCAGCTGCAGAAGCAGACAGGAAACAACACATTTCCACTTATTTCCCTTAAGCTCTATTCAGGCCTTCTGTGGACTGATTGATGATACCGGCCCACAGTGGATGGGGCATCTGATCCAAGTGTGAGTCTCACTCTCTCAGACACATAATGTCTAAAGGAAATGGCTTCTGCCAGCCAAGATGACATGGAATTAATGTCTGCACTGTAAGACCATTAAGGCTGAAGCTGGAGTGATGGCTCAGGAGGTAAGAGCTCTGCTTATCCAGGGAACTCAAATTCAGTTCCCAATACTGAGTTTGCACTGCTCAAAAACTTCTGTAAGTCCAGTACCAGGGAATCAAGGTAGAGTATACACATGGACTAGAGAGATGGTTCAGGGGTTAAAAGCACTTGATCCTCTTGCAGAGGTCTTGGGTTCAGTTCCCGGCACCGACCCTGTGCTTCACAGCTGTGCCTAACTCCAGTTCCAGGGGATGTGACACCGTCCTCTGACCTCAGGGTACCAGGCGTTCCTTTGGTGCACTTGCATGCATGCAGGCAAAAGACTTATACACATAAAATTAAATAAATCTTTTAAAAAATATTGCATAGTGTCATAGAACTTTCATGTTTTGAACTAAAAGCAATTCAAGGACGTTAGTGAAGTCGCAGAATTGAAGTTACTGCCAGAATCAATTTTAGACCATTTCATCATCCCAAAGAAACTATGCCACTATCAGTCACTTCCTGTTTCCCTCAAGTCTTGGCATGCAGAACAAACATCTAATTTCTTACTTTATACATTCTCCTATTCTTGGTGATTTATATGAATAATATCATTTACATCAACTTCCTGGCCTATGTGACTAGCCTCTTCCCCAGTTTTCAAGATTCATCGCGATGCGTCTGTTCTTCATTTCTTTCTATTGCTCCGCGCCATCGTATTGCTTGGAATGTGCTGTTCTTCATTCGTGGCTGACGCGCTGCTTCCACTCCTTGGCTGTTGGGGATAGTGCTGCCATGAAGATTCACACTCCAGTTTTGTGAGTTCCCTAAGGAGCTGTCAGACTGTTTATCAGATCAGCCACAGTATTTTACATTAGCACGTGTGGTGTATGAGAACTGCAGTTGCTCTACATCCTTGTCAACTTTTCACTACTGCCTGCCTTTTGTGACATAGCAACGTTACTGGGCTATGCAGTAGCATCTGATTGCAGCTTGGGTGCGCGTTTCCCTGGTGGCCAATGATGCTGGGCATCTGTCCGTGTATGCTCAAACACTTACCGTTGTATTTAGAGCCTTTTCCCTGGTTTTTTTGTTTGTTTGTTTGTTTTACTTGTATCATATGAATTTTAGTATCCCTATGCTTTTAAAAGAGTTTTAATGGGGATTTGAAAGTTCAGTTTCCAACACCTAGGTCAGCTACAGCTGCTTTTAACTCCAGCGTTCGGGGATCGATTCCTTCTCCTAGCCTCTCTAGGTCAGCTACAACCTAGGTCAGCTACAGCTGCTTTTAACTCCAGCTTTCGGGGATCGATTTCTTCTCCTAGCCTCTCTAGGCACCAGCATATCTCTCTCTCTCTCTCTCTCTCTCTCTCTCTCTCTCTCTCTCTCTCTCTCTCTCTCTCTCTCTCTCTCTCTCTCTCTCTCTCTCTCTCTCTCTCTCCTCTCTCTCTCTCCTCTCCTTCCTCCCTTTCTCTCTCTCTCTCTGAGCTGTCTCACATGCAGACATCTAGCCTCAGGTTCGTTTGCAGGAGACTGTCCACAACAAACTTAGAGTGTGCTCCTGTTAAAATGTAATTGGTCATTGAGGTGAGAGCGCACGTCTTCATTTTTATATCACTTCATGTTTATATTTATGATAATATCACATTATTTCAACTTTTCTAGCTTTGTATTAATTTAGCATGAAGGGTGTGAGTTCTCACTGCTCAGATCTTAAAGCGGTGAGCAACCCTGACCTGTGTCTATAACTTGGAAGAAGCCGCTGGATCGTTCAGTGTTCTTTCATGTGTTAGAAGTTTATTAGTCTTAGTGTGTGGCTCCCCACCGAAGCACTTATGTGAGGGTCAGAGGACAACGTGTAGAGTTGCCTCTCTTTCTTTCCCATGGGTTCTGTGGAAGGAAGGGTATCCAGCTTACAAGGCAGGAGCTCCCGCTGACTGAGCCATCTGGATAACTGTTTCTCTCTTTTTTTAAATAAAACTTTATTCTTTCAGAATCCTATACAGTATATTTTGATCCTGTTCTTTCCCCTGCCCCAACTCCTCTCAGTTCCTATCCAACCCAACTCCCACCCTTCCTAACTTTATCACCTTTCTCTCAAAAGAACAAACGAAAGAGCCGCCGAGTCCAGTTTGTGTTTGCTGACTACTGCTGAGTCTGGGGGCTACCCAGGAGCTCTGTTGATAAATGCAGGGTCACTTTTTTGAAGAGGACTGATTTGTCTTCTGCCAGCAGCTGTCACTTGTAAATAGCCTCTTGGCTAGGGGTAGGACTTCATGTCCACTGCCCTCCTCCATGCTGGGACTTTATCTGGCAGGAAGTATTTACCAAGGAATGGAGCAATGGTAGAGTCTAACTGGGAGATGCTTCTGCCTCCCCATGACAATATTCCCCAATAGATTCCATGGATTTTATGTCCCTCAGGTGTTTAAATGTGAGACATAGGAGAATTAAGCAACTGAGGGCAAGGCACAGGACACTCAGAGAACAGGCAATACAACTTAGGTGCCAGCACAACTCCAGAGCAAGTTAAAACCATAAATAATGAGTCCACCCCTCACACGCCAGTGATTTCACCCCTTGCTGACCCCTCACAACAACTTTATGGGGTGGGTGCCATTTGTTAGCATCCAAGTGTCTTTTAGATGACAAAACTTTGAGAGGCACAGTTGTTTTCTAAGGCCATACCAGAGCCAGAACTATCAGAACATCTTCACATTCCAGTGTTTGCCCTGTCAGGAACTGGTGGAAACTCGGCCCATGTGACTAAGGCAGGCATTTAGGGTGTGGTTCACTTTTTTTCTCCTCCCAGCTCCTGGATATCTGCCAGAGTGTCTTAGTTGGCATTTTTAAGGTTTTAGTTAAAATTGAGACTCTTCATTAGTTGAAGCTATAGAAATCTCTCCATTCCTCCTGTGTGTGCTGCCAGATGCCAGTAAAGTGCTTAAGTGCAGGAATTCAGTGCACAGCTCATGGCCTTGAGCCTTCTACCGAGTGTCTAGATGCTTGTTGGGATTAAGGGTTCTGGCTCTGTGGCCCGTAAGAGGTGACCTTGGGCTGGAGATGGTGCTGTTAAAGTTGTGTCATTGAGGGGGACTCACATGCCTCAATGTCTACCAGACTGCCTGTAGGCAAGTCTGTGGGTCTTTTTTTTTTTTAAATTGATGACTGATGTGAGTAGATTTACCTTACAGCCCACAGTGGGTGGTGCCACACCTGGGCAAGTGGTTCTGAGTTATATAAGAAAGTAGGTTGAGCAAGCTCATGAAGAGCAAGCAAGACCACTGTAGTGGCTATTCCTGGTTGTCAACTTGACAATATTTGGAATGAACTACAATCCGGAATTGGAAGGCTCACCAGTGACCCTTATCTGGAGGCTTGGAGATCCTTATCTGGATCTTGGTTTGAAGATCTTGAGCCACAGTGGCTATGGATTCCAGAAGATTGAATCTCCGAGTTTAAGGAACACACCTTTAATCTGGGCTACACCTTTTGCTGGAGACAATATAAGGACATTGGAAGAAGGGAGTCTAGCTCTTGCTCCTTCGCCTGCTTGCTGCGTGAGACTGAGTAACTGCTAGATCCTTGGACTTCCATTCACAGCTGCGACTGAACAATTGTTGGGAATTGGGCTGCCGACTGTAAGTCATCAATAAATTCCTTTACTATCTAGAGACTATCGATAAGTTCTGTGACTCTAGAGAACCCTGACTAATACAACCACTCTTCTGTGGTTTCTACTTCTTGCCTCTAGGTCCCTGCACTTGACTTCCCTCAGTGGTAAATTAGATTGCAACCTGAGAATTGAAAGTGGAAATAAATCCTTTCTTCCCTGACCAAACCTGCAGGAGTAAGGGTCCTGAATGTGAGCCGTGAGTGGAAGGGCCCAAGATGAGAAACACAGAAGACAAAGTCAAGAGCTGGGACCGGGAGGACTTCTGCAAGCTAATGGCTTCGGCCAAGCAAGTCCATTAAGATGTGTAGCGTCTTACGTACTATTTGCAGAGGGAAAATGGGGCCAGTGTCAGCAGCGAGCTAAATCAGACAGTGTTGACAAAGAACACAGGGTATCTCAGATGCAGCTGCCTTAGGACGAGTAACCACAGCTTTTTAGGAAGAAAACCAGTTTCCTAGGCAACTTTAACTCTTTCGAGGCTCTTAGAGTTCCTATTGCTGTGAAGGAAGGAACACCATGATCAAAAAACAAGTTGGGGAAGAGTTTATTTGGCTTACAATTCTATATCCCTGTTCATCATCAAAGGAAGTCAGGACAGGTTCCTGGAGTCAGGAGCTGATTCAGAGGTCATGGAGGGGGTGCTGCTCCTTGGCTTGTTTGCCATGGCTTGCCCAGCCTGCTTTCTTTTAGAACCCAGGACCATCAGCTGCCTCAGGGATGGCTCCATCCACACACAATGAGCTGGGCTCTCCCACATCCATCACTAATTAAGAAAATACCCTACCGGTCTTCCTGTAGCCCAAACTTATTGAACGATTTTCTCAATTGAGGCTCTCTCCTCTCCAGTGACTCTAACGTATGTTCAGTTGACATAAAACTAAGCAGCACACTCTGGCTCCAGTCCTAGCCTGGACCTTGCCACATCTGCTCCTGGACAAGGACACAGAACATTCCTTTGTATTTTCATCTAGGCCTCTGAAGTCTTGGTCAGTCTGGCTCCCAAACTCTTGCGCGCGCCAGACTGGCCAGCAGTAACAACGCTGCAACAGGATCCTTCTGCACACGTTTATTGGGAGAGCTTGATTGCAGAGGTGAAGAGACCCCGAGCCCAGAACTGGTGCTGCTTATATAGGCCTAGGAGAGGCGTGTCTCACACCCGGATTGGTTATGCACTAAGCCTCATTTGCATGTTCCTCATCTGATAGGCTACTCTCTCTCTCTCTACCTCACAGAGCCTCATTATCATACCTCATTTGCATGTCTCACATCTGATTGGTTATACTCCCAAAGCCTCATTATCATGCCCGGGCCAGGCAGTGTCTTTGCATAAAACTTTACTGCATATGTACACATTGGTTGTTTGTCCAAACTTATGCGTGGTGGCCAGCAGTAGTCAGTGCCACTCTGCAACAGCACATGTGGCTTCCCACATCTCCCCCTTTTTATTTTAATAAAATGAGGCTGGACTAGGCCTGTGCAATTATGTCCATCCGCTGTGGCTCCTGTTTTAGGTCGTTCCTCTAATGTCACAGCCTTACCCGTCATAGGGTAACCCTATCGCCACCGGGCCCCGTGTCTTAGGTTGGACTGTGAACGAGGAAAGTTACCCGTCTCTGGATACCGCAGTGCTGTGTGACAGTAACTGCTAAATGACCTAGGGCGAACTCTGCAAAAGAGGCCAGCCAAAAAATGAGTTAGTGAGGAAATCATGATTACCCTGTCGCTTGCAATGAGGAAACCTCAGTGATGTGCAAGGGCTGATCAATGATCATTGAGTCTCTCTCATCTCAGTGCCGTGGAGTGCAAGAGCAGAGAACTCAGATGCCGACTAATTCTTGAGCATAGATAACCAAATTTCAGGGGAGGAGCCGTTTTCAATAGCTAAAAGTGCCTGAGTTATAATCACCTTGTCACTTTTTGTTGTTGTTGTTGTTGTTGTTGTTCTTGAGTTCTGAATTTGCATACCAACCAGAGCATGAACACCAGTCCACAGCATATGGCAGCACCAAACAAAATCACTCCCACCCATTCCTTAAAGTAAGAAAAAGCAGAGGTAAGCCAAGAGGTAAAGTCTCCGAGGGTCACTGGTTCCACTCTGGTCCCATTAAGGTTCAGGATCTGTATCTGCAGCCTCGTCTGCAACCTTTCCAGCTCCTGCGACCAGTTCCCCTTCAGGTAATTCGATAGGTCTGTACTTTTAATAAAAGAATTATTAATATACCTATTGGGAGTAATGCACACATGCAAAGTGGATGCCACACAACTCATTTGTAAGACATCCATCATCTGTTCCATGTCATGTTGTAAAATATCCACTCTCCGATTCACTAACATTAACCCTAAGGCGATATGAGAATCCACCCTTTGCAGGGTAAGCAATGCCTCAGACGTTTTTTTCTGCTATCTGACTTATAGTGTCAGCAGTATTAATTTGATCTGCCCAATTAGAGATAATCTTTTTCTTAAAAAATATACAGGGTGTAAAAGGTTTATCTACATTATGCACAAAGCATAATGTATAATTTAAATGAAAACTAGTACTCTTATACACCCGTGGCTCTTGAGGAGTTTGTCGTGCATAAGGCACATCCAAAAAACATTCCTTTGCAAAAAAACAAAGGCTAGGTAGAAGAATTGGAATGTACTGGTAAAGGTACTGGCCATGATCTTACTATGGCCCACAAGGGTATACTTATCCCAGTCTCAATCATCAGGAGCAAGAGGATCACCTTGGGGTTCATCTTGCTCTTTCATGGTCCTTGTCAGTCGCGTCGGGACCCAAAGTGGATTTTCTTCACCCTGTGGAAAAACACAAATAGCTCCCCGGGATCTGATTAAGATAGGATCCGGGCCATACCATTTATTATCAAGGACATTTTTCCATTTGACCATTTCATTGGGTGATTGAGGCCATTGTCCGTGCCTTTCAGCTGGTGATCTTCCAGCATCATCCAATTTTTAAAAATTAAGAGTAAATATTGTAAGGGATAGAGCCATCTTTGGCGTCATAGCCTCTATTCCCCCTTTCTGTTTTTGCAAATATTGTTTCAGAGTGCGATGGGCTCTCTCAATGATGCCTTGGCCCTGTGGATTATAGGGCAATCCAGTAATATGTTTCACTTGCATTTGTTTGCAAAATTGGCTAAATTTAGAAGAAGTATATGCAGGACTGTCTTTAACACTAGGGGCTTGCCCCATGCAGCCCAAGCCTCTAAGCAGTGAGATATGACATGAACTGCTTTTTCCCCTGTCAAGGGAGAGGCATGTAGGACACCAGAACTGGTATCGATGGATACATGTACATATTGTAATTTCCCAAAAGATGGGATATGCGTGACGTCCATTTGCCAAACATCTAGGGGTCGCAATCCGCGAGGATTAACACCCACGGAAGGTGCATTAATAAATTCTACACATTTACCACACTGTAGGACAATATTTCGGGCTTCTGTTCGTGTGAGCTTAAACTTTTGTCGTAATGTAGAAGCAGGGACATGATAAAGCTGATGAAAATTCTTAGCACTGTCTATAGAGCTTTGTGATAGGAAAACCATATCTCTGGTGGCTGAATCAGCAATTCCATTTCCCTTAACCATAGGTCCAGGTAATGATGTATGTGCTCTAATATGTTGAATATAAAAGGGATGCTCACGCATCAAAATACAATTTTGTATTTTCCTCAAAATTTCAGATACTGGACTAGACTGCTTAAAATTTCCGGCAGTCTCTAATGCTAGAACCGCATTAACTACATAAACAGAATCAGAGATAATATTTATGAGCATAGGAAATCTTTTAAAAACTTCTAAAACCACCAAACATTCAAATTTATGGTTCTTAATATGCATAGGTACAAAGGTTCTTGCTCATTTATATGATTTAACTGTGCTTTTTGGATAGCTCTTTCCACCTTCCTAAGAACATCAGAAGCCTCAGGTGTTAATTGTCTCAATGAGGTAATATGTGATTCTCCTTCTAAAATTTGAAATAAAGGTTTTAATTCTGAAGTAGGGATCCTTAAATAAGGTCTAACCCAATTTATATCTCCTAATAATTTTTGAAAATCATTTAATGTCTTTAGATGATCTTTTCTTATACTAATCTTTTGTGGGGTGACACATCGTAAAGTAATAGTGACTCCTAAAAAATGACTAACATTAGACTGCTGTACTTTTTCTGGTGCAATAATCAAGCCATTATTTTTTAAAGTTTCATTAAGCAAACCATAAGCTTGCTGTATACTTTCTTCTTCTGGTCCACCTGATAACACTGTGTCTCCTTTCTTTTTCCTTTTTCTTTTTAAGCCCTTCTCCTCTTCTGACATACTTTCTTGTTGCTCTGTAAGGATTTTCTGACCTGTCTTGACTGCCTCTATACACAGTTTCAAACAGTAACAGAGTCCATATATCAGAACAAACAAGACCAAAACTATTAGACCTACCCACAAAGGGTCAATGGGAGAAAAAAGCATAACTCATGAACCTTAACTTGTCCCAAAGCCGGGAACCTTATCGTCTCAATCCTTTCTTTCCTTCTCTTCTCTCTTTCCCTTTTCTCTTTCCTTCTTTTTTTTTCCTTTCCTTTCCCTTTTCCTTTCCTTTACCATTTCCTTTTCTTTATCACTGATTCCTTTTATTTTTCCTCCCTTTTCTTTTTCTTAAAAAACATATCCCCCTTTAACCTGGGGATCAATTTGGGAGACATACCGGTACCACCGTTTCTCAGCTGAAGAGTTCTGAATCCACGCAGTCGGATCCTTCTCAGCAGTCTGTTTTGCAGGAACACTTCATTATCACTGTTCCCCAGCTGAAGAGTTCTGAATCCACGCCGGATCCTTCTCAGCAGTCTGTTTTACGGGAACCTTTATTAACCACTCCTTCCCTGTGATGCAGTTCTGAATCCTCCCTGTAGCAGGGGGTCTTTGCTCATGCCTGAAGATGTTTCTTGTCCCAGGTTTTCAGCACCACTTCTTGCGCACGCCGGACTGGCCAGCAGTAATGACACTGCAACAGGATCCTTCTGCACACGTTTATTGGGAGAGCTTGATTGCAGAGGTGAAGAGACCCCGAGCCCAGAACTGGTGCTGCTTATATAGGCCTAGGAGAGGTGTGTCTCACACCCGGATTGGTTATGCACTAAGCCTCATTTGCATGTTCCTCATCTGATAGGCTACTCTCTCTCTCTGTACCTCACAGAGCCTCATTATCATACCTCATTTGCATGTCTCACATCTGATTGGTTATACTCCCAAAGCCTCATTATCATGCCCGGGCCAGGCAGTGTCTTTGCAAAAAACTTTACTGCATATGTACACATTGGTTGTTTGTCCAAACTTATGCGTGGTGGCCAGCAGTAGTCAGTGCCACTCTGCAACGGCACGTGTGGCTTCCCACACCAAACACTTGCCCAAGTTGCTTTTGTTCATGGTGTTTTATCTCAGCAATAGAAACCCTAACTAGGATACTGGTTAAAAAAAAAAACAGGTTAAAAAAAAACAAAAACAAAAACAAATGAACAAAAAGAGCAGAATGTTCTCGAACAGCTGTTTAGTCTCCTTCCTTCCATGCTTAAAATGTGGCTAGATCATTCTCAAACCAGTTATTGATGCTTTCTTACTAATTCCCCTCTCCTTATACTTGGAAGCAGGCCAGCCCCTTATTTAGACTGCCTTGACTTAAGATGTTTTTAAAGGATGCTTGAAAGAAGCCTTTACCTTAAGGCAACAGGCGTTTCAAAGGCACGTGGTGTTTCACTGAAGCAATAGAAACCCCAATTAAGACAAGGAATAGTTAGATAAGAGTTCTGCACATATGAGATTGCTGGCTGAGTCACGTTTGTATGTTTGTGCACTAATTGCTTTCATAATGGTTGTGTAACAGGCACCCCTAGAGCAAAGGCCAAGGCGGATGACAAGACTATCTGATATTAAGAAATCACAGCCTGCTGGGTAGTTCAGTGCTTTCTCTTTGAACATAGCCTTGGCCTTGGCCTTCTGTTTTAGAGGGGTAAATATAGTGGATAGAAATGTATTAGATTTCATTGCTGTTATAAAACCGAAAGCAACCTCAGGAAGAAAGGGCTTCGTTGGCTTACGTGGTCTGATCACAGTCTAGCACTGAGGAAAGTTAGGATAAGAACTCTAGGATAGGAACCTAGAGGCAGAAACTGAAGTAGAGACCACGGGGGAGCCCTGCTTACTGGCTAACTTCACCTCTCTTATGCAGTTTGCTTTTTTTATACACCCTGGGACTGACCACCTGTTCAAGGGTGGCTCTGTCACACCAGCCATCAATCAAGCAAAAGTGTCCCCACCTCAGGCCAACTGATGTGGATATGTTCTCAAGTGAGGTTCCTCTTCCCAGGTAACTCCAGCTTGTGTCAAGTTAAAAAGAAAAGCACGAGAAAGTAGCATGAAGAACCCGTGGTTACATTTCAGTGGCTGTGGTGAGACACCATGACCAAGGGACGAACAGAAGAGTTTATTTGAGCTCACACTTCCAGAGGGTGAGTCTGTGACCACCATGGCAGGCCCAGCTAAGGCCCTTGGGCGGCAGCTGAAGGCTTACATCCTAATCGGCCAGTAGACTTTTGAAACCTCAAAGCCCATTCCCAGTGACACATCTCCTCCAAGAAGGCCACACCTCCAAGTACTTCCCAAACAGTTTCACCAACTGAGGCCCGAGCACCCCAAATATATACCATTCTCATCTAAACCACCATAGAGAGCAGATGAAAATCACTCTCAAGTAACGGGAGCGACTTTTCCCCTGCGACCTTGAGCTGGAAAAGGTTCCTCCTAGTGACAGCTAAAGGGCCACGAGTCCTCAAGAAGATGCTAAGGGCTGCCAATGAGAAGGAAGTGTGGATACTTTTTACACTTATGGTGCGGTGACAAACTGTGATAAACACCTGAGCTAGGCAGCTTTAAGGAGGGAAGGCTTTTGGCTCCTGGTTTCTGAGGTTGCAGTGTACGCTCTGTTGTGCTGGTTCCATTGTTCCTGGAAGAACATCATGAGAGAGCAGGGCTGTGGACTAGAGTAGTTCCCCTCTGTCAGCCAGGAGCACTAGGGTCATGGGTCTTTCCAGGACACACCCTGCTTACTCACTGTTCTCTTGCTGTGAGGAGACAGCATGAACAAGGCAGTTTATAAAAGAGAACATTTAGTTGGGGGTCTTATTTACTGTTTCAAAGGGTTAGTCTCTTAGCATCATGGCTTGCAGTGTGGCGGCAGGTAGGCATGGCGCTGGAGCAGTAGCCGAGAGCTCATATCCGATCTGCAAGTTGTAAGCAGGCAGAAAGAGACTAGGTTTTTGAAAGTTCAGAACATACCTTCTCAGACAAGGGCCACAACTTCTAATCCTTACCACATAGTTCCACTCTAGGGACCAAGAATTCAGACCTGTGCAGGCCATTCTCATCCAAACCACTATACACCACTTGTGGCCTCGTCCATCTAACTAAGCCATGCTTCTCGCCTTTTACCACCTCCCAGTCCAGCCATCCCACTAGTAAGGGAATCCACTGATACAATCTTTCCCCCCAGAGCCCTACCTCTGAACCATGGTAGCTCAGGAGCCAGGCCTTTTACACAGAAATCTTTTGGGGACACTTAATGTCCAAACCATAACTAGTAGATTAGGGACAACCCCACACTACCCGTTACCCTTCCTGGGCCCCCCAATTTCATAGCTATTTTTTCCAAAGTTTATGATTTGGGCATATGTGTAGATTGCTGTGTTACCCACAGCCACTTGTAATTCCCAGATAAGATTACTACTCCAAATACACAAAGCTCTTATGGGAGATTGGGAACTGTTGTCCTATAATAGTCTTTTTTTTTTTTTTAGATTTATTTATTTTGTGTATATGAATACTATAGCTGCCTTCATTCACACCAGAAGAGGGCATCGGATCTGATTACAGATAGTTGTGAGCCACCATGTGGTTGCTGGAAATTGAACTCAGGACCCCTGGAAGAGCAGTCAGTGCTGTTAACCGCTAAGCCATCTCTCTAGCCCCCGTCCTACACTATTCTTTGTGCTTGGAGGATCCTTATTCAAGGAGCAGTTCCACGTCTTCCTAAAGCATTGTGTAACTGGGATGACATGCCCCCACTATGTTTCTACCCCCATGGAGTCCTGGAGTTCAATGAGGGGAGATTCAGATCAGTCCAAGACTTGCCCTTTTCTGTTACCTCCCGGTCTTTAAACATCCTACTCCTGCTTCTCTGGGCAGTGGCTGAATGACTTATGAGCCTTCTGGGCCAAATCAGGATTGTCTCCTTGATATGGACTGGGCTTGGTGCCGGCCAGAATGCCATTTCCCACCTGGATGAATAGTGTGTGATGTGTACCCTGTTGTCAGTCGGGGGCAGCTGTAGACAGGCGAGGAAGAAAAAGAGCAAAGGAAAGCCAAGTTGGGCTACTAAGAGACTCCCTAGATTTTGGCAAGATGGCGCCAGTCCCACCCAAGGTCTTGTACAGCTCTTTAAAACTGCGTAGTACTACCTTCTCTTCACCCTTTAACACTGGCATTACCTAGTGTGGGCAGAGACATTTCTCAGGTGTGTATGTGAACTGCTTTTGGACTTTTTCTGAGGCTAGATGCCTTATAGGGTTTATCTCCTAGGTCCTCATTAGTGTGTAGCTATATGGGTTGGGGGAGGGGGGTAAGCAATAGGTGATGTGGAGGCAAACTGATGGAAAAACACTTAGAGCCAGGGAGGAAGAGAGAATGGAGAAACAGATTTTTTAAAATAATAAATAAATATTTATTTATTTAATGTATATGAGTACACTGTTGCTGTCTTCAGACACACCAGAAGAGGGCATCGGATCCCATTACAGATGGTTGTGAGCCACCATGTGGTTGCTGGGATTTGAACTCAGGACCTTCAGAAGAGCAGTCAATGTTCTTAACCTCTGAGCCATCTCTCCAGCCCAAGAAACATTTTTAAAAGAGAGTGCCTCGCCAGTCCTGTCCCCACAGCACTCAGCGCCATCTCTATATACAAGGAGAAGCAGAAACTTGCCATGCACTACAACACTCCAGTGTTTTTGAGAGAGTTAGTGTAAATCCCAGACAATACCGGGAGCTGTTTAGGACACAAGGCATAGAGTGCTCACTGTTTGTAATGGCCCCTGAAGGCGTCAGGTAGACGGACGATTTTCCTTACCCACTGCCTTGTTTATGGGTGATTGATTTAATTTGCTCTTGGCCCTCATGATATTCTCCCCAGTTTCTCCAGCAGAACTTCTTGTGATGATAGAAGCATCCTGTGAGCACAATGACGCAGTCATATGAGTCACATGAGGAGGATATTGAATGCTAGGAGTATGCCTAGTGTGGCTGAGGTCCTATGTGCACAGTGACACAGTCATATATGAATCACACGAGGAGGATACGGAATGCTAGGAATATGCCTAGTGTGGCTGAGGAACTACTGTTTTTTCTATTCTTTTTTTTAAATTAGATATTTTCTTTATTTACATTTCCAATGTTTTCCCCTTTCCTAGTTTCCCCTCCGAAAATCCCCTATCCTCTCCCCTTCCCCCTGCTCCCCAACCCACCCATTCCCGCTTCCTGGCCCTGGTATTCTCCTACACCGGGGCATAGAGCCTTCACGGGACCAAGGGCCTCTTGAGGAACTACCTTTAAAAAGAGTTTATGTGTTTTGCTTCCCTGTACTATGTGTACAGTACCTGTGGAGGCCAGAAGAGGGCATCAGATCCCCCCCAGAACTGAAGTGGCCCTCTTATCTATCAGAAAAGTATGATTTCCACATGCCATATAATATTGGTGATACAGACCTCCACTATCTAGTACCTTAGCAACATGTAGCCATTTGAAGTTCAGCTGAGGACTGGTGAGATGGATCAGTGGGCAAAGGCATTGGGCTATGCCTGACCTCTGAGTTCCGTCCCTGGGATAGTAGAACTGATTCCTGTGGTTTGTTCACTGACCGTGCCTCATGGTTGCACGGCCTCCAGGAATGGCTGGGGTGTCCAGTGAACGGATAAAAGAAAGACACACATACAGGACAGTTGGGGTCAGGTAGGCTGGGCTTTTGGATGGAGAAAGCACAGCTTCCTGGAAGCTTGGTGTGTGTATTGAGTACAGAAACAGGGAGAAGGGGTGTCTTAGTCAGGGTTTCTATTCCTGCACAAACATCATGACCAAGAAGCAAGTTGGAGAGGGAAGGATTTATTCAGCTTACACTTCCATACTGTTGCTCACCACCAAGGAAGTCAGCACTGGAACTCAAGCAGGTCAGGAAGCAGGAGCTGATGCAGAGGCCATGGAGGGATGTTCTTTACTGGCTTACTTCCCCTGGCTTGCTCAGCCTGCTCTCTTATAGAATCCAAGACTACCAGCCCAGAGATGGCCCCACCCACAAGGGGCCTCTCCCCCTTGATCACTAATTGAGAAAATGCCTTACAGCTGGATATCTCGTGAAGACATTTTCCCCAACTGAAACTCCTTTCTCTGTGATAACTCCAGCTGTGTCAAGTTGACAGAAAACTAGCCAGTACAAGGGGTTACTGCGTTCAGTGAACCAGGAGGCAGATTTAATAAATCTTAGTAGGTGCAGTCTCTGCAGGGAGCAGTCTTCAGGCAGTGAATAGGGTGGGGCTATGGTAGAGATGGAAATCCACACAGACTAGAGAAAGGTTTTGCTATTTCCTTGAGCCTGGGGTGTAGTGGCATTTGCCATTTTCCCATGACTCTGAGGATTTAGTGCCCAAGCCAAATAGCACACATTCTCCCAGACCCTCACTGCCTCAGAGTTTCTTCCACTCACCACCAAACAGTGGATGTGTGCTCACACAATGAATGTAACTTTAAAATAAATGTTAATCCACTAGAGTGATGCAGAATTTAAAGTTCAATTCCTTAGCCATCTTAGCCACCTTGTATCCACAAGTAGCCAGTGGCTGTATTCCACAAGAGCAAATGTCTACCAATGCAGAAAGTCTCAGACAGGCTGGACATAGCCCTCTAAAACATTCTATTCCGTTTGCTCCAGTGAGCACATTTCAACACAAATTTATCGTGTCTTTCTTGCTTAAAAGCCTTGAAGAGTTTTTCTTCCATCATCAGCATCTAGTAGATGATGAACTGGTTTCTCAGATTGCAGCCAGCATTAAAAATAAAACTGTTTTGTAGAAATTTTACTTTGTTTTTGATTTTTTTTTTCACCACCACTACCTTTCTAATCTGTGGTCTTTATGTTACAGGGTTACACTGAGAAAAACAAAATCTTTGAAATCTTGTGATAAGCAATAAAGTTTGAAAAGCCGGGGGTCTGGGTGTAAGCCTGAGCTCCTGAACTGAGCGTATTTTGCTACTCTGTGGTTTGAGGTCTTAGACCTCTGTCACCCAAGTTCCACTAACAGATCCATTGCTGGTTGCACCCAAGACACAACGTTTTCCTTTCCTTTTTCCCTTTCCACCTCTGCCCTTTGCTCATTTGAGCCGATTTCCTGTATCGCCAGCACTCCCTTCTCTTTTCCTGCACTTATCATAGAAGCCTCAGATTAGCTTCCAGGAGGGCCGGGTGACCTTTCATAGCATGCACAAGTACCAGTTTACAGCGTTATAACAACATTGTTTAGTCGCTCGTTCCTGGAAGTAGATTAAATCCTTTCAATACAGGCACTTTTAAAATCTACTTTTGCATTTCAAACACAAGACTAGTCTCTGGAACAAGCTAGACATTCATTTAATGGCTATCCAAAGAGTAAACTACAGAATGAAGGACAAAATCAACTGTGCAGACAACAGAAGAGCCACGCAAACTCCGACCATCAGGGGGTGCTCGCGCGGGCGGCCCTCTGCGCAAGCGCGCCGGGAGGAGGCCGCGGCGGCAGTGGAGGCTGAGGCCGGGGGAAGTGAATGGTTTTACCCAGAGGGCCGTGCGCCGCCTTTCTCCGCTGGCCCCGGCGCGCCCGGCAGCTCCTCCCCGGCCATGGCGTTCACTTTCGCGGCCTTCTGCTATATGCTGGCGCTGCTGCTCACCGCCGCGCTCATCTTCTTCGCCATCTGGCACGTGAGTAGCCGGGGCAGGGGGAAAGAGGGCGAGCGACGGCGCAGCCTCTTGCAGCTCCCGGCCCGGGGCTGCGTGGGGCCCCAGCTGCCGGCGCGCGCCAGGACGTGGCCTGGCTGCTAGGGCCGTGGACGCTGCGCGCTCCCGGGCCGGGGTCCGGAGGGCATGGCGTGCGGGGTCCCGGTGTCCACGCCGCCGCGTGCGGGCCCAGGCCGCGCTCCGCTATTCGCGAGCAGGGCTGGGCGGGGCGGGCAGGCGGGCGGCTCCGTGTCTACGCCGGGCCCGCGCGCACGGCTTGTCCGCGTCCCCCGTCTCGATGGATGCCCAGTGCGCACCGAGCGGTGACTCTCGGCGTGAAGTTTTCCTAATTTTTATCCTTGAATTACCGATTTCCTTTTAAGGCTTCCTCGGAGCACGGCCAAAATCGGATATTATAAGTTACTTTAGCTCCATTTCCAACTCTGCTTTGCAGCACTCGATGGGCGATTTTCTAGTAGAACACGGTGGTTGAGAGACGAGTTCCTGGTGAACTTTGAGGCAGCTTGGATTGATTACTTCGTTGGCCACATCTCCGAGTTTTCCCCTGAAGTCATACTTTGGATCGCGAGAGCTTTTTCAGGAGACAGCCTCCCAAGCCACCTCTGTGGTATGGGCTGCATGATTTAGTAGAGGGAGTTTTAATTTGATTTTGAAAATCCTCAGAAACTTTTGGCTCCTCATATGTCCTTGCAGGGTGGACGTGCATTCTTACTGTGCTCTGTCCCTGGTGACAGTTCTATTGAGACAGACTTTTGAGTGTCTCTACCGCTTAGCACCACTGAAAGAGCTCTCTGGGAGATCAGCAATTCTCAAAAGTTGAGCTCATTTGTTTCTATCCTCCCAGTACTTTCTGGAATAATGGCATAATTTGAATGATGGGGCGAGTTCAACCTCGTGTAAATACTAAGTCAGGTTTCATCACCATCCTGTGCGTGATTAAATGGCAGCAGATTAAATGGTTGCAGAAGTCTCCGAAGTAGGTAGATAGATACCAAGGGTCCTTCTTGCTAAGGAGTGTGATTGTATTTAGAGCCTATTTGCCTGTGGATGGGGAATGCTGGGGTCCGGTGTTCACTTTGTCAGAAATAACTGCTACTTCACACAACGCTCATTAGTTTTAACTAAGATTGGAAGAGCATCTTCTGCTCTTTGGAGGAAGAACAGGAAGATGGATAGCTTTCGAGCTGGCCCCATTGTTGTTTCCAATGAAAGTGGAGTGTCTGGCTCCTTTCCATCTGTAACTTTAAGTCATTTGCTCTTTTTATAAATGTCCTCTGGAATGGTGGAGATTAGTGGAAGAGAGCTGGGCACTTCCCCACGTTTTCCACATTCTGTGTTTGGCTTAAGAAACAGCCGGGCGTGGTCGCGCAGGCCTTTAATCCCAGCACTCGGGAGGCAGAGGCAGGCGGATTTGAGTTCGAGGCCAGCCTGGTCTACAAAGTTGAGTTCCAGGACAGCCAGGACTATACAGAGAAACCCTGTCTCGAAAAACCAAAAAGAAAAAAAAAAAAAAAAGAAACACCTGCAATTTTTTTTAAAATGGGTTACTTTATTAGAAAGGAATGTGTCAAGGTGAAATAGATAATTTTAAGTCCTGTTATAGGATTAAAGAAAGTTGTGCCACAGATTAGTGGAGAGCTTTTAGATTTAGAGGTTCCTTAGTTCAGATAATTACTGTACTTTGGGGAAAATTATTTTAAGTATATGTCTGTTGTGCATTATTAGAAAACCATTCAGCAATCTTTTTACTCAAAAGATCCCTAGGTACCAGCTGAAAGAAACTGTTCAACTTAAAAGTTAGTTTTGACTAGGGGTGTGCCCACTTGGCCAAGTACCTGCCTAACATGCACAAAACCCTACACTTCTTAGTACTGCATAAGTCCCACCGCATAAACTGCATAAACTGGGCATGGGGTGTACATGTGATCCCAGCACTGGGGCCATAGTGACAGGATCCTGAATTCCTTCTGCATTTGATTCTGAGTTACATGAAGTCCTGCCTTCAGAGATGGCTATATGCTAATATGTTATTTATTTGAGTCAAATTTAACCAGCTAAATACAAGTATTGCAGTTATGATTCTTGAGTTTTCTGTTACTAAAGTAGACTTAGGAATGTATCCCACACAATATGATGTACCTGACTGTTAATATTCATAATTGATCAAAGCTTATCTCCTTCAAACTACACATTTATAATTTTTAACATTTATTGTGTTAGAAATTGGTAACAAAGGAAATCCTTTTTTTTTGTTTGCTCTTTTGGTTTTCGAGAAAAATCTATTTTGTTGAGTTCTGTACATTAAAAAATTTTAGTGTTTTTTTTTTCTATTACTAAAAGCTTCCATTCATTCAATAATGTGCTGCACATTAATATTTTAGACCCTGAGCCATAGTAACGTACAGAATAAAATCTTTGCTGCTGTGAATATTACATTTTTTATTGTTTTTTTTTAAACTCAAGATGATTTTATTTTTGCAGTCCTAGAAGTAATAGACTGATAAATATCATTTGAGATGTAAACGAATGAATGATTAATTAAAAAAAAGTCACATGGAGCTGGGGTCCCCGGGGAGGCTTTCCTGTGCCTTTCTGCACTCCTTGCTTCCCCTCCTCCAGGTGTGAGCTGTAAGCTGAAAAAGACCATTTTCAGGCAAGTGGGAAGGTATGGTGTAAATTGTCTAGCTGACTCCACACCTGGTTTGAGGCCCCATTTCTGCTGTTGATGGAATCCCTGGGGAGTCCCTCAGAGCTTCAGTTCTCCTCTCGGGCACCAGACAAGTGCTGGCGGCTGGCATAGCCTCTGCGTGAGCAAGGGGGCTTGGAAAAAAATGTTTTTTTTTAATTTTAGTTTTCCAAGTAATTAAATTTGTATCATTTCCCTCCATTTCTTTTTCTTCTTCCATCTCCTCCCATGCCACCTCCTCTCAACTTCCTGGCCTCCTTGGATGTACATTTTAATATTCAGTTATCTTTATCTCCTATTCTCGTTAGGGGTTTTAGTACAGAGGGTTAGAAGATGTGTATCTTACACACTCCTAGGGAGTAAGAGAAACCTGTGCTCTTCTGAGATCAAGAACTTGAAGTGAGCACAGTGAAAGCTAGAAATAGGTAACTATTGATTGTGACAGTGAGGAGTGCTGTAGTAGCACACATCTAAAGAGAGGTGGGTGGCTGGGGACACCAACTGAAGGCTCCCCACAAACCTCCCACCTTGACTCCTGACACCTGAGTTAATGCCGCAGGTGGTACGGATCCCCACCTTGGATTCTTTGAAGGATTCTGTGTAAGGGTATCGAGACACTTAGGATTAAAATTATGTTCCGCTAGAAGCATGGGCAAGCTCAGCTTTATCCATGTGTGTAGTTGGCATCCTTTGAATTCTTTGAGTCCACTCTAGAGTCCCAGGGTTCTGAGCCATGGGAGAAGGCTGCACAGACAATTAATTACAAATGGTCTTTCTCCCTGAGGCCATACACGCCATTGGGGCAGACAAACATGCATGCAGATACAGTATTGAGAGTGAGAGGCGCCATACTGGCGGGTTACAAGAGAAGAGCTGCAGACAAGTATACAGTAATCTCTGCCCGAAGAAAACGGGGAACGGCTACAGAAGGAGGGGTTCAGGAGGGGGAAGGAAACCTTGCTTAAATAGCTGTATCAGTAGGAAAAGCTCATGTCACACAGAGAAAGCGGCTTGCAGGGAAACATTGGGTAAACTGCAGTTAAGGTCACGGTGGGTGCAGAAGATTTAGTCATGATGTAGGAAATCGTGCGTGGTCATGATGACGTGTCTTCAGGTCTTTAATCTGATTCTCGCTCTTTTTAGCACATTCGCGGGACTGTAAATTGATGCTGAAATGTTGTTACACCTTTGTTTATTTAGTAATGTTTTGATGGTTGGGGCAAGCTTGTTGCTGCTTTCTACTAAAGTGAGTGGTCCTAAATGTTGTAATTCTATTTTAGATCATAGCATTTGATGAGCTGAAGACCGACTACAAGAACCCTATAGACCAGTGCAATACCCTGAACCCTGTAAGTCACAACATCACTTTCATCTTTAGATTTTTAAAAAACCTATTTGCTTTTAATTTGATATAACTTTAAAAAGGCCAGTATTCTCAGTAGCATGATATATCTGAATGTTTTGAAGTAGGCAGAATAAAGTTCTCTTTCCTGTCACACTTGACTGTTGTGTTATTAATCTGCCAAAGATCTTGTCAGCTGCCATACTAACATTCTTCCAATCTGCTTTTTACATTGTCGGCCAAAGACAGTTGAAAAGGTCAAAAAGATTAAAAGAGTCAAAATTGCACTAAAGGTGTGTACTGCTTTTAGCTGAATGTTTGAATGCCACGTCACCTGGTGGGGAGGGCTAGGGCATTCGTCTCCGTATCGTTTCGCTCAGTGTGCTTGCATTGCCTGTTGAGATTATGAGTCCATGAAACTTCACATTCTATGCAAATGTTTGCTTGCTGGCCCAGGCAAGTAGGGAAAGCTGTTAAATGCTTATGCATTTTTTATGTTACAGCCATAGGCACATCTGTATTAAATTACTTAGCACAATGTTTGAAAGTTGGTCAATATAAAATCACATCACTAGTGGGGAAATTATTCTCAGCCCGTGACTTGGACACGTGGACTGTAGTGTGGACTTAGCTGCCGTATCCAGTTTCAGCTTTGGTGTTGTCTGGTGGAGACTGGGCTCCTGTGCAGGTGCTCTCTCAGCCTTTGTGTCAGTCAGCTCTGTGCTTGCCACTCGGAATCTTGGTTGTGGAGATACCATCTTTTGGTCTCAAGATGCCAGAATTTTGTAGCTAGCAGTTTGTATACAGGTGTCTATGTGGTAATTTCTAGTATATTGTATTTACCTCAAATTTCTAAAACAGGTCTGTCTTACGTTGGCCTGTGTTAGATTTATTGATAATGTGGCTCCATTGTGTTTTGGGTTGATTTTTAAATACATATTTGGTATCTGAAGGAAGATTCTTCTCTGGTCTGTAGGTTTGATTTTGCCTGATTGGTCAGAAGCTAAAGAGTTGCTTGTGATAAAGCCACAGATTAGAAAGCAGCAGCTGACCCTCAAAGCTACTGCAGAATAGGAGGGGACCATGGCCCTTGCATCCTTATGCTCTGACTTGGAGAAGCCCCCCAAAGCTAGCTTGCTACTTTATCCTTGTTTCTCAGGTAAATGTAGATGCCTTTTACAGTAAGACCATGTAGGAACAACCACAAGTTTGGATGTACTGGCTTCCCTGCTTGTAGGAAGTTAAGCCCGAGAAGATGTTTTGTGGTTGGAAAGTAACAGGTGTGCATTGCAGGACATCTTTCCCCAGTCGTTAAAACCAGTTGTCAAGAAGTCAGAAGCTGGGATCTTTTAAGTTGTTAATAATATATTGTGTTTTCTGGCAGTTGACATGCCAGATATTGAAGTGATGAGGTTACAGCTAGAGTCACGTGAGCACTTCTGGGTGCCAGGCTCTGCACAGAAGCGTTCTCCCTGCAGCTCTTTATTCAGGGACCTGAAGTTATTCTCATGAGGAGGACACTAGGTTGAGTTGCTCTATGAGGTACAGGTAGTGTGACCATGGCTAATGTCAGAGAGGTTAAGGCAGAGACCATAGTTATAAGCTAGACAGCCTGATTTTTGACACTTAAACTGTGTTTTTCTAATTTCTTATCCTTAAGAGGGAGGCATTTTATTGTAGCAGATAGTGTGTGATTTCTGGCTTTTCTTAATGGAAAGAAAGTCATACCGAGAAAAGACAAGTGCTTGAGCCGACTGCAGCTCCAGGAGGGGAGGCCATTGTTCCGGCCTGGGAGCTGGATTTGCATAGGGTGCCGATGATTGGCTGACGAGCAGTGCATCTGACAGTTTTCCCTATTGAAATTTGTTTTACAGTTCTGCCAAAGTATGGGGGAAGATAAGTATTTTTTAAAATGTAAACTTAATAAGGGAATATAGTTTTCCATGGTTCAGTACTAATCATTTCAGCCATGTTTTGCATGAGGTAATTTTTTTTTCTAGGTACTAGGCTTTATGACCTTTCGGTTGTAAATAGGATAGATTTTGTGGTAATTGAATGGTTGAAAAGCTCTGATTTTAGCTAGGTGGTGGTGATGCATGCCTTTAATCCTAGCACTTGGAAGGCAGAGGCAGGTGAATAGTTCAAGGCCAGCTTTGTCGGCCGAGCAAAGTTCTAAGACAACCAACAGCCAGGGCTACACAGAGAGACCCTGTCTCTGAACCCCACCCCCCCCCAAAAAAAAAACACCAAAACACAAAAACCAAAGTAAACCCAATGCAAAGCTCTGATGGGTCAGAAGCACTTCATGAATGTTCTGGGTGTTTCTGAGGAGCGGGAGGGGTAGAAGCTGCAGGGCCTGTGGTAGTGCTCTCTCTAAGGACAAGGTAGGCGCGCCGGGGAGTGAGCCTCAAGTTTCTCCCCTCACCCCAGTCTAAGTGCAATTGCAAAGCAGTTAGTTTTGTTAGGTCTTAGGCCCTAGAGCTGAAGAAGGCTTGTCAGGGTTTGAGGCAGAGTTTCAGAGATGTCCTTTTGATAAAAAATTGACCTTAAATTAAATCATACATGTCTATATCATATGTTTATATATGCGTATGTGGAGCTTATCTTAATTATTTATTATATTGCTTAAATTGGTAGCAAATACTCTGGTTAGTGCCTTAGTTGGCTCTACTAGAATTTTATGTAAGATAATGTTCATGAAAATGTTGATACTGGGCTGGGGATAGCTCGGTGAAAGGAGGCTTGGCTAGGGTGTGTGACCGTGGGTGTGATTTCCAGTGCTGGGGAAGTTAGGTGGCCATGTGCCTTTCCCCTGGAGAAGCAGTGTGGGCTTTAGAAGAGGCTTGAGTGTGCGCGATGGACGATCTGACTCCTGCAGCGTGGCCCACTCAGGAAGGGCCTCACTCACACTGCTTTAGCCTGTTGGGAAGCCACGTGATAAATGGGGCTTTGCACCTGTGACTTAGAGATTTTGGCTAGAGCTGTCATCAAACAGTTTTGATGTTTTATTTAATAACACATTAGATTAGACTGAGCCATTTAGGATAAAAGTGATTTAAAACAAGTCATTGTCTTCATCATTTTATAAATGCATGTTATGCCATTTGAATTAATTTTTCCTCACTACTTATCAAAAGGCTTGTTTTCTTTTGAGTTTTGCGGTCCTACTGTCTTCTTCCATGCAGCATTTGTGGACAGGCAGGCATAGGGGAACCCAAAGGCAACGTAATAGTGGGAACTCTGGAACCTGGCAATTCCTTTCATGGTTACAAGTTGTGACTTTTCCCTCCTACATTGCAGAAAGTGTGTGTGTGTCTCTCTCTCTCATTGTGTGCCTCAGTGTCCTCCCCAGCTGTGCTGAGATGTTGGCTGGTTGGCTTTCCATTGAACAACTTGGGGGGGGGGAGTGATGTGACTCGCTAAATATTGTACATGTAGCATTCTTGGTTTGCTTACGGCTTAAAGACACATAAACTTGTAAATGGGAGATTATTTTATGGATTTTTTTTATCATGTCGCATGTGCTCAGGTTATTTCATTTTTGAATTATTACTACTGAGTGATGGAAATACAAGCATTCCACTTTACCTACAAATAATTAAACATTCTGGATGTTAATCACAATTTAATTTGCTGCTCTAAGAATTTGAGTTCTAAATTTCTCATCTTACTTTTCTAGTGAAAGCTTTTTATCCTCTGGCCAGTTTGCTTAGAATCATACTTTTGGTAAAATGCCAAATATGGAGTAACACTCAGTAGCATCTTTGATTTCTGATTCTCAGAAGACAGTGGTGTTTTAAAATGGAAACTTGGTTGCCAGTTGCTCTGCAGCGAGCAGCTGCCCTGTTGAGCGAGCACTGTGATAACTAAAGACCTGCTGTGTTTCCTTCCAGCTTGTCCTTCCAGAGTACCTCATCCACGCGTTCTTCTGTGTCATGTTTCTCTGTGCGGCAGAGTGGCTGACCCTGGGCCTCAATATGCCCCTTTTGGCATACCATATTTGGAGGTAATATTTAGATACGCTTCAAATAGTTCCTTAATTAAATGTTAATTTTGCTGTGGTTGATACAGTCATCATTGATACTGTGTGTCTCCATGAAGGTTGAAAGTTATTTAGCATTGACTCAGCTCAGGTCAGTAAGCAGAGAGCTCTCAGTGCCCTTGTAGGACTTCACTATTCCTCAAAGGACCTTAGTCACAGCCAAGTGCATTTACATCCAAGTGAATTTTCATGCACACATGCATGTACATGTGAATTCACACAGATTAACATAGAGCACTTCTAGTCCTCAGAACATTTTCTGAGCCCAGCATCAAGTTGTTACCTCCATGCCTTTTGCCCATTTTAAACTTCATATAGATCAAGATGTACAATGTGTGTCTTTTTCATGTTTAAATACGTTAAAGACTATTTTGATGTAAAGTGCTATTGTGTCTGTAACTGAATGAACCTTGTCAGAAAAGCTGTACTCATGGTAGGAAGGGCAGGGATGCAAAGCAAGTGAACAGTGAGCCCTTGGGGCCCCTGGGCCAAGGGCCCTCACCTTCTGGGCATGTAAAGTTACGTGGAGATACAATGTTAAACCCCTCAGGCCGGAGAGGTTCTCAGCATTAAGAGCACCAGCTGTCCTTCTAGAAGACCTGGGTTCAGTTCCTAGCACCCACATGGTGGCTCACAACGTCTGTACTCTAGTTTCAGAGGATCTGATGCCCTCTTCTGGCCGGTGTGGGCACTGCATGCGCGTGGTGCACATGTATACACGTAGACAATACACTCCTACAGAAAAGTAAATCTGAAAGGAAGGAAGCAAGAAGGAAAACATCTGAGTTCTCTTTCCCAGTTCCTGTTTTTACTGGATTTCTGAAATCTCAGAGACCATATGTGATCTGCATGGCTGTTCTCTTCTTATGGTCTCTAGTTTTAAGATTAAGATGGTTTAAAATAAGATAAATTGTTGTATCTGTAAGTAAAAATGTGCCTTGTCTCTGGAGCCCGATCCCTGTAGCAAATGCTGGACAGGAAAGACCCCCTCCCCACTTGAAGGCCATTCCCCTTCCCATATCCTAATGACTGTGTCTGTCTCAGGTATATGAGTAGACCAGTGATGAGCGGCCCTGGCCTCTATGACCCGACGACCATCATGAATGCAGACATTCTAGCCTACTGTCAGAAGGAAGGATGGTGCAAACTCGCTTTTTACCTTCTAGCGTTTTTTTACTACCTATACGGGTAAGTTTGAAACGTCTCCAGAGGAACTTGGTGCAGGCATACATCTGGCCAGCAAGTAGCATGAAGCCAATGTCAGGAAGAGGGTCAGGGCACACTGTTGATAAAGAATAATCTGTTTCCATGACGTAACAGTGTTGAGGGGACAGGGTTGCATGGGTTTGTAAAAGTGTAGTACTTATCATATTTGGAGCTAATATTCAGATATACTTTAAATGACTTTATCATCTTTTCAGATAGTGTTCTATTGCTCACTATATGGTTTTTCATAAACTGTGTGTCCTGCCCTTAATTTTCTAACTTGCTTGAATCTGAATGGGATGAACGAGGTGGCCTTGGGTCACAGGGTGCTGGTCTCATTTCCCCTCTTTAAGGCTTTCTCAGCTTCTGTACCATAGGTGCCCTGGACAGAGCCATTCTTGTGTGACACTTTTATAGGTTATGGGTGTTCAGCAGCACCCTGGCCTTTACCCACAAGATTCTAGCGGTAACCTTCCCAGTCAAGACAACCATGGATGTTTCTAGGTGTTGCCAAATGCCCGTGTGTGGCAAAACTACAGTAGTTGTGAACCAGTGTTATAGGTTTAGCACAGTAAACCAGATGCGCCAAGTATGGGAGACAGGAAACTGCTTGAGGCTTACATGGTGACCCTGTCTCAGGAACAGCAACTGAAGAGTATTCCGGTGAGTGTGCAGGAAGCTAGACAGGTTTGGTCAGGGTCAGGTCAGGACAGCCTGGGCCAGTTTTGTACTTCTTTCTTCTTTTGCTACAGAGTACCCTATGTCAAACAAATCAGAACAACAGCAGAGTAGCACGGGATCCTGAAAATGGAAGGAAGATTGTTTTTAAACTGTATAAGTGTACTGCAGAGGTCTCTCCTTTTAATTTTCAAGATTTTTTTTTTTAAATGTAGTTATACTGGGGTAGGAGAGATAGCTCAGCAGGAGGGGTCCTCGCAGCTGATTCCTGAGGACCCGCCTGGTCTCTCAGCACCGCATGGAGGGTCACAGCCATCTATAACTCAGTTCCAGGGCGTTCGATGCCTCCTTCTGGCCTTGGAGGGTACTGTACACATGTAGTGCACAGACAAACATGCAGGCAAAACACCTAGACACATAAAATTAAAAAAAAAAAATCTTAAAAATTAGCTATTTTAAGTTAAATAATTAAGCATCTATTAACTTACATTTATTATCTATTAAGCTTCTGTTCACATTTGTCTCTATATATTCCATTATAGACAAGGACAAAGGGAGTTTGTGTTGTGAAGTTGTCTTATGTGCACCTAGAGCTGAAGTATAGTTAATAGGTTCTGTCCTTTTGGTCGTGACGCTCACCTTTTAAGCTACACCATCTCAGCTGTGACTAGATTTTGAATGGTGAAACTCTGTTTTGCAGTTTCTTCCCGATTTTCATGTTCTTAATTTTTTTAGCTAACTTGTAGATACTGCTGGAATGTAGTAGGCATGTAAAATATACTTCTGAGAGAGCAAACCTGTGTAAATAGCTGCATTGGAGATGCACATTTGTGGGGAATGCTCACCAGGACATGAAGGCACACACACACAAGTCCATGTGTGCTCAGCTCTTCGCTTCGTTTGGAGATAAATAAGAGTGGGCTCTTTGCACCATCCCCCATGCCTCTCTTCCTTTTACATTTTTTTTTTTTTTAATTTTCTGAGAATTCCATGTACTATGTTTTGGTCACATTTCCTCTTTCCTGGCCCCTCCCAGTGCCTTTGTAATATCACTGTTGATATAGAATGGCCCTTGGTACTTTTTGAGCCTAGATCATATATTTACTGCCCCTGTGTGTGTGTGTGTGTGTGTGTGTGTGTGTGTGTGTGTGTGTGTGTGTGTGTGTACACCCTTTGCTGTCCCCATTCCTGTTGCCTAGAGCCGTTTAGTAGGGTAGGATTGGGATGGTCCTCCTTTGTTCCCTTGCATAAAATGGGACCAGTGACAGCACCGGCCTCCTGAGGCTGCTTGGAGAGCCGAGTGACATCATGCCCAGGAAGGACCTAACAGCTGTGGACAGGCCGCATCTCCAGAGATGTTCCCTCCTGTGACTCGGTGCTGTTCCAGAGTAGCGTTTGAATTGCTCCTGTGAGCGAGCTTTGCTTCTCACTGGGGTTCAGCTGCATCATTCTGCTTGCTAAAACTGGAAAAGAAATAGGGACAACAGGCCGGTGTCCATGCTAGTTAAAATCACTGACAACGTGTCGGTGATCTTCCTGGGACGCTGATAGCTGTGAGCTGACTGTGTAAAGGCTGTATGAGGGCTGTCTACCTTGTTGTAATGAGTATTGGAATTAATAATAATTCTTCTCTTTCGTTTCAGCATGATCTATGTTCTGGTGAGCTCTTAGAACAACACAGAAGAATCGGTCCAGTTAAGTGCATGCAAAACGCCACCAATGAAGGGATTCTATCCAGCAAGGTCCTGTTTCCAAGAGTAGCCTATGGAATCTGATCAGTTACTTTAAAAAATGACTTCTTATTTTTTAAATGTTTCCACATTTTTTGCTTGTGGAAAGACTGTTTTCATATGTTCTACTTGGATAAAGAATTTAAATGGAATTACGTATAAATTAATATAAAATGATTACCTCTGGTGTTGACAGGTTGAACTTGCACTCTTAAGGAACAGCCATAACCCTCCGAATGATTGCATTAATTTCTGACCGCCCTCAGCCCGTTGGAAGCTTGGTTTAGAGGACTTGTTGGGCTCATTTTGGTTTTATTGAAATGCCATCTAAATATGTTAGCTGTAGATAGGAGGTGCTTCTGGTGAACTGAAAGTGTCTGACTCGTGAGGAACATGGTAGGTTCCTCACTTATCACTGTAGATGATTCTATATGGACACAACAGTAAGAAGAATGGGGCCTCGTCCCTGTCGACTTGAATATTATCCCTATGTATTGCATGAGAGGGGTCTCCCTCATTCCATCAGAGTAATACACTTGCTTTAATTCTTAAGCCTAAGTGATACAAACATGCCGAATTACCTGTAAAGAATGCATTTAAAGCTATTCTAAATGGGTTTTTATTTGTAAGACATTATTTACTAGGAAGCTGGTGATATTAATGCTTACTGTTCTAATCCAGTGGCCAAGGTATTAAGAATTTGCAAGTATTTTAGATTTTCGAAAATGAATGAGAGAACTGTGTAAACACCCCGCTGTTCCTTCAGTGCAACACAATAAAACTCTGAAATGAAGATGCTTTGCTGTGCATTGTTTGAAAGATTACAAACAGCTGTTTCTCAAACCCTCTCAATCCATCATAATAAAATACATAATATTGTCATCTTTAGAAGTAAATTATTACATTGTCTATTTTCTTAAAAGTAATATTGAAGAGCTTTGATTGCCCAGGCCCATCACTGTTAATTGGCAAAATTCTTGCCCTCTGCTGGCACAGCTCCGGCATTCTCTCCCAGGTTCTGAAGTTCCGGAGATGTGTGCAGTCCTCAGTGCTGAGCTTTGGCCGGCTTAGGTCAGCTTGAAGCTGCCCCCTGCATCTGAGCTTTGGCTGCTGCTTGTGAGGCACACATTTGCGTGTTTTCACAAGCAGTCCTAGAATGAGGGTGAAGGCAGTTGAACATACCGGAAGTAGACTAGGTTCTTCAGCAAATGATAAAAGACAGCTAATTTGTAGAGATTCCCTAATGACCAGGGTGTGTGTGGATGTATGCTGCTGTCTACTCCAGGGAGTTCCTGTCTGCTCTGTTCCCTTCTCCAGCCTGGGGAGAGACAGATCAGGTGATAGGGGAGATGTGGAAGAAGGGGATGCAGAGCTAGAGTGAGGAGGGTCAGGTCGTTTCACAGAGAAAGTATACAGTCTGTGTAGTGTGCAGCCCCTCCCGGACAGACGCCTTTGTGCAGTTAACGGAGTGCCTGCCGGACACTTCTGCTTACAGTGTAGCATAGCCAGTCATTTGTTTCTAACCCCTCCTCATTCGCCCCTCTTGTTCATCAGGACTACTGACCATGAGAGACCTGGCCAAGGTTAAAATGCAGAGATTTCCTGGGATTTCATATTACTGTTCTTGTCCAAGTGCTCTTTCAACAGACACCACTTTATAGCTTTTAAGAAACTTCCTCTTGTTTTGGATCTTCTTAATGATTACTTGAGACTAAAAAAAAAAAGCGCCCCCCCCTCCGCAAAATGAGGATTGTTAGAGAAGAGTGAGGTTCATTTACCGCTCGTGTCACTTGTAGGTTTTAGCATCCAGATGTGGTTGTGATTAGAAGGGTCAAGTGTTTGTGTGGTCTTACTTGCCTTCCCAGTGTTTTCTGGAAGTAGATTTCTTTTTCTTTTCTCTTTATTTTTATTTATTTTTGGTTTTTCGAGACAGGATTTCTCTCTGTAGCCTTGGCTGTCTTGGAACTCACTTTGTAGACCAGGCTGGCCTTGAACTCAGAAATCCGCCTGCCTCTGCCTCCCGAGTGCTAGGATTAAAGGCGCTTGCCACCATGCCTGGCTTCTTTTCTTTTTTTTAAAGACAGTGTTTCTTTGTGTAGCCCTGGCTACCAGGCTGGCCTCAAACTCTGAGATCTGCCTGCCTCTGCCTTCAAGACGAGCTCCACCATTGGCTGGCATGTGTTCTTTTTAATAGCGGTCCTAGACTATAATTACTGGTGAGCAACTTACGATCTCTTCCTGTGTATCTCTTCCTGCAGGGTAAGCTCACAATGTAGGTGTGACTGTAGCATTTTATCCAGCCCATTCAAATGCTCCAACCTGAAAGGATTTACCTCAGATTATTTGTCATTTCATATATACAGATGTACAACTCAATAATCAAGTCAGTTGCAAGCCAGAAATTTACATAAGAAAAAATATTTTTTCGGGGAAAGGAAATTATTGCTGTGCTGAGTAGCCTTGTTCATGAATGTTCATCCTCACTGGAATAATCTAGTACTGTTAGTCTCAAGTGACCATAAGCTCTGTTACTCAAACCAATTGATTTGCAACCAGACCAGCAGTTAAGTATCTCTTAGTAGTGTAACGTAGTACATGATTTTGAACAGCCTCCCAGAGTGATGCCTACAGAGAAAGATGTTCTGTGGCTGGATTTGTTGACTGTATTTCTCATAGCCATTTACTTTGACTAAAATACAGGTGTCTCCACCTAGTACCTGAAAGGAATGTATATAACAGCTTTTATTCCATTTACTTTGCAAAGTATTAGCCACAAGGCAGTGGGTCTGAGGTAGTGCGAGGGTTTTGTTCTACGTTCACTTTCTTGATACACATTGTAGAAGACATGCAGAAGAATGGCTGTCTCCCAGATGTCAGTGCCACTCACTGTACAGATGTGTTTGATTATTATGCTCATGTATTCTGGCAATGAGAGTTTCTTAAATGGATCGATGACTGAGTAGATGCTAAAACTTAGAAAAACACGGAAAATCGTGAAATATAGTTAGCTGTGTAGTGCATGGTTTGTTAAAATCTAAGCTTGTCAGTGCTATACTACTGTCCAAAGAACACTCTCTACTTAGCCCTGTCCTACTCCTGAGAGCTTCCTCCTTTTGCTTTTGCCTATTTAATAAAATCTGCCTCAGGCACTCCCTGTGTAATTGATGGGTGGTGGTTGAGTCTGTGCCAATTTCAAATGCAGCTAACATTGGCGTGCACAAGACCAGGTCCCTGTATTGTCTGCCTTCTCTGCCTGCACTGCTTTCAGGACATCATAGTCTGGGCAGAAAAAATACTTTCCTTAGAATGTTTGCATTGCAAGTCTTTAAAGTTCAGTACACAAGTGTGTTTCAGGACTAATAACGTATTTCCCTTTGCTGATAATTAAAGGTTTTCCTGTATGCTTGATTTTAAAATTTTAGTCAAGCATTTTGACTGTAGCAGATTAACAAGACACTTGCAGTGGGAACGGAGAGGTGCATACTCTGAAAATCCAGTTGCAGATGAAATGTTTCCTCCATAAGTACTCATAAGTGTTATACTGGATGGGAGTGACCGGGATTTGCTGGTGTGGAGGGAGTCCAGTTGGGTAGAGTTAGCATGAGAGCCTGTATTTGGTCCTTATACCCACATAAAAGTCTGATGTGTATTTGTAGTCCCAGTGCTGGGGACTTGGAGACAGGAGGGTCCTGCGGCTCCTGGACAGTCTACCCTACTTGGTAAGCTCCAGCAAATGAGAGACCCTATCTCAAAAAGCACAGTGGACAGGTCTTGAGGAACCTCTGATTTCCATATATATCCATACACATGCCCACATAGAGATTTGCTAGTGCCAGTTTCAGTGACTATCTAAAACGTCGTAAGTACTGTGATTTTAAAATTGATTGGAATAGCAGAATTGTGAAGGCCAGTCTATAATTGTAGCCTGTACTAAAACAAAGCCTCAAACATTTGAGATTGATTTGAGTCCCTGGCTTAAACATTAGATACTAGTGGTGTGTGATTCTCCCATCTTTCTTAGTATTCTCATAAGAATCTTCTAGAAGCTGGCAAGGCATGGTGACATATGCCTTTAATCTTGGCACTTGGGAGGCAGAGGCAGGTGGATTTCTGTGAGTTCAAGACTAACTTGGTCTATGTAGTAAGAGCCTATCTTTTGGTGGTGCGTTGTGCTGGTGCTCTGGGAGGGAGATGACTCTAAAACTCACAGTCCCTTATAATTCTGTAAGTCAGTGAAGTAGAAAAAAATCAGATCTTCAGGGGAGAAGAGGGTAAGAGTTACTGAAAAGTAGGAAGCAGGGTCTGCTTGTGAGAAGGCTCAGTTGATAAAAGCACTGGCCAGCAAGCTCAATGACCTGAATTTAATCCTGGAGCCCGTGTGCTGAAAGTGGAGAGCTGACTCTAGCATGTTGTCCTCTGACCTCCGCATGAACTGTTGTGGTTGTGCCCACATAAGTATATACACATTAAAGTTAGATACGAGTGTGCTTACAGGAAGTTCTTTTCTTTTTTCTAGACAGTATTTGTCTGTGTAGCACTGTGGCTGTCCTGGAACTCAAGCTGTAGACCAGACTGGCCTTGAACTCAGAGATCCACCTGCCTTTCTGAGTTCTGGGACTAAAGGTGTATGCTAGCACTGCCCAACCAAACACTTGATTTTTATCACTATGTACGTGCCTAGTACTGATAGTCAAATGAGGCCGAAGTGTGGCAAACTGTGCCACCTCAGTATTCATCTTCCCTGGCACTGTCTCTAGGTAAGATGGAACAGCCAGTGTATGTCTAGCTGGACAACAGTGTACCAGGTCTGCTGCCCTCTGCTGTGATACAACACCGAATTCATGACTCAAGCATTAGGAGGATCTGTACAGAACACTTATGTTCACGATGGTGGCAGCACTCGCAGTGTGCTCCAATACAGACTATGCTGGAGAACTTGGAGACCCTAGATGTGCTCGTTTATTTGGGATCTTCATTATCTGGACACAGATCTTGATAGTGAATCTCTTGATGATAGATACGCAGCTAATTTATCCCGGAATTCATGAAGATAGTTATATTGCTGAAAAAGAGTAAAGATATGTTGAATATACCGCAGAAAAGTAGGATCAGTGTAGACTCCATACTTAGCTAAGAGCAAATGTTTCTGAACCTTTAATTGGACTTGGGAAGGGGAGGAGATGCTGGCTGCGGGAGGCGTGGGAGGGGCAGATTCTGTAGACTCCGTCCTTTGCTGCTGGGACTAAGATTCAAAGTGAATCTGCTGTCCAGTGTGGAAGGGCCTACCTTTCTGCTGGTGTTTTTCCCCCACTGAACACTGAGGAGGGCATTCTTTGTAACAACAATGACACAGTCTAAGAGTGACTGGTGCTTTTGATGACAGTCCATTTGGAATAATTTTCATAAAAAATTAAAAAAACAAACCACTATATAGATAAGCTAAGTACTTTAAGCAGTTTATTGAAGTTTAAATATCTTTCCAAAAGATAGCTCTGACAGCCATCATTCCTGATAATGAACTGTACTGCTAGCTTTCCTTGGGAGAGGTGGTGAGGGCCCCTTAGCCACAAAATACCTAGGTAATGGGCCCAACACCCATATTAGTGTGGCTTCCATTCTCGGTGACACGGAAGATGTGACACATGTATAATTCATACCTATCTGATTGGATTTTGTTTGAAAGAGGAACTTCCTAAATTTGAAGCATTTGATGTTAACAGAATAAAGGGAGCTCTAGTTTCAGAGCCTGTGTAGAGAAGTGCATCAGGTAAGGTTTATTTTGTGAGTGGCTATATTTAAACCTTGAGAGGCGGGTTGCTTGGCTGGTAAGGGTGAATGTATAGTAAGTCTTGGTACTTGAAGCTGGACTAGACCTCTAACCCCAGGGAGGCAGACTCAGAGTCAGGCAGCCAAGGGTGAGGGCTCCTGAGTACCACTCTGGTGACAACCTAAAGCTTAGACAGAGCACCTGGCACAGTAAGACATGAACTTTAGAGGCGTGCACAAGCAGTGTCATCAGTGGGCTTGGGTAACATGATTTGTCACAGCCTGTGGTACTGCTGCCCTGTTGCTCAAGTGTTTAGGAGAATGGAAGGTATCCAGTATCCATGGCAACGTACAATAAAGTATTGCTCTACTGTTTTGACAGCATTCATCAACATCTCAGCGGCACAGTAGGGTGTATAAATTGCTTGGGATACAACTCCACCCAAGAAAAATGTTTATAGTAGCCATTTCCTGGCTGAGTCTGAGCATCAGCATGGGTACTGACTGGGACAGAGGCTGAACAATCGCAGATCCCTAAGAGGGTAAAGTGCAGAATTTAATTGTAAGTAGAAAAGATAAACCTGTGTGTGTGTACACGTGTGTGTGTGTGTGTGTGTACACGTGTGTGTGTGTGTGTGTATACACGTGTGTGTGCATGTGCATCACAGCTTTGGAAATTGAGCTTATGGCTCTCTTACACCCATTGCATTGTATTTGAAAGAGGCCACCAATGCAGCAGACAGAACAGCCCAGTTCTTACCTTGATGGTCTGTATCGCCCCAGATCCTCTGACATCTCGAAGGCTGTCTATGGCTTGCTGTGGTGAGATTGAGTCAGACAAGTATAGGAGGAGACAAGCAGCTACTGAGAACATGACAGAAAAGAACGGACTATTAAGAAACTGGCTTGATTTTGTTGCAGACTTGATAGTCAGTTGGACTTCCGTTGCAGCAAACTCCATCCAGTGTGAGCACACGGACTGAAAGATAAAAGACTGAGGCCCTTTATCCTGCACTCCCGAAAGTTAGCCTCGTCTAGCCGCACAGCTGCTATAAGCAGTGGCCCACACATTTCTGTGTGAATGTGTGCTCTGTTTCTCCTGGGTCTGGAGCTAGGAGTGGAGTTTTGAGGCATGGTAACTCTGGAGCTGAGGAAAAGAAGAGCTTTGCAGAGCAGTTGCACTGTGCTGCATTCCCAGCAGCAGCAGCAGCAGCAGCAGCAGCAGCAACAGCAGCAGCAGCAGCAGCAGCAGCAGCAGCAGCAGCACAGGTTCCTGGTTCTAGGGCTGCTCACTGATTTTGCACACCACAGCCACCCTGCAGGCTGCCATTGTGGGGCATCGCTTTCCGTGCTGTCTGCCTGTGTATTTTGGGGACATGTTTCCTCAGATCCTTTGCTCACTATTTAAAATTGCCACGTTGGTCTATGTATACTGAGTTGTATATTCCCTTATCAAATACATGGTGTGCAATTTTTCTTTTCCTATTCTATATATGGCCTTTCATTTTGACAATGTTCTTTCTTTTACAAAGGTTGTTAATTTGGATCTTGTTTATACTGTTTTATAATAATTACTACAGTGAGGCATTTCTTGTTTTTTTTGTTTTGTTTTTTGGCAGCACTCTTTAAAATTAACAGACAGTAAATAACTATACTTCGTTGCTATTATTCCTTCTTTGTTTGGGTTTGGTAAACTTATATTGTGGTTTTTCTCTCCTCTCTATATAGCGTGAGGTAAGGTCCCCAAACAGGAGTTGCCTACTTTGAAGTTAAACAGTTAATGAAAATATATTTCTTACCAAGACAGGATCTTCCAAGTCCTCCGTAACAACTGAAAGGGAAAGAGAGTTTTGAAGTTTGTTTATTTTCGTTTTCTCCCAAGTTACAACTCAAGACTTACTCTCTCTGCCTTCTGTTTACCTCTCCAACTCTGGGTACAGCACCTTGCACTCAGATCAGCATTGCTGAGTTATCACCAGAAGCAGTACATGCTCATTCATGTTGTCAGGTGTTCTGAATTCCTCTAAGGGTCAAAGAGGGCCTTAGTGACTACTGAACCCCAAACCCTACATCTGAGAAGCGGAACAAGTAGGAATCAAGACTCTGTCCTTTTGGTAAAATCTGAGTAGTTCTGGAGCAAGTGCCAACATACAATCATCCTTCCTTCCCCTGATGCAAGCACAGAGGTAGTCACAAAGGACTGGGCTCGGGTCCTGACACTGGCCAAGGTCCTCGAGCTTGCTTTCTTTTATCTGTGAGATGGTGTTACTAATAGAACCTGTATCAGAGTGAGCGTTGCACGTGGCAGTGTTTATAAAGGGCTCAGAACACAGGCTGGAGAGAGAAACCTCTGAATGCTAGTGGAAATGGCCTACCACCAAACAGTTCTGCAAAACTACACCTTCCAGGAAAACAACGATCAAAGCTGGAAAACATTCCTTTAAATCACCTTCAAAGATCCTCAAAAGCATATTGTAGGGAAATAGGGAAAAGCCCAGCCGTCAGCCACCACTTAGGGGAGCCTGACGCGTTCTCCCAATCCAGGATCACCCATCCGCCGAGCTTTTCTGTTTAAGCATCAGGTAGGAAGTTTGGCTGCTGGAACCTGCTTGGGGTAGAATTTCCTGAGCCTTACTAAACTCAACTGCCTTGATATCTGCAAAGATACAAGTTGCTTTAGGATCTTTGAAAAACAAGTTTAGAATCTGTTTCAAAAAATGGGCCTAAACACTCTTATTTTTTAAATAGCTACATCTGATACTATTTTACATATACTTACAAAGAAATTATACACAGTTGTGTATTCTGAAATTTTGCCTTTGGGTTACCTCATGATGGGTATGCTGTTTTTTATGGGACTCTACCATGCAAGGCTTTTTCATGGGTGCTGGGGTCAGCCTCAGGCCCTCATACCTCAGTGGCAAGCACTTTGCCAACTGATGCTCTTAATAGCCCATTGAAGTCATATTTCAAAAGACCACTTACTGAATAGGGAATTTTTTTTTCTGTGAATTTTGAAAGACAAGCAAGTGACTTCCTTGCTACTGAAAAGGCTGAGATGACAAGTTAAGAGACACGACAGACCAGGAGCAATGCCACAGGAGGAAAGGAGAAATGTCTCTACTCTAAACACTCGCAGCTCTGCTTGTGGCCAGTAGTACCCTTGAAGTGTGGAAGCAGGAAGTTCATGAGTGCTTCCTTCCTCGGTCCCAGGCCTGTCGTGCTCTTCTCATGCATTGGCTTTGTCCTGACGGCAGAGGAGGGAGAGCTGCTGTGTGGTACCCAGGGAAGAACGTACTGTATCAGGGTTTTCCGGTTGTTTTTGAGGCAGGTGGCCAGCTCCTCCATGATTTCCCAGCAGCTGCCAATGTCGGGAGTCCCTCCATCTGGGATCGGATGATGATGGGTGACAATTCCATATTGTTGGTAGAGGTCCAGAAGGTTTGGGACTCTATATTTTGACAGCTCCCCTCTGGTGCAGAAAACAAACACGTCTTGGATCCCGTAGCTCTTTAGTTCTTCTGCCAACAGACCAAGACACACACAGACGCGTGCATAAAACAGGACACATTTAAATACGATCAAGAGAGAGAATAGGGAGTTATGTTCTTCAACCAAACTAGTAACAGGTGCAACTTTGTAAATGTGAAATACCTAATGAAAATACCTGGAACAAAAGCTGATTAGAACTAAACCAGATTGATTGGTGAGTAAAATGCTTTTAAGTGATTGGCTGATGTTATTGATATTTTTGCATAAAAACTTAGGTTTTTTTTCCCCCTTGCAATAAATACTGTCTTAACATTTAAACTCTTGAGAAGGAATAGATAGCATCATTTTTAAGTCTCTCCTAGCCCTATGAAATCAGTCATGTTGACACTCAGGCAAGCATCACATTATCTCTAGCCATAGCTCTTGTGTTCTTCCCCTGTTCTGTGCCGTGCCACACTAATGTGGATTTACTTCTGTTGACTAGGTCTCGAGAAAGTAAGACATTAGCTGCACTAACCTTATATGGTTTAGCTCTTTTCATCTTAATAGTGGGAACCAAGAAGTATTTTTATAAGATTTTATCCTGGAACTTAAAAAAAAAGACTTTCTTTTTTTTTAATATTTATTTATTTATTTATTTTATTATATGTAAGTACACTGTAGCTGTCTTCAGAGACTCCAGAAGAGGGCATCAGATTTCGTTATGGATGGTTGTGAGCCACCATGTGGTTGCTGGGATTTGAACTCAGGACCTTTGGAAGAGCAGTCAGTGCTCTTAACCCCTGAGCCATCTCTCCAGCCCAAGATTTTCCTTTTTTAACTGTGCATATAAATGTATGTCAGGATGGGGGTAAATGCACGTGTGTGCAGGTGCCTGTGGAGGCCAGAGGGCTTCGGATCTCTGGGATCTGGGGTTACAGGTAGTCCTAAGCTACCCGATGTGGGCTCTGGGAACTGAATACTGGTCATCTGCAAAAGCAGCACCCACTTTTAACCACTCTCTAGCTTCTGGACCTTCTTTACGGCACTATTCATTCTGGATTATTCATTTCAAAATAAATAATTCCCAGCCCCAACTGTCAACATTCATCTAGTCTAAGTACAAAGTTTTGTCAGTTGAAGTACACTTCATACACCTTGTTTTAACGGCAAAGAGAATAAAGATCAAAATGATTTTACTAATAATTTGCATGATTTTATATTTTCTCTCGTGTGGAGATATATATATGTGTGTGTGTATTATATATATATGATATTCCTAGTAATATATAATGTAATATAGATAATATATATGATAGGAAAGTAGAACAGAGATTATGTGGGGGAAGGAAAAGATCTAAAGAGAGAAGGAAGGTGGAAATGAAGGCAATGTGGCCTAAACATTGTATATTTTTACAATTGTAAAATAATTTTAACATGTAGTTAAGTTAGTAAAGCTTTCAGAAGAGGGAGTAATTTTCTATAATGTCTTCTGTCCGCTGTATGGTGGCTTTCAGGGACATTCTAGGTCTTCCTCACCAGGTATTTTGATCTGTTCTATATAATGGATTTTATGTGTGACTTCATTGTTTAAAAAAAAAAAAGTTAATGAAAAAACTAGAATCTTCTTTTTATAAAAGCTGCTAAATAAATAGGAAATTCTAAAATGTGTAATAGTAGTTCTGAACCAATGATTTAAATAGTATTGCTTATAACTTACATGTCCTCCAAATGAAACATGTAAGCTAACTACTATCGTTGTATGTGTACCAAATGCAGGACATATTTGTAAATTCCACAAGGGTCAATTCAAGGATTAGTCTCTTTTTGTCCTTTTTGTTTTTGCTATCCTCTGGCTGGCCTGAAGCTTGCTGTGGAGGCCAGGCTGGCCTTGAATACACAGATATCTGCCTGTCTCTTTGCTGGGGTCAAAGGCAGGTTTTCTATTTACATACTTTTCTCCCTCAAACAGACATAGTCTGCCATGTGTGTATAACTAGGACTGCGAAAAAGTTGTGTTCATGTAAATGATGACTCCTCGGCCTGTTACAGATACCTCTTCACATTCGAGAAGTTCACAGAGATGCCAAAAGAATTTATTTTATATATTGAGAAGAGAATACAGTTTGACAGATTTCAGGCTTAAAACAAGACTAGTAGTAGGCTTTTGTCACAGTGAACCTACCTGTATCTTTCTGAATATTTCTTCTAACATCTTTAAACTTACAACCTATAGATAAGGCAAGTAAAAAAACGAATCAGTTGTTTATAATCAGTTTTTTACAATCAGTTGTATAAGAAAGCATATTTGAACATATGTACATGCTACTGTAAAAAGTCATTTTACATGGCTATTCATGTTTCAATTCCATTTTAACTGTACATATTAATTTCTGACTCTTAGAAACATAGCTGTGGAGACTGGTAAATTTCACTAAAGGAGTCCAGGAGCAGGAGTTCCTGGCCATGGTCTTAACCTCATTTGTACCACTGAATTGGGAAAGTTAGAAATGTAGCCCTGGATGCAGAAGGTGTTCCTGAAGGCTTCTCTAAACAAGCTCACCGGTCTGTATGCACTGAGCCACCCGTCAGCTCACCAAGATCTGCCCTCATATTAGTAGGAAGCCATCGAGTGTTCTCACCTACCTGGAAGAGCACATAAACCGAGAAACTGGGAACAATTCACTCGCGACAGAGGTAGCCTGTGAAGGGAAATTTATCAAGCTTAGTTTTTAAAATTGTACAAATGGAAATTGAGCCTGCCCAACAAGAGCATCTGCCCCAGAGTAAGGAAGGCTGCATTAACATCTACAGCAGTCACAAAGCACCAGTCCATAGTTAGCGTGGGGATCAGGGAAGGCCTGCAGTGAGCAAAAGTACGGAAATGGGGACTGACCTACTTTAATGCCAAGTAAATCTAAAAGAGCAAGTTGAGAGTTTACCATGAAGGTAATGGTTCCTGAACACTCTACAGGTAGAGCCAGCAACCCTGTGGTATGATCCCAAAAGCTTAGGGCCAAATGCTTTTCAGTTTCAAGATGCTAGAAGGATTGCATAGACCTGACCAACTGAACATCCCAATTTGAATACCTAAAAGTCAAAATTCTCAAAATAAAAATATCTTCTCAAGTGTTTGTGTGATTCTCACGAAAGTTTTGCACTTGGGCTATTTGAGATTTCAGAAGCGGAGGTACTCAGTCAATAGTAACCTTAGTTGAATGAACTGGAAAATTCCATCTTAATATTAATTTTGCAGTGTTAAACTTTTCTGGGTAAAATCGCCTTATAGATATAATTTCATATGAAGAGAACAGGATACCATTCTTTATTGTGAATACTTTTGATTAAAATGGAAAATGTTTCTAGACCTCACAGTCCTAGTTTACAGTACCCACGGACAGAGGCTCCCCACCTGTGTGTCAGGAGATGAGTACTGAGAAAGGCCAGCGCCATCATAGAAACAACAGCTGGGATGGAAAACTAGACTTAGTTTTGAATAAAAGGTAATACTTATTTGATGACAGAGTAAAAGACAATACTCAGTCCTCACTCTTCCTGTGGAGGGAAAGGGATCAGAAGTTTAATTTTCGGTGCTGGGACATGAGTTAAGCCATATCCTGGTAAGACTACTGGCTTTATGGGGATGAGAGGTACGGTTTAGTTGCTGGTTGCAGACACCCTGGCGTGATCATAAGTCTCACGCCATGACTTGGGAACTGATTGACGATGGTCCACCTAACTGCACCAAGAACTGCCTAAGGGACTGGCAAGGTGCACCAGTCCTGGAGGTCCTAACCTAAAGAACAGACTATGGAAGGTGAGGGGGAGGAGTGCTTGGCTGACTGGAAAACATGTTGGGGTATGTCCCTCCCTGGCTACTTCATGTTACCATTCTACTCTGCTTCCTGGCAACCATGGTCAGAGTTCCTGTGTCCCCCCATGTACCTGCCCCCTGCTACAGTGGATGGAAATATCAAAAATGATGGGCTAAAATGAACCTTCCTCCCTTAAGTCATGTATGTCAGGTAGAAATAGTTATACTGATACAGCTTTTATTTAAATGGTCTGCTAATAGGCCCATCATCGTGACCAGTATTAAGTAGGATTTAATTTACTGATTAATTATTAAATATACCATTTTGGGCATTACTGTTTCTCTCAGAAGCATTTTTTTTTTGTTTTTGTTTGTTTGTTTGTTGAGATAGGGTTTCTGTGTAGCCTTGGCTGTCCTGGAACTTGCTCTGTAGACTAGGCTGGCCTTGAACTCAGAGTTCCACCTGCCTCTGCTGGGATTAAAGCTGTGTGCTACCACCACCCAGATGGTATTACTGTTTCTCTAACTCTAAAAAGAATACATAAATCTTGGTTGGAGATCATTTTTAAAAAAATCTTCCTCTATTTACTTGCAGTTACAAAGAGGTTTTTTTTTCCCCCCTCAATGTGTAAAGGATTAAAAGAGGAAAGAGTAGTTTTATTCCTATCAGATAATAATATAAAACATGGAGAAAGAAAATCTCTTAAAGATTAAAATTCTTTAACTGACACAGAGAATACTTGATATTGTCAGTTGATGTAACATTAAATACTGTAACTCACCACTGAAATGCTGACATACCATGAAATTTGAATTGGAGTCTGTTCTTCATCAACAGGTTCTTCGTCTGAAGAATCAAACTCACTTGCTTGTATTGAAATGGGCTTCAAAAGAAATGCTATATTAAATTACTAAAAGGAACATTTGCATATAATTTCCACATAGCTGATCCATGATTAAACACCCACTGAATTAATATTTGCAGTTTTCTCAGTCATTAATCTGGGCTATCAGATCAGCAATATCAATAGTGAACTATTACTGCTGACTATTTGATTAATCACAGTACTACTGTACATTGGGTAGAACTGGGCTTAGACCAAAAGACTATCTGGCTCCTGGAACTGGTCCTTGGATAATATCAGACAAGGCACCTAAGTTTATCCTCTATCAGCTTTCCTCAATTCTGAAGTACCATTTGCCCATTCCATCTCAGACATTCCTTAGACCCTCTGATGTTTGTGCTCTGAAGACCTGAAGACCCTGTGATATGCTGTCTACCTTCAACACAGCTAGAGAGACAGCGGTGTGCAAGGTTACAGGATGGCAAAGGTGTTAAACTAGCAGAAACCATGTGCTGTAGAGTGGAAGGAATGACTGAGCATTTAGGGAACAGGGAAGGGTTTCTTAGAGACCATTGAGCTAAGCTCTGAAGGAAGAACCTGCAGGTTTGTAGGTAGACTAGGAAGTTAAAGCAGTCAGTGTGAAAATTCAAGAGCTAAGGCAGGTATGATGGTGCAAAGCTTTGATGTCAGCATTGGGGAGACTGAGGCACAAGTTCTAGAGCAGTGGTATACATGGCCAGGCTGGCTCAAAAGAAAACACAATATGGGTGGAAGGGTGGAGGATTGTGTATTCAGTAGAGATGACCCAGAAGAGACAAAGCCAGTGGACACTGCTCATCCCCTTTCTAAAACAAAAACAAAAACAAACAAACAAACAAACAAAAAACCCTTTCCACTCCCTAATTGGAACCATCTGAGATCAGACATTTGAACAACACGTGTATACAAAAATATTAGTTTTAAAGAATGTCAAAAGGAGAAAGTAGACTGCGGCTGTGTGATTCCCACATCCATCCAGATCTACCCCTTCCCAGGCAGCAGTGGACTACAGAGGACTCACTTGTGCTTGCCAGAGGAGGTAGATCTCAAGAGAGGAGGAAATAGCGAGCTCTACGTGTGTTCAGTTCCTCTATACCAGAGGTCAGATAGCTCACTCTTCCTCTGGCAACAATGCAGTCGGTAGGCAGCTGACACAGTGGACACAAGACTTGCAAGAGTAACCACCTGACTGCTTGGCTTTCAAGCTCTTCTAGAAAGGTCTTGCTGGAGGAACAGGTGATAACTGGCTGAAATTATAGATTGCGGTTTCTTTGGATTGCTCTTTGGTATAAAACACAACGGAACCCAAATGAAGCCTTTAAGTGGAGTGTCAGCTATGAGGTAGAAACGATATGTCAGGTGGGGCTTCCAAGTCATGGCTAAGACCCCTTTTCTTTCTCCTATAAAACCAGATTTTAAGCTTGTGTGACTTTTCACTCCACCCCTCTCAGCCTGCTGTGGATAAATGCTAACAGGCTTAGACGTCCCTGCCTTCCTCAGGCCCAGGGATTCTGACCTGCAGGAAACAAGACGCAGTGCCCTGAGCTTTCTGAGGGAGGGTGGCTATCGTGATGTCACTCACAAACGGGGTCGTTACAGCCTCTGCATCTGAGGCATCAAGCCACCCACAACCCCGGCCGTGACAGCCTCTGCATCTGAGCTGTCAAGCTGAATGGCTTGGCCCTCTCTGGCAGGGTCGTCGTGAGGCCCCTCAGGTGGGCAGCGAACCGCAGTGCCACAGATCTGCCACTCAGCCTCCCCGACGCGCAGGGCGGTTACTGTGCGAATCGCACCGCTGGCCGCCCAGCAACGCAGCCGAGGCGGTCCAGCGTCTGGCCCCGTGGCGAGGATCCTTCGGGTCCCGGACAGCCCCACTCACCGGCTTCATCGCGGGTCGCCACTCGCCGTAACCAGTGCCGCCGCCCTCGCAGCCTTTAGGACACCGCCCGCGAAGAGCCCGCCCCCGTCAGTCCATTGGTCCGCCCACGTAGGAGGTGGCGCGGGGCGTTCCAGAAACCAATCATATCCTCGCTCTGTTTCTTACTCCGGGGCCTTGCTCAGCCTCTGACTACTCATTGGTTCAGAGGAAGTCTTTGAAAGACGCGCGGAAGGAGGGCCCGGAAGAAAGGGGATTGGCTTGGAGGGCTCCGCCCCTCCGCCAGTTGAGGGCGTGGACGTGGCGAGAGGCGGAGCGAGGCGAAGTGGTTCCTCACAAGTCCAGCGCTTTGGAGACTTTCTGGACTTAATTTCTGAATGATACCAGGATAGGGAGCATTTTCTTTTAAATTGTTTTAACTTTCAGGGCGTGGTAATTGGTGGAGGAGAGCCTTGCATAGGAGGTGTCCCTGGGAAAACTGACATTGCTGTCATATCTAGTCATGTAGATACTTTGGAGAATACTAAATAAAGAGCATAGGCATACTTGACATTGGATGTTCTGTATGTTCTGGATGTTCCAGGATGTACATAAGTTAATGTGTAGATCAGTCTTCCTGTTCACCAAGTAGGAATGTGCTAATATTGTATGAAAAGGAGATAAAATGATATGGGGGTTGGGGGTGGGGTCGACCTTGTCAGGCTTAATCAGCGCCAATATAAGACTGTTCTGAGCCTGCTACATGGGCGCAAGGAACTGAACTAGGGTCCTCTCTGAGAGGACACGCTCTTTATTGGTGAATCTTCTCTCCATTAACTCCCCTGCCCCCCCCCCCCCACCTTCCATTTTCAGTCTTCATTTAGCTGGCTTTGGGAAAGAAAGTCACCTGGAGCAATAGTATCATGGAATTTGAGAAAAGCAGAAGTTTCCTCTTTTACCCTTATGTCAAAGTCAGTGGGCACAGGGCTAGTAGTTAGGGAAAGAAGACAGCACGATTTGACTTAGAAATAGCATTAGTCACGATCCTTCGGAGAAATAGAAGTTGTGTGTGTGTGTGTGTGTGTGTGTGTGTGTGTGTGTGTGTGTGTGTAAAAGAAATGACTTCGGAATGCTGGTGAGTTCAAAATCTAGTGAGAGGTTAGTGGCTGTTGACTCAGAAGATCAGATCAAAGTTCAAGTTCAAAGGCAGAGTGTTGTGGGGGCCAGGAAGAGTCTGTGCTGTAAATTAACTGTGAAAACCATAAGCTAAAGAATCCTCCTTGTGTTAAGAGAATCTTAGCTTTTGTAATATCCAGGCTTCCAACTTGGAAGACAATCTGCTTTACCCAAAGTCTACCAACTTAAATGTAAATTACATCCCCTAATATTCACAATAGTGTTTTTCTAAATATCTGAGCACCTGGCTTAGCCAGGTCAATGCATGTCTTAGTTAGGGTTTCTCTTGCTGCAACGAAACACCATGACCAAAAAGCAAGTGGGGGAAGAAAGGGTTAATTTAGCTTACACTTGCACATTGCTGTTCATTATTGAAGGAAGTCAAGATAGGAATTCACACAGGGCAGGAACTTGGAAGCAGGAGCTGATGCAGAGGCCATGGAGGAGGGCTGCTTACTGGCTTCCTTCCCCTGGCTTGCTCAGCCTGTTTTCTTATAGCAGGCAGGACCACCAGCCCAGGGATGGCACCACCCACCATGAGCTGGGCTCTCCTCCATTGATCACTACTTGAGAAAATGCCTCATAGCAGATATCCTCAACTGAGACTCCTTCCTCTCTGATGACTCTAACTTGTGTCAAGCTGACACATAAAGCAGGCTAGTACAGTGCACAAAATAACATGGAGACCCTCTGGGATTTTCTGTAGTCAGTGAACAATTTTAGACTCATGCTGTCCATATTGGTTGCTCATATCCAAAATCGAAGATTAAGTTAGAATAACTAAGCAAGAAATGCTACTTTACAGGTACTGTCTTTTTTATTTGTTTGCTTTTTTTTGTTTTTTATTTGTTTTGTTTGTTTGTTTTGGTTTTTTGAGACAGGGTTTCTCTGTATAGCCCTGGCTGTCCTGGAACTTACTTTGTAGACCAGGCTGGCCTTGAACTCAGAAATCTGCCTGACTCTGCCTCCCAAGTGCTGGGATTAAAGGCGTGCGCTACCACGTCTGGCAATGTAAGTCTGCTTCCTTAGATGATGTTGCTATAGACATAGGGAACTAGTTACCACCCGCTACAAATCCACTATTGGGCATCGAAAAGTATATGAGAGCCTCAATGAGGGTACATAGTTCAAGTGTCATCCAGTATTTAAGCTTCTACCTTCTGACATGTGACTAGGATAGTGGGCTCTTTAAGTACAGTGACTTCGCAAAGTTTTAAATAAGTTTTCATACATTTCACAGAATAGCAGAGCTGCCAGTGCGAAACCGTGAACTAGGGAAAGCGTAGCTGTTCCTGCATGGCTTCCTCATATGGTGCCTCTGATCTCACGCTCTCAAAGGTTAGTCAGGCTGAACTATCCGCCACTCTCCATTTACTCCCAGGACACCGAGAGGTGAGCAGAGCCAGGAAGTGGGACATATGAGACAGCCAGCCACACACGAGGTGTGATGAGAAGCAGTGTCCTGTGTGCGGAGTCAGGTGGGCGAGAGGCTCAGGGGTGGGAGCACTGGAAGTGTGGGCTGAGGAGCTGACCTGGGGAAGCTGATACCTCAGCGAAGCCCACAAAGCCACGCCCCGCCGCCGGCCTCCCTGGCTTACCCCAAAGCATTTGTTACTGTTTGAATCTGAAATGTCCCTCACAGGGCCCTGTCCTGGGTGCTGCAGCCCAGCTGCTGGCACTATTCTGGGAAGTTCTAGAACAAGGAGGAGGCTGTGTATGGAACTGTCTCCTTTTACTATGGAATGTTAGTGAGCTCAAAGTCCTCCTTTGAGGGAGTAGGTCTCTAAGGGTGGGCACTGGGGATAGATGGCCCCTTCCTTCTACCAGTGCCCCCCTGCATCCTCACCACCATGGTGTGCGTTGTTCTGCTCCTCTGCACCCACTCACGTGACACAATGAAATGTCTGAAAGACTGAGTCAGAAGAAACCCTCGCTTGAGTTGCCTATACCACGTGTTTTGTTCACTGTGAAGCAAAAATAGCGAATACAACACATCTGGATAGGTTTTAGGAAATGAGTCCTCCTGAGTTTCTTTCCCTTTTCATGATTTATTTCTCCTTACTTTATGTATACATATGTGTGCATGTATGTATGTGCACCATGTGCATGCCTTGGGCCCATGAAGGCCAGAAGTGAGTTTTGGATTCACTGGAGTTACAGGCAATTGTGAGTTGTCCCGGCTGGGTGCTGGGAACTGAACACAGGTCTGTAAGAGCAGCAAGAACACAGGTTTGAGCCACCTCTCCAGCGCCATCAGCTTGTTTCTATGCCGGTCGCACCCTGAACCGAAGCTTTCGAATCACATGATCTTCCTGGGCAAAGGGAAGGCACTAGGCATTAGTTACAGATTGGCTAGATGGCACAGCAAGCTGAAAGAATTCTCTCACCCTTCTCTATTTCCTGTCTGGATCAAACAAGACCCACTGCCTGAAGCTTTTGCCATCAGGACCTTCCTGTAACTACAGTCTGTATCTTCAAATTGTGACCCAAATAAACCCTTTGTCCTTTAAATGGGTTTTATCAGGATATTTCATCATAGGAACAGGAAAAGAAGCTAGGAAAAATGCTCTTTAGCACAGTTTCTGATAGCATCCTTGTTCCCTGAAACCTCATAAGCCAGGCTTCCGCTGTCTGCATTTTCCTTGGGATAGTAACCTTCTATACTTCTGCCAGAATGACTCGGTAAGCACTATAGGGTTTTTCTAGCCGGAAGTTGCAAACTCTTCCACATTGTGTTGGTTAGATTTCCGTTGCTGTGACCAAGGCAATTCTTATAAAGGACAACATTTAATTGGGGCTGGCTTACAGTTTCAGAGGTTTAGTCCATTATCATCATGGCGGGAAGCATGGCAGCATCCAGACAGACGTGGTACTGGGTGAGCGGAGATTTCTATATCTTGATCCAAAGGCAACCAGGAAAGATTGTCTTTCAAAGGCAGCCAGGAAGGGAGTCTGTTCAGCACTGGGCAGAGCTTGAACACTAGGAACTCTGAAAGCCTTCCTACACAGTGACACACTTTATCCAACAAGGCCACCGATATTCCAAGAAGGCCACACCTCCTAATAGAGTTTTCAAACCACCACACATGTTCTCCCCATAAATCCGTTCCATATGCCAAAGAGCCACACAACCAGGTTTATCATATCGAGAGCAACTTCTCAGATCCGAATTCCTGGTTAGTTACCTTTCTCATTATCATGACCAAAATCCTGACAGGGAGCAACTTAAAGAGGAAGGGCTTACTCTAGCATATGTTTCCTGGGAATCGTCCCATAATGGCAGGGAAGAGATGAAGTAGGTAAGGAGGGCAATGGCAGCGAGAGCAGGAGTCCAGCTGCGCACCTTCCATCTGCAGTCAGGACCAGAGACTGAATAGGAAGCAGAACTGGGGGACGCAGCCTGCCTCCAGTCACCTATTTCCTCTGGGAAGGCCCCACCTCCTAATTGTCCCATCACCTCCCACAACGGTGCAGCTTGCTTCGGACCAAGTGTTCAAAGACATGTGCATGGGGTGAGGTGGAGTGGGGTGGCATTCCCATTTAAACGACAACATTCTCCGTAACCTAAAGGCACATCATTTTCAACCCTCAGTCAAGACAGAGTCCTGAATTTTCAGAAAGCTTGAAGCTGAGTTGACAAAACTTCCCACTATTTTGTTCTGATCATTTAACTAGTGGGCAGCCGGGAATAGATGGATTTCCTTTTGGTAAGTGCTGCATTTGATTATCAAACTGCCATCAAAGCTATGTGACCCGAAGAAAAGGATACTAGAGGTAGGCCATCAATCCATGCAGCAAACCGCATCTAATGTTCGCCTGAGCTATAGCGGTCACATTCCCAGAGCAGGCTGGATCCAGTCCACCAGTAGTGGCGGAGGTCACAGGTACTGGGAGGTGTGGCTTCTGGTGGATGTCACTTGCTTGGAGACAACTGGTTTCTATGTCAGAAGTATAGGGGTAGACAGTGGCTCAATTTCCGATGGTCCTATCAGAGAGTAAAGCTTCTTCGGTGACCATATCATCCCATCAGTATCCACAATTATTTCATAGCTTATGTCTCCCCAGAGGGCTATCCCCGTCTGAACTGGCTCCCAAGTTAGAATCTTATTCATTGAACCTAAGCTTGCTTACTCTGGAGCAGAGGTTCTCCACCCGTGCGCTGTGCCCCACAGGGGTTGACTACCAGATCCCATGCGTATCAAATACTAGCACTATGATTCGTGACACTAGCAAAATTAAGTTAAGAAGTAGTGGCAGAATTTTATAGTTAGGATCACAGCAACACGAGGAACTGTACTAAAGGGCTGCAGCATTAGGAAGGTTGAGAACCACTGCTCTAGGGAGCTCATTACACCTGCTCCTGGAGCTGAAACTCACCGTGGAGCCACTGTCAGAATTGGGATCGGTGGAGTCAAGATTAAACAATCACAGCCTCAAAGCTTTTTTTAGGCAGTAACAGAGGACCATAACAAGTTCCAACTCCAAGTGACAAACACTGGAGCATAATAGTGGGAGAGATGACCCTGCCTCTTGCCTGCTGCGGCATTGGGTGAGCTAGCCAGAGCAGTACTGGAGAGCTTACCCTAGTGGTGTGGGTACAGGCTGACCAGTTCAGCTACAACCCAGACCCAGATCCAGGGCTTTGAATTGGCCCTCGCTTGTTGTGTCCGGCCAGCAGACCACAACCTGGGTTCTAGCCTGGAAAGGCATTTTGGAAACCTAGAAGAGAAGAGGGGCTAGGTGGCGAGAGAAAGAAATGTAGCCAAGACAGTTATTCTGATCAAAGCTCAAATTTTATTGTTGCGACACTAGTTATGAAGGAAGGGGGAGGGGACCCGATTCCCGCCGAATAATCTCGGGTCCAGTAGTAGGGTGAGCACGTGGTGGCACCAACAGCAAAGCAGCAAGGTCCAGCAGTGGGCGTGGCAGAACGAATGAGCAGGAAGCTCCACCCCTTGAGCAAGCAGGTTTCAGGCTGGGGGAGGGGAGACTACACTCGCTAGCATCTACCCCATCCATGAACTGCTGGCAGCATGTGAAGGGGCTGATGCTACACATCCCAGGCTCAAGGATCCCATCCCAAGGATCTCAATGACACAGGGTAACAACAGGATATCCAAGAGGAGTCCCGGTGAGGATCCGGTATTGACAGTGTGACAGAAACCAGAGGGAGGCCTTGAACCAGACCAATGAGTCACTGCAAAGAACATTTGCAATTAAGTATGGGTGTGCTGTGGGACATACTGTGACACATGACATCTTCCACAGTGAGATTTTTTTTCTTCTTTTCAGAGTGAGGTTGCAAGGGGAGGAGGTGGGACAGGGGGATGGATGGGACTGGGGTGCATGATGTGAAACTCACATAGGATCAATAAAATGTTAAAGAAAAAGAAAAAAAATATGTCCACCAGATCAAGAGGTCTCCAGTCTTTCTGATGGTTGGAGATCCGAGTTTGGGAGAGTTTATTAGCAAAGGAAAGCTATTCACTAAAATTCTGAAGTAGAGTCGGAGAGCTGGTCAGTCGTTAAGAGCACTGGCTGCTCTTGGAGATGACCTGAGTTCAGTTCCTACTGTCTCAAACCAAGGCAGTTCACAGCTGCGTGTAACTCCAGTTCTAGGGGAACTGATGCCTTCTTCTGGTCTCTGAGAGCACCTACGTGTGACATATGTTGATACAGACACAAATATGTACGTATAAATTTTTCTAAGGTTTTAAAAAAGATTTTAAAATTCTAAGTGTGTCCCTAGCCACTCTCCACCTTTCCATGTTCTCTCCTCCTTCCTGCAGCTTCCATGAGTGAAAAAAATCAGTTCTGGGAACTGGTTTTGTTTTTCCATATACAGTAGTTTGCACTTCAGCTCACCGGTTGCTACAGAAGGCCACTGTGTTCTTTGGGCACTCTCTCCTTTGCAGTCTTCTCTGATTCAAATGAATATTTTACATCAATTTTTAGCGTACATCTAGATAACTCTAAGTTATTCTTTTTATTTGTCATTTAGGAAAATGATCTCCCTGGGCTTGGTAGGGAATTCTTCCTTCAGTGAGGAAGACTACTGCTTCCAAGGCAGATTCCCACGGGAGCATAAGGGGTGGTGGTTATGGTATGGTACAGTTGGGGTGAAGAAAGGAGTGGCAGAACGTTTGAATCTTCCCTGCCCCATCCCCCCAGTTTACATAAAACTTTCATCTCACACTGCAGCCTTTGCACATCTTCAACCGTCACGGAGGACGACAGAGTACCTCAAAACTCCACAGAGGAGGCATGACGTAGTTCACAACACTCAGAGGGAAGCTGCCGTTCCGTATGCTGGGGAACTCTAAAGACATCCAGGCATGAAAGTCTTCCTGACCAGACTTGCTTTTCCTTTCAAATGTTTTTTACCCTATTTCAGTGAGTCAGGATTGTCCTAGAGCATCCCTCTTGGATGCCAGCTAGATGGAGGTGGGGCTTCCCTAAACTCACTCTGCCCTTTGCTGATTCGCTGGGATCACCAGGGTTTAGTCCTAGGGTTGGCCTCTTAGCTGTGCTTTATTAGAGTGAAGGGCCACAAGCTAAAGCAGAGGAGATTGTACAAATGGGTACACGAGGCCAATCCTGGAGGAAACTAGGTCCAAGCTTCCAAGAGATTTCTCCCAGGGAAGGTACACAGGATATATTTAATTTCCTCACTGATAGGTTTGACACTAATGTGAAAAATTGTTAACTAAAAAAAAAACCTATTAGTCAACGAGCAGGGTTCTTCAAGGGTGCTGTGCATAGGCAGAGACAGGAGGTAATGGGAGGTGTCAGAGCTATAGTGTGTCAACTCCTAGGCAAAAAGCAAACAAACTGAGAAGCCAAACCAACCCAAAAACCAACTAAGCAAAAACAACAACAAAACAAACAAACAAAAAATAAAACAAAACAACAACAAACCAAACCAAAACAGCAACAACAAGAAACCTATCCTCCTGCTGAAGGTTTTTGTTTGTTTGTTTGTTTGTTTGTTTTTTGTTTTGTTGTTTTTTGAGACAGGGTTTCTCTGTATAGCCCTGGCTGTCCTGGAACTCACTCTGTAGACCAGGCTGGCCTTGAACTCGGAAATCTGCCTGTCTCTGCCTCCCAAGTGCTGGGATTAAAGGCCACCACTGCCCGGCTCCTGCTGAAGGTTTTAAGAGAGGGTTGAGTTAAGCTAATTCCCAGCTCTGTGTGACAATGGGAACACGTTCTCTCTGGGCCTTTTAGGGTATCTAATATTCCCTCATTTGAGAACATTCATCTTCTCTGCCCTTGGCATTGTCTCTGTTTTTTTTTTTTTCTTTCCATTTTTTATTAGGTATTTAGCTCATTTACATTTCCAATGCTATACCAAAAGTCCCCCATACCCACCCACCCCCACTCCCCTACCCGCCCACTCCCCCTTTTTGGCCCTGGCGTTCCCCTGTTCTGGGGCATATAAAGTTTGTGTGTCCAATGGGCCTCTCTTTCCAGTGATGGCCGACTAGGCCATCCTTTGATACATATGCAGCTAGAGTCAAGAGCTCCGGGGTACTGGTTAGTTCATAATGTTGATCCACCTATAGGGTTGCAGATCCCTTTAGCTCCTTGGGTACTTTCTCTAGCTCCTCCATTGGGAGCCCTGTGATCCATCCATTAGCTGACTGTGGGCATCCACTTCTGTGTTTGCTAGGCCCCGGCATAGTCTCACAAGAGACAGCTACATCTGGGTCCTTTCGATAAAATCTTGCTAGTGTATGCAATGGTGTCAGCGTTTGGATGCTGATTATGGGGTGGATCCCTGGATAAGGCAGTCTCTACATGGTCCATCCTTTCATCTCAGCTCCAAACTTTGTCTCTGTAACTCCTTCCAAGGGTGTTTTGTTCCCACTTTTAAGGAGGGGTATAGTGTCCACACTTCAGTCTTCATTTTTCTTGAGTTTCATGTGTTTAGGAAATTGTATCTTATATCTTGGGTATCCTAGGTTTTGGGCTAATATCCACTTATCAGTGAGTACATATTGTGTGAGTTCCTTTGTGAATGTGTTACCTCACTCAGGATGATGCCCTCCAGGTCCATCCATTTGGCTAGGAATTTCATAAATTCATTCTTTTTAATAGCTGAGTAGTACTCCATTGTGTAGATGTACCACATTTTCTGTATCCATTCCTCTGTTGAGGGGCATCTGGGTTCTTTCCAGCTTCTGGCTATTATAAATAAGGCTGCTATGAACATAGTGGAGCATGTGTCCTTCTTACCAGTTGGGGTATCTTCTGGATATATGCCCAGGAGAGGTATTGCTGGATCCTCCGGTAGTACTATGTCCAATTTTCTGATGAACCGCCAGACGGATTTCCAGAGTGGTTGTACAAGCCTGCAATCCCACCAACAATGGAGGAGTGTTCCTCTTTCTCCACATCCTCGCCAGCATCTGCTGTCACCTGAATTTTTGATCTTAGACATTCTGACTGGTGTGAAGTGGAATCTCAGGGTTGTTTTGATTTGCATTTCCCTGATGATTAAGGATGTTGAACATTTTTTCAGGTGCTTCTCTGCCATTCGGTATTCCTCAGGTGAGAATTCTTTGTTCAGTTCTGAGCCCCATTTTTTAATGGGGTTATTTGATTTTCTGAAGTCCACCTTCTTGAGTTCTTTATATATGTTGGATATTAGTCCCCTATCTGATTTAGGATAGGTAAAGATCCTTTCCCAATCTGTTGGTGGTCTCTTTGTCTTATTGACGGTGTCTTTTGCCTTGCAGAAACTTTGGAGTTTCATTAGGTCCCATTTGTCAATTCTCGATCTTACAGCACAAGCCATTGCTGTTCTGTTCAGGAATTTTTCCCCTGTGCCCATATCTTCAAGGCTTTTCCCCACTTTCTCCTCTATAAGTTTCAGTGTCTCTGGTTTTATGTGAAGTTCTTTGATCCATTTAGATTTGACCTTAGTACAAGGAGATAAGTATGGATCGATTCACATTCTTCTACATGATAACAACCAGTTGTGCCAGCACCAATTGTTGAAAATGCTGTCTTTCTTCCACTGGATGGTTTTAGCTTTGTCGAAGATCAAGTGACCATAGGTGTGTGGGTTCATTTCTGGGTCTTCAATTCTATTCCATTGGTCTACTTGTCTGTCTCTATACCAGTACCATGCAGTTTTTACCACAATTGCTCTGTAGTAAAGCTTTAGGTCAGGCATGGTGATTCCACCAGAGGTTCTTTTATCCTTGAGAAGAGTTTTTGCTATCCTAGGTTTTTTGTTATTCCAGATGAATTTGCAAATTGCTCCTTCTAATTCGTTGAAGAATTGAGTTGGAATTTTGATGGGGATTGCATTGAATCTGTAGATTGCTTTTGGCAAGATAGCCATTTTTACAATGTTGATCCATCCATGAGCATGGGAGATCTTTCCATCTTCTGAGATCTTCTTTAATTTCTTTCTTTAGAGACTTGAAGTTTTTATCATATAGATCTTTCACTTCCTTAGTTAGAGTCACTCCGAGATATTTTATATTATTTGTGACTATTGAGAAGGGTGTTGTTTCCCTAATTTCTTTCTCAGCCTGTTTATTCTTTGTGTAGAGAAAGGCCATTGACTTGTTTGAGTTAATTTTATATCCAGCTACTTCACCGAAGCTGTTTATCAGGTTTAGGAGTTCTCTGGTGGAATTTTTAAGGTCACTTATATATACTATCATAACATCTGCAAAAAGTGATATTTTGACTTCCTCCTTTCCAATTTGTATCCCCTTGATCTCCTTTTGTTGTCGAATTGCTCTGGCTAATACTTCAAGTACTATGTTGAAAAGGTAGGGAGAAAGTGGGCAGCCTTGTCTAGTCCCTGATTTTAGCGGGATTGCTTCCAGCTTCTCTCCATTTACTGTGATGTTGGCTCCTGGTTTGCTGTAGATTGCTTTTATCATGTTTATGTATGGGCCTTGAATTCCTGATCTTTCCAGAACTTTTATCATGAATGGGTGTTGGATCTTGTCAAATGCTTTTTCTGCATCTAACGAGATGATCATGTGGTTTTTGTCTTTGAGTTTGTTTATATAGTGGATTACATTGATGGATTTTCGTATATTAAACCATCCCTGCATCCCTGGAATAAAACCTACTTGGTCAGGATGGATGATTGCTTTAATGTGTTCTTGGATTCGGTTAGCGAGAATTTTATTGAGGATTTTTGCATCGATATTCATAAGAGAAATTGGTCTGAAGTTCTCTATCTTTGTTGGATCTTTCTGTGGTTTAGGTATCAGAGTAATAGTGGCTTCATAAAATGAGTTGGGTAGAGTACTTTCTACTTCTATCTTGTGAAAAAGTTTGTGCAGAACTGGAATTAGATCTTCTTTGAAGGTCTGATAGAACTCTGCACTAAACCTGTCTGGTCCTGGGCTTTTTTTTGGCTGGGAGACTATTTATAACTGCTTCTATTTCTTTAGGGGATATGGGACTGTTTAGAAGGTCAACTTGATCCTGATTCAACTTTGGTACCTGGTATCTGTCCAGAAATTTGTCCATTTCGTCCAGGTTTTCCAGTTTTGTTGAGTATAGCCTTTTGTAGAAGGATCTGATGGTGTTTTGGATTTCTTCAGGATCTGTTGTTATGTCTCCCTTTTCAGTTCTGATTTTGTTAATTAGGATTTTGTCTCTGTGCCCTCTAGTGAGTCTAGCTAAGGGTTTATCTATCTTGTTGATTTTCTCAAAGAACCAACTCCTCGTTTGGTTAATTCTTTGAATAGTTCTTCTTGTTTCCACTTGGTTGATTTCACCCCTGAGTTTGATTATTTCCTGCCGTCTACTCCTCTTGGGTGAATTTGCTTTCTTTTTTTCTAGAGCTTTTAGATGTGTTGTCAAGCTGCTAGTATGTGCTCTCTCCCGTTTCTTCATGGAGGCACTCAGAGCTATGAGTTTCCCTCTTAGAAATGCTTTCATTGTGTCCCAAAGGTTTGGGTACGTTGTGGCTTCATTTTCATTAAACTCTAAAAAGTCTTTAATTTCTTTCTTTATTCCTTCCTTGACCAAGGTATCATTGAGAAGAGTGTTGTTCAGTTTCCACGTGAGTGTTGGCTTTCTGTTATTTTTTTTTGTTATTGAAGATCAGCCTTAGTGCATGGTGATCTGATAGGATACATGGGACAATTTCAATATTTTTGAATCTGTTGAGGCCTGTTTTGTGACCTATTATGTGGTCAATTTTGGAGAAGGTACCATGAGGTGCTGAGAAGAAGGTATATCCTTTTGTTTTAGGATAAAATGTTCTGTAGATATCTGTCAGATCCATTTGTTTCATCACTTCTGTTAGTTTCAGTGTGTCCCTGTTTAGTTTCTGTTTCCATGATCTGTCCATTGGTGAAAGTGGTGTGTTGAAGTCTCCCACTATTATTGTGTGAGGTGCAATGTGTGCTTTGAGCTTTACTAAAGTTTCTTTAATGAATGTGGCTGCCCTGGTATTTGGAGCATAGATATTCAGAATTGAGAGTTCCTCTTGGAGGATTTTACCTTTGATGAGAACGAAGTGCCCCTCCTTGTCTTTTTTGATGACTTTGGGTTGGAAGTCAATCTTATCAGATATTAGGATGGCTACTCCAGCTTGTTTCTTCATACCATTTGCTTGGAAAATTGTTTTCCAGCCTTTTATTCTGAGGTAGTGTCTATCTTTTTCTCTGAGATGTGTCTCCTGTAAACAGCAAAATGTTGGGTCTTGTTTGTGTAGCCAGTTTGTTAGTCTATGTCTTTTTATTGGGGAGTTGAGACCATTGATGTTAAGAGATATTAAGGAAAAGTAATTGTTGCTTCCTGTTATTTTTGTTGTTAAAGTTGGCATTCTGTTCTTGTGGCTGTCTTCTTTTAGGTTTGTTGAGGGATTACCTTCTTGTTTTTTCTAGGGCATTGTTCCCGTTCTTGTATTGGTTTTTTTCTGTTATTAACCTTTGAAGGGCTGAATTCGTGGAGAGATAATGTGTGAATTTGGTTTTGTCGTGGAATACTTTGGTTTCTCCATCTATGGTAATTGAGAGTTTGGCTGGGTATAGTAGCCTGGGCTGGAATTTGTGTTCTCTTAGTGTCTGTATAACATCTGTCCAGGCTCTTCTGGCTTTCATAGTCTCTGGTGAAAATTCTGGTGTAATTCTGATAGGCTTGCCTTTGTATGTTACTTGACCTTTTTCCCTTACTGCTTTTAGTATTCTATCTTTATTTAGTGCATTTGTTGTTCTGATTATTATGTGTCGGGAGGAATTTCTTTTCTGGTCCAGTCTATTTGGAGTTCTGTAGGCTTCTTGTATGTTCATAGGTATCTCTTTCTTTATATTTGGGAAGTTTTCTTCAATAATTTTGTTGAAGATGTTTGCTGGTCCTTTGAGTTGAAAATCTTCATTCTCATCCACTCCTATTATCCGTAGGTTTGGTCTTCTCATTGTGTCCTGGATTTCCTGGATATTTTGAGTTAGGATCTTTTTGCATTTTCCATTTTCTTTGATTGTTGTGCCGATGTTCTCTATGGAATCTTCTGCACCTGAGATTCTCTCTTCCATCTCTTGTATTCTGTTGCTGATGCTCAAATCTATGGTTCCAGATTTCTTTCCTAGGGTTTCTATCTCCAGTGCTGCCTCACTTTGAGTTTTCTTTATTGTTTCTACTTCCCTTTTTAGGTCTAGTATGGTTTTGTTCATTTCCATCACCTGTTTGTATGTTTTTTCCTCTTTTTCTGTAAGGACTTCTACCTGTTTGATTGTGTTTTCCTGTTTTTCTTTAAGGACTTGTAACTCTTTAGCAGTGTTCTCCTGTATTTCTTTAAGTGATTTATTAAAGTCCTTCTTGTTGTCCTCTACCATCATCATGAGATATGCTTTTAAATCTAGGTCTAGGTTTTCGGGTGTGTTGGGGTGCCCTGGACTGGGCGAAGTGGGAGTGCTGGGTTCTGATGATGGTGAGTGGTCTTGGTTCCTGTTAGTAGGATTCCTACGTTTACCTTTTGCCATCTGGTAATCTCTGGAGTTAGTAGTTATAGTTGACTCTGTTTAGAGATTGTTCTTCTGGTGATTCTGTTACCGTCTCTCAGCAGACCTGGGAGACAGATTCTCTCCTCTGAGTTTCAGTGCTCAGAGCACTCTCTGCTGGCAAGCTCTCTTACAGGGAAGGTGCGCAGATATCTTGTTTTTGGACGTCCTCCTGGTCGAAGAAGAAGGCCCAAAACAGGGCCTCTCTCAGAAGGTGTGTTGCTTTGGCAGTTCCCAGAAGCTGTCAGCTTCTGTGGTGCAGACTCTCACCTGTGCAGACTAAATTCCTAAGTTCCAGGGAGTCCCGGAACCCAGATGGCGACCGCTGCTGCTGAGGCTGAGGCCGCCTCCCAAGCCAGGCGGACACCTGTCCTCTGGTCCGGACGGTGGCCGGCTGTCTGCGGCCCGCCAAGGGTGCTGCCTCAGCAGCTCTGTGCTTCTGCCCGTCCCAGAAGCTGTCCGGTTCTCTGGCGCACCCTCTAACCTGTTCAGACTAATTTCCTAAGTTCTGCTGAGTCCCGGAACCAAGATGGCGACCGCTGCTGCTGAGGCTGAGGCCGCCTCCCAAGCCAGGCGGACACCTGTCCTCTGGTCCGGATGGTGGCCGGCTGTCTGCGGCCCGCCAAGGGTGCTGCCTCAGCGGCTCTGTGCTTCCGCCTGTCCCAGAAGCTGTCCGGTTCTCTGGCGCACCCTCTAACCTGTTCAGACTAATTTCCTAGGTCCCGCTGTTTTCTTTCTTACTTTTCATCACCAAGTATCTTTTCCATCTTCCCAGAGCATCCTTGCCCACGTCTTCTGCACGGGAGTGCCTTTGAATGATATGTAAATTCTACATCCAACCTCCGCAGGCTTGAGCATCTGAGTGAGCACAGCCCCAATCTGTCCTAGCTCTTGCCAGCTGCGGAGAGTGGAACTCAAGCATTGAGGGCTAGGATATAGGATGCGCTGGCTGTGCTCAGCTTCCAATGCTCTCTTCAGAGACAGGCCTTTTTTTTTCTTTTTTTAATACCTCCCTCCCACAAATTGACACATTTTGTAAATTGTTTCCGGAGCATAGTATGCGCAACTATTTAGGTATTGACTATGGCTATGTCTGAGTTTAACAGGATAGCTGAGCAGTTACAGCAGAGGTAGTATGCCTATCTCTCTTTTTTCTTTTCTTTTTTAAAAAAGATTTACTGATTATTATATGTAAGTACACTGTAGCTGCCTTCAGACACACCAGAAGAGGGTGTCAGATCTCATTACGAGTAGTTGTGAGCCACCACATGGTTGCTGGGATTTGAACTCAGGAACTTCAAGAAGAGCAGCCAGTGCTCTTACCTGCTGAGCCATCTTGCCAGCCCTAGTATGCCTATCTTACAGTTGGGGACTAGACTATCCCACAAAAGCCCAGGTACTGGGAGACAGTGAACCTTGGGGGGAGGAGATTAGGTCATTGCAAATGTACCCTTCAACTGCGTATTGTGTCTTTGGCCCCTCTCCCCTCCTCTCGTTGTTTCCTGGATGAGCATATCCTGTTTTTCTGTACATTCCCACCATGATGTACTGCCCAAATACCTCCTTCCTATCCCCTAACCCTCCCACCCCTCAAACGAGCACCAGGTGACTATGGAACTTCTGAAACACTGAACCGAAGTAAGTCTTCTCCTTTCAAGTAGACTATCGCAGGTGATATTTTGCAGCAACAGGAAGCTGATTAACACTGTTGATTAATACATGCAAAACCCAAGATTCACAATCAACGTTTTATAGAAAAGCTTGCCCATGCCTACATGGCCCAGCAAAGGACCATGCAGTTCTTCACAGCCTCTGTGCTAAAAAACTGTTTGCTTAGACTTACTAGGTTAAAGTATTTCTTCTTGCTGCTTGTTTCATTATGGAAGTTCCCAAGGGAAAGTGACGAGGGCTCAGGTTCAGAGGTTCAGTCTGTTATCATCAAGGCAGCAACATGGAAGCATCCAGGATGCAGGAGGAGCTGAGAGTTCATCTGAAGGCTGCTAGGAGTAGGCTGGCTGCCAGGCAACTAGGACGAGGGTCTTAAAGCCCACACCCACAAACTTCCTCCAACAAGGGCACACCTACTCCAACCTCCTAATAGTGCCACTCTCTGGGCCAAGTGTGTACAAACCAGCATAACATATTATGTAACTTTTTCCATTCCTTCTACTACTGAGTATATGACACTTAATCTCCATTAGATTAAGAAGCACCTAGGACATTGGTGAAGCACACCTTTGGGTGAACCTGTAAGGGCATTTCCTGAGATTAACCCATGAAAGAAGACTGGTCCTTAACATGTGTGGTACCATCTGATGGGCTGCAGTCTTGGGCTGAATGGAAACGGGGAAAGGAGACAGCTCACCAAATGCTACTGTCCCTCACCCTTTACTTCCACAAACTATAAAGATGTGAGAGGTCCCAGCCCCGTCTCCCATTGCCCTGGACTCTGCCGTGCTTTTTATTTATAATTTATTATAGTCTTTGTAACTTTGGGTCCAAGCAAATGTTTCTTTCCTCAAGTTGCTTCTGTTCTCTGTTTTGTCACAGCAATGAGACAAATATGTAATCCTCAACTTGCCAAAGACGGAGGCTGTGGCTGTGATAAACCTGACCAGGTCTTTGGAACTGGTTTCTGGGGGGGATCTGTCCATAGGGCAGATCTGGAACTGCAGGTCAGAGGAACCCTAGGATGCTGTAGGCAGAGCTTCGTGGACTGCTTACGTGTGTTTGTGGAGGACCAGAATGCTGAGAGAAATGGGAACAGTGGATGCACACGAGGGTCAGAGGGCAGTCTGTAGGGATCTGCAATACAGATGAATCAGCGTTCTACTCTGGCAAAGAACTTGGATTTGTTCTTCCTATGACTTGAGAACTCTTGTGGGGCTGAGTTGTGATGGATTAAATTGTTCGGTGGAGGAAGTTCAAGAGCAAGCATCACACCGGGGCTGTGCAATGGCTGTTGCTTACTGCATGGAATGGAATCACAGGGACAATTCAAAAGCGGATGTGTCAGGAGAGTAGGGACTGGCCCCAGGACTAATATATTAAATGTCAGTTGGGTAGGCCTGGAAGTCCTTTCTCACTCGTGGGAAAAGCATGAGAGGGGCAGAACTGTGTAAACGACCTGTCGAGAGACTCATGGCCCGCACTCATGGCCCCGCACTATTAAATGTATGCCTTTCCTCAGCTAACCAGCCCACCCCCATCGTCAAGAGGAGTGCCTTTCTCATTCTTAATAAACTCCCCCTCTTTATTACCTTATGGTGTGTCCCTGGTGCAGTTGTTTGTCCTGGAACACAAGAACCTGGAAATTTCAGCCCACGTTCCTGGACTCTCATTTATGCCTAAGACAGAAAGAAGTACAGGATCCATCAAGAAAAGGAGTGTGGAGTCTTGTTTGTTTTGCTTTTTAATTGAAAATAGATTCTTAAAAAAAAATCAGACAAAAGAAACAAAAAAAAGCACACACACACAAAGAAAATAGATTCTTCCCTCATATGATGCCTTCCTCAGCTTCCTCTAGCTCCACTCCTTCAGCTCCCCCACCCCGCCCCAATCAGATCTACTTTTCTCCCAGTTCCTCTTTAGAGAACAGCTGGCCTCCAAAAGAGGACAGTCAACCAGGACAAAACAAGCTACAATAAGACAAGAGGAAAGGCCTCAGATTGAGACTGGACAAGGCAACCCAATAGGACAGAAATAGCCACAAGAACATACGAGAGTCAATACAGCAGATACCACTGCTAGGAGTCCCACCAACCCATCAAGCTAACAGCCCTAACATAGATGCAAATGACCTGGTGACTTAGATGCACCTAACATAGATGCAATGACTCATGCAGGCTCCGTGATTGTTGCTTCAGTCTCTGTGAGCCCGTATGAACCCTGCTTAGTTCATTCAGTGGGCCATGTTCTCCGCATCCTCCATCCTCTCTGACTCCAAAGCCTTTCCTCCCCTTCTGCCACAGCTTCCTCTATCTCAGAGGGGAGAGACATGATGATGAACTCCAATCTAGACTCTCTGCATAATGTCTGCCTGTGGGTCTCTGCACCTGCTCCCATCTGCTGCTGGAAGAAGCCTTCCTGAGGATGACTGGACAAGGAACTGATCCATGAGAATAGCAGAATAGCATTAGGAATCATTTCATTGATTATCATCTATCTGTCTGTCTGTCTGTCTATCTATCTATCTATCTATCTATCTATCTATCTATCTATCTATCTATCTATTTGCTAGTCCTGTTTGGTTCTATCCCCAAGACTCTGGGATATCCAGTCTCTGGTTCCTGGCTATCTAAGCAGTGTAGGGCATGGTCCCCTCGTGGCAAGGGCCTCAAGTTAAAAACTCGTGGGAGTTTACTGCTCCTACAAGCTCTGCACCACTATTCCCCAGCACATCTTTCAGGCAGGACAGATTGTAGGTGGAGAGTTTTGTGGCTGGGCTCTGTCCATGTCTTTTTTTCCATAGCCTGCGGAATGCCTTCTTGTGCCAATGAGACTAGAAGGTAGGGGTGAAAGCTTCAAGTCCATACCAGCTCGCCCTCTCTATGTCCACAAGCATCCATATGTTGTCCTCAGCAATGGGACAGTTTTCAGACAGTGACCTTCTGTCCTAGCATCTGCCTGGGTTGTTTAGGGATCTCCATAAGACTCCCTTGTCCAACAACTCAACTAAATGCAATCCAGTCCCTCCTTGCCTGGCTACAAAAGATGGCCAGTTCCAGAGCAATTATAGTGATAAAAATGGCATGGCATTGACATTACAATAGACACATTGATCAATGGAATCAAATTGAAGACCAAGACATAAATTTACACACCTATGGACACCTGTTTTTTTTTTGTTTGTTTTTGTTTTGTTTTGTTTTGTTTTTTATGAAGAAGCCAAAAATACATACTGGAAAGAGAAAGCATCTTCAACAAACGGTGCTTGTTGGACTGGTTTGCATGTAGAAGACTGTAAATAAATTCATATTCATCTCCCTGCATAAAAACTAAAGTCCGAGTGGATCGGAGACCTCAATATGAAACCAGGTACACTGAACCTGACAGAAGAGAACGTGGTGGAATGGCCTTGAACACATTGGCGCAGGAGAAAACTTTTTGAACAGAACACCAATGATGTAGGTACCAAGCTCAACAAATAATAAAGAGTGTGAGTTTTTAAATGCAGACAAAGTGGGTTTCTTAAAGCATCTGCAATTCTTGAAGAGCTTAGTGCCACTAAAGAGACAGCAAAGACTTTGTCTTGGGGCAGCAGGGAGCACCACATTCTGTCTTTGCTAACATCTGATAATGCTTGTGCTTTCCTGGTAGCCATTTGGCAAGTGAGTCATTTTATTACGAAAACACTACTTTCAAATTATGGGAAGACTAACATTCCTGAGCCAAGTATTAGAAAGAATCAGCAGATGGCATTCTTTTAAAGGTACCAAGCCTTGATAGCTTTTAGGATGACTTAGAAAAATCTCTCTCCCTCTTCCTCACCATCTCCCCAGAGCCCCTCTGTGTCTGTGTGTGTATGTGTGCACAAGTGTGTGCGTGTGTACACATGTGCAGGCACATGTGCGTGTGGAAGCCAGAGGCTGACATTAGGTGTCTTTCTCAATCACTTCCCACCTTGATTTTGAGACGAGGTCTCTAAGGCAGCTGCAGCTCACCTGCTGGTTGGCCAGCAGTTCTATCTGGGCTTCCCTAGCTCTGGGACTGCAGGTGTGCACTGCTGCCTGGGATTTTACATGGGGTCTGTGAATCTGAACACAGGTCTTGTTGCTTGCAAAATAAGCAGTTTGTTGATGGAGCCATAGCCCCAACTCTTAGAATATGTCTCTAGAGGCTGGAGAGATAGCTCAGCAGTTTTGAGCATTTCCTGTTTATGAAGAAGGACCTGGTTTGGTACTAACACCCACATTGGGCAGCTCACAACTGTCTGTAATTTTAATTTTAGGGGATTTGATGACACTCTTTTCTGACCTCTGTGGGCACCTGCAAGTTCAGGATGCACAGAAACTTATGCAGTCACACACATGTACACATGAATACAAATAAATCTTCAAAAAGAATGCTTCTTCATGCTAAGAACCACCATAGAATACCATGTATGGATATTTTCCTACATTGCCTTATCAATGCAAATATCATTGCAATGGATTTATTTTTGATATCCCTGACCACTCTATAGACCAAGAACCTACTATATGCAGTGAGCGGCCCAGGAAGTATCCCCTTATCAAGAAGGCTGGATACCAGTGATGGCCTCTGTGATGGTTTGTATATTCTTGGACCAGGGAGTGGCACCATTTGGAGGTGTGGCCTTTTTGGAATAGGTGTGACCTGGTTGGAGTAGGTGTGTCACTGTGGGTGTGGGCTTAAGACTCTCACCCCAGTTGCCTGGAAGTCAGTCTTCTACTAGCAGCCTTTGGATGAAGATGTAGAACTCTCAGCTCTGCCTGTGCCATGCCTGTCTGGATGCTGCCATGCTCCTGACTTGATGATAATGGACTGAACCTCTGAACCTGTAAGCCAGCCCCAATTAAATGGTTTTTTTTTGTTTGTTTGTTTTTGTTTTTGTTTTTGTTTTTGTTTTTGGTTTTGGTTTTGGTTTTTCGAGACAGTTTGTCTATATAGCCCTGGCTGTCCTGGAACTCACTTTGTAGACCAGGCTGGCTTCGAACTCAGAGATCCACCTGCCTCCGCCTCCCGAGTGCTGGGATTAAAGGCGTGCGCCACCACGCCAGGCTAAATGATGTATTTTTTAAGACTTGCCTTGGTCATGGTGTCTGACACAGCAGTAAAACCCTAGGTAAGGCAGAAGTTGGTACCAGGAGTGGGGTATTGCTGTGATAGGACTGACCATGCTTTTATTTGAAAGAATGTAGATTTTTGGACTTTGGATTTGGAACTTAGTGGAATGCTTTAAATGGGGCTTAATGGGTCATCCTAGTAGGAATATGGAAGACTTTGAAGCTGGGAGTAATTTGAACTGTGTTGACCTGGCCCAAGAGATTTCTTTCTTTCTCTCTCTCTCTCTCTCCTCCTCCCTCCCTCCCTCCCTCCCTCCCTCCCTCCCTCCCTCCCTCCCTCCCTCCCTCCCTCCCTCCCTCCCTCCCTCCCTCCCTTCTTTCTTTCTTTCTTTCTTTCTTTCTTTCTTTCTTTCTTTCTTTCTTTCTTTCTTTCTTTCTTTCTTTCTTTCTTTCTTTCTTTCTTTCTTTCTTTCTCTCTTTCCTTTCTTTCTTTCTTTCTTTCTTTCTTTCTTTCTTTCTTTCTTTCTTTCTTTCTTTCTTTCTTTCTTTCTTTCTTTCTTCCTTCCTTCCTTCCTTCCTTCCTTCCTTCCTTCCTTCCTTCCTTCCTTCCTTCCTTCCTTCCTTTCTTTCTTTCTTTCTTTCTTTCTTTCTTTCTTTTGGGGGGGGGGGTTGAGACAGGGCTTCTCTGTATAGCCCTGGCTATCCTGGAACTCACTTTGCAGACTAGGCTGGCCTCAAACTCAGAAAGCCGCCTGCCTCTGCCTCCTGAGTGCTGGGATTAAAGGCGTGCACCACCACGCCCGGCTTTGCCTTTTTTTTTTTTTCCTAAGAGATTTCAAAGGAGATCAGTATGTGGCATAAAGACTGTTTTTGTGGTATTTTGGTGAAGAATGTGGCTACTTTTTGCTCTTGTCTGAAAAGTCTGCCTGAGGCTAAGGTGAAGAAACTTGGATTAATTGCATTAATTGCATCGACAAAGGAAGTTTCAAAAAAGCCCAGCAGAGACTTTGTTCTCAGGTTAAGTCTCACAAAGAGAAGTTTGAACAAGCATAGCAAGCTTAGAAAGGCAAAATATAAAATACATGGTTCAAGTATTAAAGGCATACCAGGAAGTGAAATGGAGCAAAATCCTGTGTTCTAGGAAATAACAGATTAAGGGAGTGGGATCTTGGGGCAATATCCTACCCAGCTGAATTTAGATCCAGGCATGGTGGTACACACCTTTAATCCCATGAGACAGGCATGCTGATCTCTGCATTCAAGGTCAATCTACAGAGCAAGAACCAGGATAGCCAAGCTTAGGCAGTGAAGGATTTAGAAAACATAAAGCCAGTGATAATGTAATAGTACAAGGGGATCATGTTCTAGTTCCTTGTAAGCAGCAGAACTCGGCAGCTTCAGCCATGTGGCTCTGGCTCTAGAGTTAAGAATGGGAGGAACTACTGGGACAATTGATGCTGGTTAGCTGGAGCTAAGACATTAGCAACAATTAAGAAGAGACCAGCATCACTGAGTTGAAATCTGGGAGTTGTTTTCTGGGAGCACAAAGAAGCAGATAGGCAAGGTTGTACCTCGTGCTGCAGCTGGACTTGGTAATGTGTAAGAGTCACCCAGGTGGTACTGGTTTTGAAGGCATGAAGGTCTCATGAAGAACAGGTGAGGCTTGGCACTGTGAGAGGTCATGGAAGGCCATTGGAGAAGGTGTAGCCTCAGCTGTAGTTGATGGCCCAGGACTGAAGGGGTCAGGCAAAGGATTTGATGCTTGGCACCATGAAGAGAGCCTATGAGAGGCTTTTGGTGAAGCCTAGTTGGAGTGGAACACCCCAGTGTATTGGAGATGTCAGTACCATGGGATGATCACCAAGAACAGCAGCCGTAGTGGAGTGGATCAACCTGAGCTTAGAGTGCTACAGAGGGCAGAGCTGGAGAAGTGATGCCAGCCCTTAGGAGGAGTCCAAAAGATCAAGTGGAATCCCAGACACTGAAACAAGAAGCTGTAACATTGAAATTGCCTTGGAGACTCAAAGATGTTAAAGATGCCAGTGCCATGGGATACATGCTGAGGAAAGCTGCTAACAGGGAGTGGAACTAGCCCAGGAGAAAGCAGTTTGTTGCAGTCAACAGAGATGAAAAAGGAATGGAGATCTGAAGACTGCTTTGACATCAGCCATGGAGATGCAGAGTTTGGAGTTTGCCCAGCTGGTTTCCTGCCTTGCTTTGGAGATTATAGTTAATTAGTTGAAGGAATCTCAGAAGAGGCCTTGAACTTTGGACTTTTAACATTGTTGAGACTGCTATAGACTATGAGGACTTTGAAAGTTGGACTAAATGCATTTGCATTATGCTATGTTTAAGTATAGCCCCCATAGACTCATGTTTTTTAACAAGTCTATGAGGGCCAGGGAGTGGAATGTGATGGTTTGTATATTTTTGGACCAGGGAGTGGCACCATTTGGAGGTGTGGCCCTGTTGGAATAGGTGTGACCTGGTTGGAGTAAGTGTGTCACTGTGGGTGTGGGCTTAAGACTCTCACCCCAGTTGCCTGGAAGTCAGTCTTCTACTAGCAGCCTTTGGATAAAGATGTAGAACTCTCAGCTCTGCCTGTGCCATACCTGCCTGGATGCTGCCATGCTCCTGACTTGATGATAATGGACTGAACCTCTGAACCTGTAAGCCAGCCCCAATTAAATGTTGTATTTTATAAGACTTGCCTTGGTCATGGTGTCTGTTCACAGCAGTAAAACCCTAACTAAGACAACCTCCTACTGCAACAGGACAAAAATGAGTCTCTGATTATCACAGGCTTGGGGTGAAACTCAAATGGACGATCCAAGAAATCTTTGGCGAATTATTTCTCTATTTCAAGTTCAAGAATCTTTGGTCAATTATTTCTTTATTTCTTCCCCTATCCCCTATGCCAGAGGTGTTCAATCTTCTGAAATTGTGACACGTTGTCACACTTGTTGGGCCATACTCATAGCTATCCTGGGACGCCTGTGGTTCACAGACTGTAGCTTGGATGTTTCAGCTCTTCTCTCTGCCTCAGAATAGTTCAAGGAATGCTCTTGGTTGGGCTCCTGTGTACCATGAGACACAAAAGAAAACCCTCCTTTCTACTGGATCTCCTGCTCTCTTTTGCTGGGGTACTTTCTAGAAGTACTGACTGGCTGCCCAGTCCTGTAGCTGGCTGGTGGCCACATTACAGGCCACCCCTTCATAACCTACCCACAATGCAGTGCCAACCCCCTCTTCTCTGTCTCTGGAGAAACTGCTGACACAGAATCTACCCAACCTCGCCACTTCAAGATCTTTGGAAACGATGACAGCTCTTCTAAATTCAGCTTCTAAAATCTATAGAACATGGAACAGAGGCTGTTGCGTGTGGCCAACCCCGAATGGTACTGATCCCTCTGCTTTGCCAAGTCTCACTGTCACAGAACTCAGTTTACAGGCTCAGACTTTCCTTTCCCTTAGGCACTTCCCAGGAGTCCCTCTCCTGTCATGTCAACAGTCCTAAGGATCACACCCAAGCTGTGCCCACACCAGACTTCTCAGCCCTGGTCTCAAGCTCAGGGGCTCAGAACCCCTGTTTGTGCCTGGGTGAGTCCTGGTTTACAGCTGCTATTCTGTAGTTTTGTATTAATCCTCCTGTCCACTCTCAGAAGAATTCTTGTTGGGACATTCTTTTTCCAACCATACTTTCCCTAACCTAGCTGGAAAGAGCTGAGAACCGGTCAGCAGTAACTGTGGGATTACCCAGCATGCACTTCTTCTTAGTTTTTCCTTGCCTGATGTCTGCTGTGCTGTGGGGACAGTTCTGACCCTGACTGAAGTCCTGGTGGCTTCTAACCGTGTCTCCAAGACCTGGCCTCCTCTGTGCCTGAAACCTCAGTCATTAGGCCTCTTTCACTGGCTGCGGCCTACCCCTCAAGGCCTGCCCACTGCACTGTCCCCCCCTCAAATGTGCTTTGTAAGTCATGCTGTTCTTATGTCAGGGTTCTACTAGGAAAGTGGGGTGCTCTAGCAGAAGCATCAAAGGCTTTGAAGCCAGAAGACCCAAATTCAAATTCTACCTTGGAAGTTGCCAGTGTGACATCAGACCTATCACCTCAACAACCCAACGTGGAATGGAATTATTACTTGGAATGGAAGGATTGAAGTGCGTTAGAGGAGTTCCTTGTTTGCTTAGGCTAGCTCAGTTACCTGAGGCTAGCTCAGTCTTTGGGAAAAATCAGATTTCTGTACTACGCAATTTTCAACTGTCAACTTGACATGGCCTGGACGGGAAGTCTCAATGAGCAATTATCTAGATCTAGATTGGTTTGGCCTATAGGCTTGTCTGGGGCAGGGTGCTTTCTTAAATGTTAATTGATTAGAAAACTCAGACAATTGTGGGAAGCACCATTCCCTTGGCATGGGGTCCTGAACAGAAGAAGAGCTACCCGAGACCAAACAAGCCAAGGTGGGTTTATTCTTGTGTTTATTCACTTGCTCTGCTGACTATGCCCATGACGTGGATGGCTGCCAGAGTTCCAAATTCCAAACTGTGACCTGGAAATGTAAGTCAAGTAAACCCTTTCCCCAAAATGTTTTTTTTTTCTTTTGGTGGTTTTGTTGTTTGTTTGTTTGTTTGGTTTTCTTTGTTGTTGTTTTTTGTTTTGTTTTGTTTTGTTTTGGTCAGGATGTTTTATCAGACCATCAAGACTGAAACTAGAACACAGAACTATGAGAGAAGCCGGTCAAGTCAGCCAGAACCAACGGAGTTGACTTTCCACTTTCGCTTTAGGGGGAAGATCAGCTAGTTCCTTCTGTCCACCCACTCCGTTGCTCCTAGTGCAGACGGTTCTCATGGGAGGGCGCAGCTGACATCTTTCTCCATCTCATCGGCTTGTCAAAAAACAAAACGATGCGGAGAGATGTGCCAGGAGCAGAGAAAGAATCTCCTTCAGTAATCCTTTCCTCGCTTTAGATTCGAGACACGGGGAGAGCATTATTTCAGCACTTCATACTGAGGTGAATTCAGAAGGAATTGAGAACATGTGTGCTCTAAGCATCCATATTAATGACCTGAAATATAAAGCATACTGGAGAGGCCACATAGATAATAGTTCTGTTCTTCCTTGGATGGAAGATGGTGGTGCAGAAATTTAAGATTTCAGTCAACATGTCTCCTGTGTAGAAATCCCCAGCCTGGGACTCAAATCTGATTAAGTGAGTCAGGTTTGCATTTATTATGGTATATTGCTAACAGTTTTCAGCATTCAGAAGTAAGTGGTGTCTCTGTGGATCTGGCCGGTTCCTGGCAATCATGTGCTTGGCTGCTAGTATGATCCAGCCTGCCAAAATACAGGAACGTTGCTTCATGTCTGCAGCTTTCAATCGGGGGGTGGGGGGGTGTCCCCCACCATGCTCCTTCCCAAGGTGGTCAAATCCTGCCTACACTTTATTTATTTCTGCTCGTTCTGAAGCCCGACCAGAAGGGATACAGCTACATCTCTTTGCCCAGTTGGGTGGGGCAGGACACAACTCTGCCGATTTCACAACCTCTGTCTGCTACTTGTGTTTGTTTGAAGTCATTTTATGCAGAGTACCTTAATCAGAAAATCACATTCAAAACGTAACCCATTGGATGGACTATTAGGAAACACTAATTTTTCAGAGACCATCCCTGTTCAGACCTTAAGCTGAGTGATGATGTTCTTTGGCTGATAGGTTCACGGGAATGAGCCTGTCCTAGCAGTAGTTGCTTCACACTTTTGTCCACCAGTCTTAATGTAGTTAGGGGTGCTGGTTACAAAAGTAACTTGAAGGAAGTTTTGCAAGGGCCACCTTGATACACTGCAGATGACAGGAGCCGGTGCTCCTTGGGACAGGGGTTGTGCTACCTCGTTTTTCTTTGGACTACAGAAGCCAGTAAGTGGATGTGTCTGGGTGCAATTGTACTGCACAGTAAACAGCATTCCTCCTCCTCCTCCTCCTCCTCCTCCTCCTCCTCCTCCTCCTCCTCCTCCTCCTCCTCCTCCTCCTCCTCCTCCTCCTCCTCCTCCTCCTCTTCTTCTTCTTCTTCTTCTTCTTCTTCTTCTTCTTCTTCTTCTTCTTCTTCTTCTTCTTCATTTTTCGAGACAGGGTTTCTCTGTGTAGCCCTGGCTGTCCTGGAACTCACTTTGTAGACCAGGTTGGCCTCGAACTCAGAAATCTGCCTGTCTCTGCCTCCCAAATGCTGGGATTAAAAGCATGTGCCAGCACTGCCCGGCTTTTTTCTTCATTTTTTTTTTCCTTTTTACTTTTCTTCCATTTTTTATTCGATTTAGTCAGAACCCTTTGCCTAGCATGAGAGAAGCCCTGGGTTTGATCTTTTTCAATGCCAAACAAACCAAGCTAGTGAGCAAACCCCCCAAACATAGACACACAGTCAGCACCTTCCTCTCAATAGGGCTAGAGGGAAGTACCGATGTCTACCTTAGCCATGGCTGTGCAAGCACTGTCTGCCTTAGCCAAGGCTATACCCCTCCTACTATTTTTGTCCTTCTGTTGTCTCCAGCAGCAGCCCCCATCCCCTTCCTCTGCATTTTCAGGTGGTAGCCTGGCCTTCTGACTGATTCCCAGGGAATCATTAAATGGAGTTTGAAAAGGAAGTGGTAGACTTAGAATAAGTTTCTTCTTGTTGTTCCCAACACTAGCTAGATTTTTCTTAAACAACGTAAGGAAGAAGGTTCATTGTGGTTCCCAGGTCCAGTGGGGTAGTGTCTGACTTGGTGGGAAGGCACAGCAGCAGAGACCCAAGGTTGGCCAGGTAACAGGAAGCAGAAAGTTTACATTTCATCCACATACAGGAAGCAGAAGGAGGGAACCAGAAGTGGGGAGGGGTTTAAACTCTCACAGTGATGGCTTTCCTTCACCAAGGTTCCAGCTCAGCACTTCTCAAACTGTGGGCCCCTTTGGGGTCGAACAACCCTTTCAGAAGGGTGCCATATAATGTATTTACATTATGAGTCATAACAGTAGCAAAATTATAGTTATGAAGTAGTAACAAAATAATTTTATGGTTGGGGGTCAGAACAACATGAGAAACTGCATTAAAGGGTCATAGCATTAGGAAGGTTGAGAACCATTGGTCTAGCTCTAAAGGTTCCATAACCTCTCCAAACAGCACTACCAGCTGAAGATCAAAAGTTCAAATATTCAGCGGCTGGAGAAATGGCTCAGTAGTTAAGAGAACTCTCTGCTCTTCCAGAGGTCTTGAGTTCAATTCCTAGTAACCACATGGTGGCGCACAATCATCTATAATGAGATCTGGTGCCCTCTTCTGGTGTGCAAGCA